>NC_048298.1:119992171-120320646 GCF_013100865.1 Trachemys scripta elegans
CTTCTTATGATGATCCAATTAGATCAATATCATCTGCAAAGCAGAGATAACTAATTTTTCATCCAACAGTGGATACACCCTCCTGTAGGTTTCCATCAGTGGCTCTTCAAATTTCTTCAATATCACAGTTGATGAGAGTCAGTGATAACATGCAGCCTTTCCACGGTACCTATTTTGGGCCTAAACCCAACTTGTTCTTCAGTCTACCTGCCTAGATGTTAGGCTCAAATCTAGATGCCCACTGTATTGCAGTTATACCTGAGGGTACCCTGTCAGATTGCTGGCTGACTGACCATTATCTAAAAATAAAAGTAGAGATGGACCTGAATCCAAATGCTGATCCAAACTTCCTTGAACTTTGGGAAAGTTTGGGTCCAATTCCAAACACTGTGGATCATATACATCCTATTATTATTACCTGCGTCACTGTAGCATTTAGAGGCACCACTGAGACTGGGGCCCCATTGTGCTGCATGCTGTACCTACACACAGTAAGAAACAGTCCCTGTCCTGAAGAATTTACAGTCTAGACAATATAAATGGTCGGAGAAAAGAAGTAGAATTAATCCCATTTTACAGATGGGGAACTAAGGCACAGCGAGACTAAGTATCTTGCCCAAGTTGTATGCAGTGCAGTTTGTAGCCCCCTTTGTCCCAGGATATTAAAGAGACAAGGTGGGTGAGGTAATATATTTTATTGGACCATCTGCTTTTGGTGAGAGAGAGAAGGTTTTGAGCCACATAGTGCTCTTTTTCAGGTCTGGGCAAGGTACCCTTCTTGGGGAGGTGGATTAACCATGCTGACGGGAGAAGTTTTCCTTTCGGCGTAGTAGTGTCTTTTCTAAAGCGCTACCACAGCACAGCACTGTGCTGCATGTGCACCACTGTAGTACTGCATGTGAAGACAAGCCCTAAAAGTTGAGAAAAATATAAACTTGCAAGTCTTGCATTAAAAAATGTTATTTTGTTTTTTCAAAGACTAATTTATTTTGGGGCCAATTCTTTCTCACAGTAAGGAATAAATTACAACAAGCATAGGCAAATTACCCATAAGAAATTTGCAGCACCAATATCTATCAGTCATGCTCATAATATCTATACCATTCAAAATTTGGTACAACTTAAGTAAAATCAATGGAGCAGAATTTTGTCACATGATAAATTATTCCTGTTGTCAAAATAAACTGGTTGGCATTTATCAGCAGAAAACCATTCATTCATCATTCTAGTATATCCACTATCATGAGTCTGTTCTACAAGAGATAAACTATTATAGTGTTAAAAAAAACCCCAAACAAAAACAAACAAAAAAACCCCACAACCTCCGGCAACGGTATTAATCTGTCTGCAAGCAGCTACTAAGTGACAAAGCTGATGCCTCTTCATAATAATAATCTCTCAATTGACTTAACATCCGTTCTTTCAGTCTAGAATAATATACTACATATATCTGGTGACAGTTTACACCTTTTACAACATCTTTAAATGAGCTGTTGATGTTACTACAGATGCTCTGTTTTCCTATTTCCTTTTCAGTTTACCATCTGGGCTATCCATTGATGGGCAATTTGTGTTGGTTCATTAGGTTGAAGCTGCATAATGATTATACATGTGACATATCAAAATCAACAACAAGACCATTGTTTCATTATGTAAGAATGTTCTATGGAAAAGACATTGGGCAAAATCATGTTTTCCTCTGGAATAAAGATTGGAGGGGCTGGGGAACTCTGGGTTTTGACTTTTGGCCTTTCTTCCAAGTCATCATGTCAGGGCAGCCGTGGGATTCCCCTTCCGCTCACTCACTGCTCTGTGGAACAGGCAGCAGGTGTGTCTGAAAGTCACAGGCCTCCTAAGATCTGGGGTGGATTCCACAGAGGGCCGGCACCTCCATGCTACTCCCTGCACTCCATCCCTAAGGAGCCATGCTTATCGACACTCTGCCTGTGTCTGGGCCAACTCATCCGCTGAGGGGAGTCTGAAAATATGGTGTCGGAATCCACGTGATGTAAACCTGATAACGTCAGAATTACTTTATGCAAGGAAATTCTAAGGTTATTGGAGGGGGTGATGTCCGTGGCTCTCCCCTGGCCATGACTGCTACACACTCCCCCACATCTTCTAAAATAACCAAGACCCAAATATGAAGAGAGTAAATGTGGCATCTCTGGGGCTTTTTTACCATGGAGAAAACATGGAGGGGACACCTGTGACTACCAGATCACCACTTGCAGGATATCTGTAAGAAACAAGTCTGTTGTGCTCAACATTAATGAACTCTGCCTGCTGTCTGGGTATCAAGAAGCTCCTCATTGTCCACCAGTGCAGATTAGCCAAAGATATAAAAATGACATTATTAAAAAAAAAAGTTTTCTCATCTGATTGTTCTCTGCACTATGCCTCCGCCTGCACTGTTTGCCCAGGCACAAGGATGAGAGGAGTAGAGAGCGTGTATTCCATTTCTGTTTATTTGAAAGTGATTCTAGCAAAAGTTTTATTACATGCTTCATTTTGAGCTTTGACATAGAAAACAAAGCTATTGATATACAGAGGCAAAGGGAAATGTAGAGTCAGATAAGATACATTTACAACAACATTTTCTACTACTGAATCTGGCAGTTTTGTTAAAATGTCGGTAAAGCTCAGACCACTGTATTTTATTTTCTAAGTATCAAACTTTGTACAGTTATTCACTATTTTTGCTCTAACTAACATAGTACAATTCATATGGAAATAGCTGTTTGTACATAATTTACATAGGTAATAAACCTTAGCCTCACCAGCAGCATCTACAAGGATTTAGTTCAAATCATCACTCATGCCCAGTGATCTATAAACAGCAAAACAGTACATAAAACAGTATTACATTACCAGTAATTTCCCCCCCAGGTCTAGCCTAACAGAAGTTCCTGTTTAACATATAAAGGATATAGTTGACTTTAATCAGGAAAACTCTCACTGACCTTAGTGGCAGTTTTGCCTGATTAAGGACTCCCAGGTCAGGACCAATGCGTAGTTTTACCACTTCCACGGCAACCAAGTCACACAGATATATTGTACTTTTCCTGATCTCTGTACTATATTGGGCATAATGTTTTGAATCCCCTTTTTGTTTCTGGACTTTATTTTTTCCCATTAATAAGAGCTAACGCTAACTTTAACATACATTTTCTTTATGTTACGAAAATAGTAAGCACTTCAGAATGGTAATTGATAGTCACTGCTACCGCAACTAGCAGGCTATATTGCCCCAGAAGACCTTTGTTATGATCCCAGGGAGACTGCATGAATAATAGGACTAACTGTATAAATGAATCTTGCAACTGACTAAATGCAACCCAGGCCCTAATGTAACTTTTTAATCCTCACATTTCAGTAACCACTGCTGTCAATGCAAATTAGCAGTATTTCCAAGATATAAAATGCAGAAAAAACATATTTACAAAGTAATTTTAAGTAAAAAAAATGTTAAAAAGAAAAACAATAAAAAAAACCCTAAAAAAGACAAGATGTTTCTCATTCATTAAAATAAAAATTTGTTAAACAGAGCTGTTTGTTGTTTTCCTGAATGTGGAAGATTATTTTGTGATGAGTAATTCAGCTGTATTTCTTGGAGTACACATTTCTGGGTATGCTGTGGAAGTATAAAGCTACAGTCACTAAATGAAAACAATGCAAATGTTAAATTAAAGTTACTCCTTTACTACAGTCATTTAAAATACAGTGCACTGAATATTCCTAAAATGCCATAGAATAGTACTCATAGTTATTGTCTCTAAAAGTAGAATCAGTGCCATACATAAGCAAAAGTTGAAACCCAATTGCAAAAGTTCGTATGTATTTAAACTTGTTATCTCAGCTTTCTGAATACAGATGGTTTAAATTATTACATCTAAAGGTAACACTGTACATTTTGATTGTTGTATATTACACATTAATTTTAAAGATTAATAACTAATTGTAGAAACAGAATAAATAAATGAAATAGTTAACTGGAATTGTATATATTCAGATACTTAGATGACAATTCTTTGCCTTAAAGAGTTAATCTTCCTGTACATTTCTGTTCAAATGGAAAATGTGATATGAGAGAGAAAGAGAGAGAGAGATTTCTTTTGCATCCAAGCCCAAAATTGAGGAATAAGGTCACATTATTTTACAGTAATTTCCCTTCTTCCAAAAACAATTCTAGTGGAAGACAAAAATCTTTCTTTTTTTTTTTCTTCAAGTGCTCACAACATTCTCTCATCCTAGAAAACTAGCTAAATAATTATCAAAAGTCTCAATGTGCTGAGATTCTATAGAACTTTCCCAGTTACTGACATTCCCATCAAATGATAGTTTAAACGGTGAAAACAGCAGTTAGATGAAACCATCACACTAATATGTGTAATTATATCTGTAGGTCCGGCTCTTTAGCTCCACTGAAGTCAATGGGAGCTTTGCCATTGACTTCAATGGGGTCAGGATTTCATCCCAGATTTTTTTTTAAAGAGCATTAAAAGTTAGTCAGAATCCAGACATCAGTAAAGTCAAAGACCAGTTGATGTAGCAGTTCTAGTAGACTATGAATCACAATGCTGCTTTCACTCTTAAAGATTATTTTGAAGGTAGCTATCCACAATAGTTAATCCTGGTTTATTTATAAAAATGGTTGAAATAATAAATTCAAATATGTTGGGTAAATTAACAAGGGAGCCTTTCTAGTTTGGAATTTTAATTATTTTGGATAATTTGCTCACATGGCATCAAAATCTTTTCTTAGTCCTACTTGTATGACATAGGACTGAAAAAATCAACCGTGCTTATTAGAAGCCATCTAATAAATCAAACTGCAGACTCTCTGAAAATGCTGGGCCCAATTCTCCTCTCGCTTAAGCCAGTGTAAAACAGGAGTAAATTCACTAAATCAGTGAAGTTACTGTGGTGTAAAATTGGTGTGAGACAAGAATCAGGGCCAGTGCCTTTTTATAGTTCCTTTCTTCAGTATTGTATCATTCGATATATTAAATTCAAAGATTTGCAGAACATTCTTTCGTCACTCATAGAAATAGCTTTGATCCTGTTTAAATTTCAAGGTTTGGCAGATAGACCCATTTTCCAACAATTCTCTCACCAATGAGGGAAGAATAGCATTTACTGTGGCAGCTGGTATAAATGAACTCAATTACTGAAGAATTTCATGGATGCAGCATATGGCTCTCCCTCTTTCTAAGATTCAGTGTAAGAACAGGATGCTTTTCACTTAAAGCTTCTCAATTCTTTCTACCAACCCACTTCAGTTGTTAAGGACTCACTAACAGCCTTTTGGATGTACAGTCTGTCAGCCCATGGAGTATAGACTTTGTATGTCATGACTTTCCATGTCTAGAGAAGATTTATGACAGAGGTAATAAATAAAAGTACATCATCTTCTGATAGCACAATCATTCCCATAGAAACAGAATTACTGGACATATGCAGCAGGCATAATATCCAGATCTGGATTCAAAACTTCCTAAAGATTGGGAAGTTCAAATACAGGGCTTTGCTTCAGACCTGTTAGAGGGTTTGGAACGAGTGGCAAATTACAGAGCCAGCTTCAGATTTAACGTTTCCACAAAGTTTGCGCGTGTTCTCGTGGTTTGGCCTCACCTCCAATAATTATACCATAGAGTGCTTTGACTTTACTCTCTGGGGCAAAACAAAACAAAACAAAAAGATAAGGAAAAAAGAGAAAAAGTGTTTTAGAAAGGGAGATCGTTTGTGTACAAGCAACTTGGGTATGACAGAGGGAGGAAAGTAGGGAAAGATGGTAGGATGAAGGAATATATCAAAAGTTAAAAATTCAGTCTTACTGAGTTAGCTTCTCAGCTGGTTTAAATTGTTGTAACTCCATTGAAGGCAATACTCAGCTGAGGATCTGGCCCATTGAATTTAGTGCCCTGTTTCTGGCTGTGCTCAAATGAAACCCACATGCCTACCCCATAACAGTTATTAACAATTAGTAAATATGATGATTTTGGCATTATTATCCAGCAACTTCTAATTATTGCAGTCTACAAGATCACAGAAAGTATACTCAGTCTGTCATTTTTGTAGGAGATGAAGAATAATTAGGGATGATTCATTACCATCCCCCTAAAACAATAAGTGCAGAATGTAGGGTAGGAGGAGAGATTTAAAAAAATAAGTGCTACCGGTGTTCAGCTTTTAAACATAAGAACATTTTCAAATTGAACAAAAAAAAAAAAAAGGTCATTTATGGATATGGAATTAGGTCATCACAAATTAATACATTTTTCAATTGCCCTGTAGTAACACGTGAAGCCATAAATGGGAGACCATTTGTCGCACTAGATTTAGATGCAATATTCTCTATTTAGGTAAGACCTACCATTTTTTTCACACCTGCAATTTACAATTTTGAATCTCTTATTTTTTGGTATTATGAAGGTGCCTCTCTCATGAAGAGGGAAGCATCATTAATGCCCCCATTTCTCCCATGTGCTTTGAGTCTCAGAATTTTGATAGCTTATCTCCACCTACAAAACAAGACATTTCTTGCTCTGCTGCTGTTACTGAATGGTGACATGTTCTGACAAACTGCCATATCATTCTGTGACTGCTGTCAATTAAAATACAAACATTCACAAATAAGAAGCGCAACTCACATTAATGTGGCACCATATTCTATTTGATGAATGACAGTTTTTGCCAATATAAGTCACCAACCTGGTTTTTCAAAGCCCTCACACAGCTCTGAAATTCATACCATACTTTTGGATGGGGATTTTTAATAGCAATTTTTACTTTTATCATATAAGTGAAATATTATATGTGTTTTTATGAAAACCAGCTTGCATTAACAACAAGAATCCCAAATCTGCTTAGAAAATATTATCTACCACTTGACGCTAACTTTTTTCATTAGAAATTTGCACATCTGCCTGTCACATTTCTAAGGAGAAACGCAAACATCACATAAAATATATGATTTTCTACATATACAGTATAAGAAACATTCAGTATGTCAGCTATATACTTGTAATGGCCAAATTGTTCTCTTGATTGCAGCACAATCAATGACGCAAATTCTACCCTTATTACGTGGGAACAAATCAATAAGTGTTGCATCCATGTAATGGAGGCAGGGCTGGCTCTAGTGTTTTTGCTGCCCCAAGCAGAGAAAAAAAAAAAAAAAAAAAGCTGCGATTGCAAGCGGCGGCAGCTCTACCGCCACTTAATTCTATGGTGGCAATTCGGCAGCAGGTCCTTCGCTCCGAGAGGGAGTGACGGCCCCGCCGCCGAACGGCCGGACGTGCTGCCTCTCTCTTCATCGGCTGCCCCAGGCACCTGCTTGCTAGGCTGGTGCCTGGAGCCGGCCCTGAACGGAAGGCATCCTCAGAGTTAGGCCTGGTCTATACTGGGGATTGCAGCAGTTAATGGCCAGACACCAGAGTAGGTGCATCAGTACAAACCTATACTGTAGACAAGTTAAACTACAATAAGCACCAGTGTAGCATAGCCATTTTAAGCTGGGGTAAACTGCACCAGTGCAAATCATAGTTTAGCTTGCTTCCGCTAGTGGTTTCCACTAGTGCAGCTATACTGTTGGCTGGCCGCCAATGGCTGTGATCAGGGCAACTCCCTAGTGTAGACACGCCCTTGTCCTGGCTTCATACCAGTGTAATTGAAAGCCCTAAAAATGTTACTGCACTACAAAGGGATTCCTGACCTGCAAGGGAAATTACCTTGCGCTGTGTTGCAAAAAAGATCATTTGCCCTGCAGGCCAGTAATATTTTACAGTGATGTTGGGACCAATCCTGCGAGTTGCTGAATGGGAGTTTTAGGTGCCGCATAGTCTGCATGAGACATTTAGTACTGCTCAGCATTAGACCCAGACTTATTTCCTTAGACTGAGAAATGCAGTTTGAAAGTTCAGAGAACAATGTGCAGCCTTCAGGAAATCATGGTGTTATTTCATTTCTTTAAATTATATGTCTTCTTCTGAGAATTTCAGTCAGTTTTCCAATATCTTTAAATTGCATTACGGTAATCATGACCAGTTCAACCATTTTGGATAACCTCTGGGACACCTTTGCAATGTTCACATCACTCTGAAATACTATGTTTCTTTGTAGTTGTCTTTGAGCTTTCAGATTTATACATGCATATTTGTGATCATCTATATAGATTCTCATATTATCCACTGCACTTTATTGTACAAACTATGTATAATTATTAGCATTTCTACTAGCCCCTGCCTCCCTACATTTAGCAAATGGTTTTTCCATTCTACAAATGCACTAGGACGAGCACTGATCATACATCCCTCGGGACACCCATCCTTGGACTCCTACTAGGCAATAGCGATCAGTTAAAAAATTAAGGCTACATCTACACTACGGGGGCGGTCGATTTAAGATACGCAAATTCAGCTACGTGAATAGCGTAGCTGAATTCGACGTATCGCAGCCGACTTACCCCGCTGTGAGGACGGCGGCAAAATCGACCTCTGCGGCTTCCCGTCGACGGTGCTTACTACCACCTCCGCTGGTGGAGTAAGAGCGTCGATTCGGGGATCGATTGTCGCGTCCCAACGGAACGCGATAAATTGATCCCCGAGAGGTCGATTTCTACCCGCCGATTCAGGCGGGTAGTGTAGACCCAGCCTAAGTTTATCATCCTTGAGGAAGAGATCTTATAAAAGCGAGCACAATGACATTCAATTCTGAAAGGAGAATTTTCCTTAAAAAAGAGGAAGCAACTCAAAAAGGCCCTTCAAACAAAAATGAAGAACTTAAAATCAGCCTGGTGACATTTCAGCACACTATAACAGAACAAACAGGAAAAAAGGCAACTTCCCTCTCCCCCAGAAGGCTAAATGGCCAGATTAAAAAAAGGGATTCAAACCAAACAGGTATCGTTCCGGAAATGGCAATCCAGCTCAACTGTAGCCAGGAGAAAGGAACGGAAACTATTGCCAGTAAAACGTAAATGGGAAATTAAGAAAGCCAAATGGGAGTTTGAAGAGCGATTAGCCAGACATAAAAACATATGCATATAAATTAGTGTAAAACATCTCTAAAGTATATATCAGAAGCACAAAGTCTTTGAGAGAATTCATAGGTCTCTTGGATTATCAGAGAGATAAGGGAGCAGCAGAGAAGCAAAGTTAAATGATTTATTTGCCACAGTCTTCACCACAAGAGATATTGGGGTGACACCTACTCTCCTTAGATAATAAAGAGGAGGGACGAAGGGGAAGGTGGTGAACTTCCCTAGTAGATTAAACAAATCCCCAGGCGGTACACATCCAAGAGTTCTGAAGGAACTGAAAAATGAAGTGGCTGTGGTGCTAACAAAAATATACAATCTCTCATTGAAATCCACTGTTATGTCAGTAAACTGATGGGGATTACAGGATTCTTGCACCTTCTTTGTATGCATCTAGTACTTGCTGCTGCCAGAAGATGGCCGCTAATCTGACCTACTATGGAAATTTCTTATGTTCCTGTGAAGCTAATGGATGTTTTAGGTGTGAATCTGCTACTGAAGTAAGTGGGAGTTTTGGGTGCCCAAGGAATGCAGGATCAGGCTACTAGTGTATATTTAATTAATTTAAAAATATTTAAAATGGATTGCAAAAATTATTTCTGTTTTTTCCCCTTTAGAAATTTGGCTTATACAAGAGGTATATTTCTGTAATGATTTGGTGATGACAAATCTAATGTAAAAGTTAATCTCTCCTGAAGTCCTATTCATTGCCCCTTTCTCAGGAGTAACTCCCATTGATTTTGACATAAGGAGTACCTGAATAAGGAGGAAGAATAGGACTATTTGCTGAATGAGATATTGTAAAGTAGTTAGCAAAATAATGAATTTTACATTAACTAAAATCTCTCATCCTTCCACCGAATAATTTATGCTTGACAAGACTGTCTAAGTGAAAGTTATTCTTTTCTTGTATCATAAAATTCAAAGATACTTCAGTTTGGGATAAACAGAAGTTACAAGCACTCGGAGAAGTTATTTAATCATCTAAGTGAAGTCACAAATAGATACGAGTAAATACTGTGCGTGGGAGTAGAGATTTAAGCCTGAGTAATATTTACAGTAACTAAAGATAATATTACTAATGTACCCACAAATAGAAGTATATATTTATATATTTATATATTGTACTTAATTAGATGCTCTAATAAGGAAAAGAAAAACGGACTACTACTTTTTTTTCTTTGTTTCTCATCCACCCTATTGTAAAAGTCTTCAAAGAGACCCAATGGCACACAAAATTCCATGACTGTATCCGCAGCAGGACAGGTAGTGGTAGACCTTTGAAGAAGGCTATAATAGGGCAGATAAAACAGAGAGGGCATGGGATTCAATCTTGTATAATCCATAAAACAAAATTATACATCCATTTCCTTTTTTTTCTTTTTTTTTCTTCCTTTTTTTGGTTTATACTAGAACAAAGTCTCCACAAAACCACAAATGGGAAATAACAAAATTTAGATTTTTTTTGTTTTCTTCTAAAATTTCAAATATAAAGTTCAAGTGCAATTCAAAATCCAAATAGTATTTATGCTACATACTCCTTTCTATCACAAAACAGGTAGTTTGTTTAACCAGTTCGAATAGGTTTCTTCTTTGCTTAGAAGAAAACTATTTTCGCTAGAAAATAAAAAGGCTTAGAAAATATATTTTTTAAAACAAACATTTTCAAATGAAACATGAAGACACACTAGTGCAGACACAAATTTGGATCTTCAATTGGATGCACTCAAGGATCCACAAGTATCTTCTTTGAAGTAAAAATCCCATTCAGAATATTGGCTTTTAACAATTATAAAACATTATACTTATTCTTCAATATATAATTGAAAATAAAGACTGCAAAAAAATAGCCTTCCAATTAGCAAATGTTTCTACTGTGGAGTAAAATACAATATTTGACAGGAATGCAAAATAACCCCAAATTGAATATCACTAGGAAGCTATTTGTATGGTCGTAGAAATCTGGAAACTTTTGATCGCAGTAGCTTTATAAATGATCGTGGGAACATCTCCTTTGACTCTTGTGCTGTGTACTTGAAATAGTTTTGAGGATGTGCCAATACATCAAAGAGAGCTTTGATCAATTTCTTGTCCTAGGAGAGACAAAGTATATATTAGACACATGTTGTGATTGTGTTAGTTTTTGCACAATTTTTAAAATCAATGTTCACTATGATTTTCTTTGGCAAAAGTTACCATTAGGCAAAGCAGGTTAAGCATGCTCAAGTCCATGTTGCTTGTTGCATATTATACCATAGGCAGTTTACTAACTTCTCCATTTTAACACGTGTAATTAGTGCTTATGGTAGGGGCCAGGTTGATGCATTCAAGCATCTTGTTAATCACAAAATGTGTACAATAAGGGCAATAGTATGCCCCGATTCAGCACAGTACTTAGGCATATGTCAAACCTTACACATGTAACTAAAGCGAGACAGGGCCTGAGGGACCTCAAATCTCACTGACCAAATCCTTGGAGGACTGGGCCTCCAAAATGCCAGTTGTGGTTGGTGGTTATTTTGTGATGTCTTCGGTGGTTATTTTGTGATGTCAAGACTGAACTCATCAATTCACCATCTCTTCTAGGCATATAACAATGAACATTGGCCACCAGAGACATGGCATGATTTGAAGCAGTTCCTGACTCACTTTATATTTTGTAATTTCTAAGTCAATTTTGATCTTGCTCGGGATATGATCCAACACGCATTGAAGTCAATAGAAATATCCCCAGGGACTTCAACAGGCATTGGATGGGGGCCCGAACACAAGCGTAAATGAGGAGTAATAGCAATGCACTTACACTGGAGTACAACGGGCCCTATATTATTACTCTCATGCAGGACTAATGGGGCACACAAACCGCCCACAAGGCAGGAAGAGGTTAACGGGTACCAAAGGCCCAATCAGCCCAAACAGAGACACCTGGAGCAGGAGACAAGCTTTCAGGGAGGGGCTTAAAAATAAGAGCGCTGCTCAGTTGGAAGAAGCAGACACAGAGAGCAGATGTAGCGCTCTCACTATGGGAGAGGCAGCTAGCTAGGGCCAGGCACTGGGGAAGACTGGTGCCTAGCAGATCTCCCAGAGAAACGGGAAGAGTTTATGTTGCTTCATATTTGCTGTGATTTTGAGTGCCCTGGGAGGATAGACCTGTAAGAGACGTAGCTGGAAAGCTAACTCAGAAGGAGTAGGGGGCTGGATGGAGCAGCTGGGAAACTGAGGCTGAGTGGCTGCTGTACTCTACAATACTGCAAGAGGGTGCTGTGGTCAGAACATGCTATAGCACGTATTGGAACATGCAGGTCGGTGATCGGCCACTGGAGATAAGGGGAAATGTGACTATTGACTGACACCCCACCCAGTTTGGGTAATCAGGAAAGATGGAGAAGGTGATATGTCTGTTGATGATGGTGCAGCAGCAGTTAACTGTGCTACTGTGGTAGCAGGAATAGCAGCAGACCCAGCTGTCCTCCTGCAATTGATGGAGAGCCTGCAGAAACAGAAGGGGGCACACTTTGTCACTCAGCGGTGGTGGCAGAGGCCCAATTATAGCAACAAGAGTGGCTGTGGAAGCAGCTAGGCCATGGAGTTCTGGGGACTTTCGCTTCTACTGGAAAGAGTAGCTTAGGCTGCCTGGTCCCTGGCCTGGCAAAGTTGGGGGCCAGAGGATGACCTGCAGTCTTTCCTCTGTACCCTTGAATGAGTGGCTGGCAAGAGCCTACTTGGGGAGCCCCCATAGCACTGTTTCTGACGGGTGAGGCGCAGGCAGCCAACCGAGTGGCAAGTGACGAGCAGGTGGGCTCATATCCTATGGTGAAGGCTGCCATCATGGATAGACTGGGACTGACTTCAGAGATGTACTGGCACCATTTCAAGGCTGAACCATTCCTGCATAGAGCATGACCACAGGCTCAGAGGTTCTGGCACTTTGCTGCCCAGTGGTTATGCCCAGAGACTAATTCCATACAGAAAATCATGGCAGCTGAAGGAGCCAAGTGGCCTGAATGGTCTGGCAGACTAGGAGTGTCTCATCGGGGGAGACCGGAAGAAGGGATACCCCAATCTGGGAAGTTTCAGGGAAGTTCTTGATGGGAGAGAGTCCCAAGTAACTTGAAACAGGAGGATACACAGGTTCTAGCAGGGCTACTCCAGTCAATCCTGCAATCTAGGGAGAGTGCTTCTGTCCTTCTGATGCAGCTAGGCTGGGCATATCAGGAGAGACTGCCTGATCACAGGTGCTGGAACTAGGGGTGCTACTGCACCCCTGGCTTGAAGTGATTTCCATAATGTACAGAGTCTACAGTTTAGTTAAATGGCTCTCAGCATCCCCACTATACAAATTGTTCCAGCACCCATGGGCCTGATAATGGAGTGCGATTACCTGGGCTGTTATTACAGCCAGGTTTGTGGCCTGGGATCCTTTCTGAATGACACTGGAGCACAGTCATATGTGGTATCTATTGGTCTGGGAAGAGTGTCAATGAAAGGCCTCATGGGCTCAGGTTACAGGCATACCCTTGACCAGGAAAATGGGGAGTTGGCAAAGATGATGGACCAGCTCCTCCCTGAAAACATCTCATGTGTACATGGCAAGAAGTAGGTTTACCCCACGGCAGAGGCTGAGCTGGGGCTACTGGGCTGCAGAGGTCAGCTATATATTGCAGTAATATGGTGATATTACCAGCTTGCGTGGCTGGTGATCTTTGGAAGAGAATGGCATGATATCCCAGTTCTGATGTGGAGGAAAGTAGCACAAAAGCTGGCAGAGAGGTAAAGTGTCATGAACCCAGAGCAACAGTCTTTGTGAGTGAGCCAGTGTATTTTTTATTCCTGCTAATACACTTCATTTCAGCAGGCAGCTGGCCTCTTTTCATGAAAACAGTTATTATATGTCAGCCACATCATGGAAGTCTCCCAATTTATAGACCTTCCTAGGTGGTAGACCACACTGGATCTTTCCTTACACCTTCAGCAATGCATTTTGTAGAAAGCGATAGTATACTTAGTTATGGAGATATACCTATCTCATAGAACTAGAAGGGACCCTGAAAGGTCATCAAGTCCAGCCCCCTGCCTTCACTAGCAGGACTAAATACTGATTTTGCCCCAGATCCCTAAGTGGCCCCCTCAAGGATTGAGCTCACAACCCTGGGTTTAGCAGGCCAATGCTCAAACCACTGAACTATCCCTCCCCCCTTGTCCTCTCTGACAGTGTATCTGTACTTTGCAGGTGGGAATCTGGCCTACAAACAACAGTGGAGGATGTCATTCTGCCCTCTTGGCCCACCAGGAGTGTGAATGAATGCCCATTGTTGCCTTCTTACTGCAGTCACTTAATAGACACTATGAACTTAAAAATCAGACCTCTGTCTAACATTGTGTGGTAACACCTCTTATCAATTCAAGAGATTCGGAAAAAAAAACAAAGGGTGAATTTTTGGCCTCATTGAAGTCAGTGGCAAATTTCCCACTGACCTAAATGAAGCCAGGATTTCAGCCAGTGTTTTCCCCTGTTTTTTCATTTCCTTTGTTTTGTCCATTTGACATTTGCTTTGCCCAAATAGTCTGTCAGTTTATTTCCCCTGTTGATTGTTTGGGTCTTTCACACAGCAACATGGGAGTGAAAAGCATGTAGACAAAAAGGAAAATTTGGTTGTGAAAAATTTACAGAATTTGTCTTGAGGACTCAAGGGCAGGAGTAGGACATGAAACTACTTTTGTCTCACTTTTAAAAAATTGACTAGATTTTAAGCGGACTAAGTGCCTTTGTCGTATAGATGGTTTGGGTCCAGGGTAACATCAGCTGAGCACAGTTCCTCTCACTAGTAACTATTTAAACCTCTAGACACAAAGGTCACTCTAGATGCAGCATATTAAACTACTGTACCTACCCTGTTGACATTAAACACAGCAAGCTTTTTATCTTTCAGCCACTACCCTAGTTTTTCCCCTTCTGTAAGAACTCAAGGAAGGCCAAATCTGCAGGCTCCAAGAAAGGTTTTGGAAAGTCCTGTATGTTGTGGAACTGGTCTGGGTGATCTGTGTTTGCAGGAAAGGCAGGATGATGATTGGTTGAGCTAGCAGAGAGGAACATTTTGGAAGGGGGACAGTGGAAGAGGCCTGGGGATTTGGCCAGGGAGTCCACACCAGTGGGTATTTTAGCAGATATAACCTTCCAAAAAAATCCAAGTTCAGACATCTGAGCGTGGACAGACAAAATTGAGGGCATGGCTACACTTGCAGATGTAGAGCGCTGTGAGTTAAACCCGCCTTCGGAGAGCACAGTAAGGAAAGCACTGCAGTCTGTCCACACTGACAGCTGCAAGCGCACTGGCGTGGCCACATCTGCGGCACTTGCAGCGGCATTGGGAGCAGTGCATATGGGCAGCTAGCCCAGCATGCAAGTGACTGCAATGTGCTTTTCAACTGGGGGGTGGAGTGGGGAGGAGTGTGACGTGTGTATGTGAGGGAAAGAGACTGGGGTTTTGGGGGGCTGAGAGCATGTCAGACAGCAGCAAACCTCCCCCTCCCCCCGCCTCTCTCTCTCTCACACACAGCATTCCACAGTAATGGCTTGCATGCCGGCTGTCAGAAACGGAGCTTTGAAAAGTTTCAGAGTAGCAGCCGTGTTAGTCTGTATCCGCAAAAAGAACAGGAGTACTTGTGGCACCTTAGAGACTAACAAATTTATTAGAGCATAAGCTTTCGTGGACTACAGCCCACTTCTTCGGATGCATATTGGAGCTTTGAAAGGGCATTTCTGCATTCCTACAGGAGTTCAAAACAATGACAAGTGTGGCCACTTGACTTAAGGGGATTATGGGATGTTTCCGGAGGCCGATCAGAGCGCAGTAACCCAACACCTTGTTCACACTGACGCCCGGGTTTTGTAGCCAAGGCGCAGCAAATGTTATTCCACTCTCCGAGGTGGAGTACCAGCAGCACTGCAGCCGCGGAGTCAGAGCGCTCTACGTGCCTTGTCACTGTGGACGGGGAGTGAGCTCGGGCGCCCGGGGCTCCTTTATTGCGCTGTAACTCGCAAGAGTAGCCAAGCCCTGACATGCAAAGGAACCAACAACACCAATTTACAGCAGTGATTAAAGGTCATAGTGTATCTGATTCAAATTGACCTCACCTGACCTCAGGAGCCTTAAGTGGACAGTGTCACCTGGCACAGTTAGGATTGCCAACTTTCCATTTGCAAAAAACCAAACACCCTTGCCCTGCCCTCGCCCCACCCTTTCCCTGAGGCCACACCTCTGTCCCACTCCTTCTCCAAGACCCCACCCCCGCTCACTCCATCCCCCCTCCCTCAGTTGCTCACTCTTGTGACGTTACACCCCATATTCTTTATGGAAATATGCTTATGATATGGATATGGCACAACTGAGATATATTTTATGCAAGATGGGTCTTGTAAAGGTATCATTGGAAAGGTTATAATTTACTGAATGTGATTAACCAATTTGCATGTATGTATCATTTCTGTATCTAAAGTTAGGAATATTGGCTTTGTAAGAATTACAACTGGACGTGTACTTGGGAAATATCCACCAGAAAACAGGCCATCAGCCTTGATGGGCCATTAGGAAGAAACAATAAGACTTTGAAGATACTAATCTCTCTCCTTCCTGAGAAGCCTCCTGGGACATTGCTTTGACACTACAAGGTCATGTGGTCATGTCACCTGGTACTAAACACCACCTCGGACACTGCTGGTACTTTCCCACTGGAAACAAAGGCTTCCCGCCTTATGTAAATTCTATTTAAGACTGGGGAGTAAGGCAAACAGGACTCTTCTCCATTGCCTTCCAGCCCAAGAAGATTGACTGCTGAAAGTACCTGAAGAGACAAAGGAACTGAGCAGTGGGAAGTTCAGCTGTCCCTGTTCGGGGTGCAGACTCCGGGTGGCGCTTATCTCAAGCGGCTCCCATAAGCGGCTGGCATGTCCTGCTCGTAGGTGGAGGGACCAGGGGGCTCTGCGTGCTGCCCTCGCCCACAGGTGCTGCCCCTGCAGGTCCCATTGGCCGCGGTTCCTGGCCAATGGGAACTGTGGAGCTGATGCTCGGGGCGGGGGCAGCACGTGAGCCCCTGTGGCCACCCCGAAGCCAGAGGGACATGCTGGCTGCTTCCCAGGAGCTGTGTGGAGCCAGGGCAGGCAGGGAGTCTGCCGCAGCCCCGCTGCTCCACTGACCGGACTTTTAACAGCCAAGTCAGTGGTGCTGACAGGAGCCACCAGGGTCCCTTTTCAACCGGCCGTTCTGGTCTAAAAGTGGATGCCTGGAAACCCTAAGCACACTCTGTGATCAAATGCACAGGATAGGGGAATTAACAGGAACAAAAATAAATCAAAGTAGATGGAGGTGACACAAACCTAATTTACTGGTGTCTTCAAACTACTCTTATTAATGTTTGAGAGGTGGCAGTTGTACATGTACAGCAACCGCTTTTCATAAAGTTTCTGTAATATTTATTGCTGTAAGTCATTGCAAGCAGGTGGTAATATACAAAGATATCTTCAGGGGAGATACAATCATAATAATTAACAAAATGCTCAGTAAAATGGAATTACAGCTTCTAGCAATTTGCCTGGAGAACACAGGGCATGGTTTTGTTCAACATGGGACAGGGGTTTTTCACCACGTCTGTAACAATAGTTAGGCCTTTGCATTCTCTTCCCTTTCTTTGGGATAATAATTCCTGTCACTCCAGGCCACGTATTTACTCTCACAGGTTTGTGGTTTTACAGCAGAAACACTGAGTTTTGTCTTTTGTGTTGCTTTGTTTGCTGTGGCTTCCAACCTTTCCTCTTCGACCTTTTTAAAAAACAAATTCACTTTCTTAGCGGTGTGTGATGTGGGTGAGTCTTGTTGAGACAAGACAACTGTTTGGATAGATACTTTTTGTTACATGTATATAAATCTAGCTCCGTGACTCATTTAAATAAGTGCCACATTCACACTGAAGAGTGTGTTCAAACAATACCTTTCCTTGACAGATTAACTCTTCTACTGATATATTAGTACGTAATTGAGCAGCTTATTTAGGTCCTGATTCAGCAATGTACATAAGAACATGCTCAACTTTAAGCATGTGAGTAGTCCCATTAAAGTCAATAAGACTACTCGTGCTTAAAGTTAGTCAAATGCTTAAGTTCTTTGCCGAACTGGAGCCTTAAATAGGTGCTAAACTAGCAGTACGCAGCCAATTCAATCCAATCTGCTTCATGGGCATGGCAAGCCAGACAAGTGTTGCCAAAGTGTATCCAATTGATTCAAAGCTACATGTGACATGTCAGGTGAGCCTCAGACAGGAGTGGGACCAATCCGCTGGGGATGAAAAACAAATAGCTAGTGAAACCAGGCTTCCCACTGCTCACTGGCAATACATTGACAGACAAATGCCTTTTCACAGTTAGTTTCTGAAGTAATCCCAAAGCGAGAAATATTGCACAGGGGGTGGGGGTGGGGGGGAGGGAGACAGCATCTTTGGAAGGACTTTCCTTAGGTCCAGAATTCTTCCTGAAGCAGAAAGAACGGCATGATCCGGCCAAAACGATACATGATAGAAATGTTTCTAGCTTCCCCTAGGGAGAGTCTGGACATTAGTTTAGGTTAAATCAGACCATCAGACACCTCAGAGCATACACCTCATAGTTCCCTGAAAGATGAAGTAAATCATTCCAGCTGCTGCACTTGCCTGATGGCCTATGTCCATGGCAATCCCTGCACGAAGGACCTGATTTTCAAAGCTGCTGAGCCTTCACAGTTCCCATGGGCTGGAGCAGTATTTGCACAGTCACCATCATAGTGACATAACATGAGTTCATTTGTATAGCCACTTCCCTACTAATATCTTCATACAACCACCAATTCTAACCCCTGTGTAGCACTTCTGTCATGTCAGTAGCATGGGCCCAAACCAAACCAGGGGATCCAAACATCATAACTAACGATTCACAGTCTCCCAGGATTTTTGCATTTGGGTTGGAATTTTGCAGCTTGGCCCCGTTAACACTTGGGCTAAATGTAGAGAATTCAGAAGCCAACTGCGCTGATTGACTAGTGCTATCCACAGAAGGTGCATGTGAGGGGAAGCTCTTTATGGAATATTCTATTCCTTTGTTCCTGTTGGCAGTTTCATTCTTTTAGTTCAAGTACAAAGATTATACAGACATTAACACGTCTTTATAAATTGCCTCCTCCTTACCTGTTAATTAGAGCTCTATTGCTAATCTGAATTCCAATATTTTTCATAGCTATGCATGTGGGGAAGGAAAAATATTGGCGCAGAATTTTGTTCTCAAATCCTGAACATGGTGACTAACAGACTCAGTGATGCCAGCTAGCTAGAGCTGGAACTCTTATCTTAGCACTAACATAGTCTACGTATGTGTCAGTAAACTGAATAGTTGGCCTTGCTTAGCTAAAGGAAAGTGGACATACTTTTAGAATTTCTTGATGATTTTCTGATGCATATAATCGTCCATCTCGAACAATGTCTTCTATCAGCTGTTGGTAATCCTCTGAAAAATAAAGAGTTAAGGAGCTGATAAGCAACAGTTTGTGATACCATCACAGAGGTTAGTATCCAGACAGCTGCTAACTAGCCAGAAAGCATTTGAGAAGCAAATTTAGTTTTATACTCATTCAGTGACTCCAGTACCACGGCAATTTAATATAATCAACTTAGTACTTTGAGCTCTATACTGCCTTCCAACTGAGGTTCTCGGTTTTCTTTATAAATGTTAATTTAGCTTCACAAAACCTTTTATAAGGCAGGTAAGTATTATTATCCACATTTTACAGATAAAGAAACTGTGGCACAGAGATAATAAGTGACTTGTCAAGGTTATATGGGAAGTCGGTGACCCAGCCAGGAATAGGTTCCATATCTTCTGACTCCCAGACCCGTGCCTCCAGACCATCTCTCCTCTTGACCTTTAAATCACCTCCCGCATCCCCAACCTAATTCCAGACTGACTAACAATTCAGAAAATTGCATTAGTGTTTGGGAAAAGACATGCGCTAATGAAGAAATTCCTCCATACTTTTAAAACAGTAGCGTAGCTCAGCTTCTCCCTCGACGCCATGCCCTCTTTCTAGCCCGGTTCCCCCAGACACAGGGATTCACCTGCCGAGCTGGGCATGCACATTGGGCAGCTCAAAAAGGCAAGGCAGAGCTGCCGGAGCATAGCTTTCTGAAGGGCGGGCGCATAGCTCCGTCCTGGATTTCAGGTGCCCAAGGGGTGCTCCATGCCGCTGTGGCAACACTACAGCCCTGCTCAGAGTTGGGTGGGCCTGGATGCTACGCCCCTGTTTTAAAAGGAAATTTCCCCTTGAATATATGCCAAAGAGGCATCTTTGACATATTTCCAGATGAAGATCAAGACTTTGGTTAGTTTTATAAGGGTTGCTGATGATTTTCTTTATTGTATGTTGCAAATGAGAGCTGGTTAGTTATTGGAGATTTCAGTTTCCACTGGAATTATTTGTCTATGCTAGCTTTGTTTTTCAACAAAGTCATATTTTTAATTATATTTTCTTGGGCACCAATAGGCCTTCATGAATGGACTTTCTATAAACAAAGAGCTATTATCAATAGTATTCTCATTATCATGATGATAAACAATGATTAACAAAGAGTTTCACTGGCTTTAATGGTAGCAGGCTCAGACTCAAAGGGTTCTGTATATATCTTGTTGGAGTAAGAATAAGAAAAGGTAATACATCTTAGGTATAGACCTAAAAATAAAAAAAGGGAAAAACATGGAAGAAGACCCAAAACTTTTGACAGTCAGCACTAGAATAATTCACTGAAAAAACAAAAATGAGTCACATCAAGTTCTTTATCCTTCCCATTTCCCAGCTCCAGTCAGTACAAGATAGATTCAGACACACAGGTTTCTAAATTCAGATATAACACAGAGATGGAAAATGACTGCAGTCTTACCATCATATGTCACATATGGGACTTGAAATCCTTTGCCACTGTTTCCCTCATTTGATTTGAACTGAATCCATAGCTTTCGTGATCTGGAGGTAAATGCTATTGGTCTCTCATAAGTCTGACATGTTTCATATGTGGTAATTGACGTAGGGGAGGCTAGAAAAATAAGTAAATAAATGAAAGATCTTTGTAACATAACCTTCCCTTTTTGAAATTTTGAAATATTGTGTGCAATGGAAATTCCAAAATATTTTGCTTCAGAAATATCAAAGCAACCTTAAGTAAAAATTTTGTTTCAATATCAAAAAACTGTGATCATATTCAATATTTATGAAGTATTAGATATTAAAGCCAAAATGAAATGGAAAAATCAAAACAAAACACAAACGTCAAAATGAAAATACTCCATTTCGATCATGAATCATTTAGTAACCTTTCTATCAACAATTCTGTCAAAATTGACATGCTCCTATGGAATATTTTGATTTGAACACAACAGTTTTTTGACGGAAAATGCTGTTTTCATCAAAAAAATTTCAACCAGATCTAATTATTATGACTTATATGCCAAGGAGATAGGGCACAGTGTGCTAAGCACTATCCAAACGTATTAGAAAGAGGCAGTCCCTGCCCCAAAGAGCTTATTCTCGAAGACAAGCTCATAAGACTCCCAACTTTGGTAGTTAGTCTGATGGCACCATATTGGCCATCATATTAGAGCAAATCATCACACTGCAACTGACATTTTGGGGAACGAGGAAGGACCCCACAAACACCCCAAGAAGCAGTGACAGTGCTTCAGATCCCACAAATAACATAGCAGATGGCAGCCCTAAGGAGAAGCCAGTGTTTAAAAAGTAGGCATTTTTACCTAGTTTAAAAGTGATCTGTAGAATTCATATCCACAGGATAATATAGGACATTACATTACTGTTGTAAGTTTAAAAAAAGAATTAGGTTTTATGGAGCTGATCTGATTCCTATTGAAGTTAGTGTTAACAGTCCTATTGACTTCAGTGGGATTTGAATCAGGCCCTAAATGAGTTCCCAGATAGAATCAATGTTAACCGGGAGTTAAGACTGAGCACCTATCAATAACTTAACGGTAACAACATTACAGGGATATTGTAATTATCCCCCAAACAAGTCTTACAAAACCAAGAAATTCAGAGGCAAGGTGAAATGTGAGAGAAAGCCAAACATGCTAAGGTACAGAAATGCACAGTGAAAGCTCCCAACAGGCTTAACTGTGCCCTGTAGTGATGCTATGTAATAACCATACAATTAAGATTAGCATATAAAAGAGTTTAAAATCCTGGATTAGATTAAATTGATTTTAATTACATTATTTTTCCCCTTTTTTATGGAGTCACTACAGAGCAGAGTTAAGATTGTATTCAAAGAATAAATGCTGTATTCTAATAAAATGGTTGGATTACTGCTTGAAGAACACAACTCAATTCAACCTTAACTAAGGAACCATGACCAGCACTTCCATAATAAAAATAGCATGTGAAGTTACAGGAGCTAGGATAAACATTTGAAGAACTATTCTCATACTTCTGGGCATAAGAAGAAATTTCCTTCAATATTTTAGTATTACTGTTCCTGTAGGAGCATTATTGGCAGTGAAGGCTTTTTCCCTGAAGCACCCAGCCTTGAACAGTGTTGGAACCAGGATGCGGGACTTGATGGACCACTGGGTTGGTTGTGACGAAGTGGGGGATTTCCTTGTTTTTTCAATGGTTTGCATGCAGAGTGTGTGGGACTCAGTTTCCCTGGGTGTTATTTGTTTAACGAGATGGTGAGAGAGGGAGCTTGTTGTTACAGAGGACCAGTGGTGACCTTGCCTGGCAGTTGGGATCCTGGACAATGGCCTGGAGAATGGATATCCCAGTGACTGGTGACTGGGAGGTCCAGCTCGAAGTCACACCAGGTTCGGGCCCGTGGGAGGACAATTAGCTGAGGAGAGAGGACCCCGGTGGCCTGACCAGCTGGTTCCACCCAGTGGGGAAACAAAGCACGGATGAGAGGAGAGGAGGCCCAGGTGGCCTGGGACAGAAGACAAAGGAGAGAGGTAGGGCATGCGGGAAGGTGATACTGGTTGCTCAGCTGGAAGAAGGGGGTTTCTGGATGGGGGAGAGAGAGCAGCCAGAGCCCACATGGATGCAGGAGTGACCTAGATATACTGTCTGAGGGAGGTTAGGCCTGAGGCCCTGAGAGCTTCCTATGCTGCGTTCAGACGCTCAATAAAACCCTCTGTTTTATACTGGCTGAGAGTCACTCCAGTCTAGAAATTGGGGGGTGGCATTATTCTCTCTGGGAGTGGAGGCCACGGGGGTCCAGAGTGAGTGGACTCCTTGAGGGGACCCACGGCGAGAGACAGGTGTGCTGAAGGCTCAGAGAGGTGTGGTTCCAGGAGGCGGAGGGGCCTATCGCTTACCCCTGAGAGAGAGAGTGGACCCCTGAGAAGGGCTGTCACACTGAAGGGGGTTCCTCCCAGGGACCGTACAGAGCCGCAAGAGAACACGAGTCCTGTGAGTCCGTGAGACTGGTATGTCAATTGTTTGGCTCTTACAGAATGATCTCGTTAATTATAACATCGTTCTCTTTAAAAAGAGCAGATAAGAACTCACTTTGTACTAATCAGAGATACAGGACTGTAAATATAAATCCTTAAGTATCAAAAGCTGTTGAAACTATGGTACTAATTAAAATAGACTGTTACTCAATACAGCTGATTTAAAAATCACATCTTTCACACATGGTCCCTCTTCGTGCTTTGTAGAGAGTTAATTAAAAGGTAAACAGAAACTGAAGGCTTAGGGAAAAATTTGAAGAGGGGAAGGCTAGATGACAGTAATCCATTTGTAGTCCCAACTTCAGATGTAGAGAAATTAACTTTGTATGCAGGGACCAAACAGACCCCATTTTGCTATTTTCAATGAGGGCAATCAGCAAATGGAATGCACAGTAAAGACTAGTACATTGTTAGCATGGGATGAGATAATATATTAGTAGAGTGACTTTCCTCATGGAAGGAGCTTAAAGCACTTCTCAGTCTTTATATACACAGAAAATTTCACACGTTACTGAAAAGCGGCGACTTCTGGGGCATCTATGTAACAACACACAACAATGCCATACAAGTGAAGAATTAAAACTAATGTTATTATTATTATTACTTCTTAGTTGTATTGCAGTAACACCTAGAGGCCATATTGTGCTAGGCACTGTACAAACATGTAAGAAACAGAGAGCCCTGGTCTAAGGCCTGTCTACACTACAAACGTACATCAGTATAACTACATTGCTCAGGGATGTGAAAAATCCACACCGCATGAGCGATGTAGTTCTACCAACCTAACCCCTGGTGTAGACAGCGCTATGTTGATGGGAGAGCTTCTCCCGTCGACACAGCTACCGCCTCTCGCAGAGGTGGATTAACTATGCTGATCTGAGAAGCTCTCCCGTCAGTGTAGTAGCATCTTCACTAAAGCACTACAGTGTTGCAGCTGCGCCATTGAAGTGCTGTACTTGTAGACTAGCCCAAAGTCTGAGATGAGAGACAATGTGCGGATGACACACGTGGGGCACACAAGATGAGAATGAAATAATCAGCGTATTAAGCAGCAATAATAGCAGAGAATTAAGGAATGCAGAATTTAAATCCTTTCAACATGAATTTGGTAAGAAGACTCTGGGGTTAACATCTCTGCCCTTGCCATTGGATCCTTAATGCCCACAAGTGGCAAACACTTGGATTTTACATCTCATCCACAAGGAAACGGCTCAAGATGGCCTCATGGCATCATGCTGACTCAACAATTCTGTATGTGATGTCTTCCTCCTAACACACTTCCTGAAGCACCTAAGTACTGGATGGAAACCTCCAAGTCAGTACTGACCAGGCCTGATGCTGCTTGTGATAAATATTACAAAATCACAGGGGAGGTGTCATGGCACTTATCTGTAGGCTAAACAGAAATTCTAGGAAAACTTGGGGAAACATAACAATATGCAGTTAAATTAACAACCTCTTTCTTCATTACTGCACAGATAGAATACTTGGACTGGAAACTTATGAGAATAATTTTAGAGATGATTGGCTAGCTCCTCAGTTGGTATAAATTGGCATAGTTCCAGTGACTTCCACGGATCTTCACTGGTTTACACTGCCTGAGGATCTGGCCAGACAAGACTACATTGTGTGTCTTCTGATTCATCCGAGACACTTTTTGATGATAATTAACACATTGACTTTATTATTAAAGTATTCTGTTTTAGCACTAGCCACAACTTGCTGTTCCAGTTCACTGAAAAGCTCTTGTAATAACGTCGGACTGAGCTGCTGGAAAAATAATTTTTGGACATTTGTCCATTCCATGTGGACATTCCACTCAGACTCCTTGATGTAAATATTTAAATGGCTCGTGACTGGCAACTTACCACTTTTTCTCATTACTAAAACATCACCGCACTCATCTTCAATTGGAAGAAATATCTCAGGAACCACAATGAGTATTCGCCTCTTCGGGGGTGGATTTATATTCCAAATGCATTCAACATTAGCTGGGTAGTCACCAGGATAATTGGGAGACTCGATATAGCCTGTATAATCTCCAAGTTCCCCTCCACAGTGCTGGTCTGTGAAGAAACGTAAGTTAGCATTTGTGCTTTGAAATATCTTTCAGTTGTTTGAATCTGCCACAGACACATCAAAATGCCTCCTCGTGGCTTTAGACCTGTGTAAAGTCTGTAGCTGGCACTTTCCTTGCAGGGAAAGCCTTTGAACGAATATTGAGTCTTCTGAGTCAGTTGATCTTTGTTTTGCAAACCTAAATCTTAAACCTTGTCTACACATGAAAGTTGAACTGATTTAATTAAGTTAATGTAGACACGGATGTAGTTAAATAGGAACAGTCCCTTTGGGTACGTCTACACTTACCGGAGGGTCCGGCGGCAGGCAATTGATGTTCTGGGATCGATTTATCGTGTCTGATTTAGATGCGATAAATCGATCCTGAATCGATCCCGGAAGTGCTCGCCGTTGACGCCGGTACTCCAGCTCGGCGAGAGGAGTACGCGGCATGGACGGGGGAGCCTCCCTGCCGCGTCTGGACCCGTGGTAAGTTCGGACTAAGGTACTTCGAATTCAGCTACGTTATTAACGTAGCTGAATTTGCATACCTTAGTCCGAAGTGGGGGGTTAGTGGGGACCAGGCCCTAGTGTGGACACCAAAGTGGGTTAACAA
Source organism: Trachemys scripta elegans (assembly GCF_013100865.1). NCBI lineage: Eukaryota > Metazoa > Chordata > Testudines > Emydidae > Trachemys > Trachemys scripta. Next base: position 120,018,416 of record NC_048298.1, read on the forward strand.
CACTTTGTATCAATTGAGGCTGTGTCTACATATAGATATTGCTCTGGCTGAATTTAAATGGTTTTTAAAACAGACTTAGTTGAACCAGTACACCTCTGTGTACACACACTCATTTTAGTTTAAGAGTGCCTCATTTTATTTTAGCTTAAATCTATTTCTAGCCAATTTAAAATAAATTGACATGTCTGGGTACCATTGATTTAAGAGGAACCACATCGCCTTTTATGTGAGGTTGGCTAAATTGATTCAAATCAATGCTTTCGTTAAAATGGTACTATTTTTTCATGTAGACAACCACTATCAAGTGATCAAGGAATTGACTTAAGCTAGATCAATATATGGCACTCTTTAAACTGATTTAAAAGTGTCTACACAAGGGGACTGCATCAGTTTAACTACATCAGTTTCTAAACTTGTTTGTGTAGACAAGGCCTAACACATTACAAATACTCTTTAACGGCAACAAAACAACACATAGTATGCACTGGACAGAGTCCAAAACATTTACATCTGCAGTTGCATGACCTCCTAAATATCTATGGCATTAAATACATATCCAGGCAGAAGTTGTTCATCATAGTTCTTAGGGTTTTATTAACATAACAACTCTGAGTTAACATGGCAGTAACTAGGAGGATGCTCCTTCAGAAATGTGGCGATTATAATTCAGTGCACCTCTGAGTCAGTCACCTCCTGCAACTGAAATGTTGTTAAATGAAGATTGTTCATGCTCCAGGTTTGCAGTTACTGAAACTGAAGTATCATTCCTGAACCCATAAAGCAGCATTTTACTTCCTCAAAGTACTATGCAGACATCAAGTAAGCCACACAACACCTCTGTAAAGTAGGTAAGCACTTGATGAAACTGATGCAGAGAAGTTAAGTGATTTGCTTAAGGACATACATCAAGGGCTTTTCTACTCAGGTTGTTATTACACAGCAAATCAGGCTGTGAATCTATAGTGCACTAGCTTGCCACACACTAACTCGCTGTGGAGATAATCCTAAATGAGCATCAAAACTGGGATTATGTTTACGAGTCTTGGTTCCCACAGTTTATATCACAGTGCCTTTTATTGCAAATGAAGGCTTTTCTCACACTTCTGGGAGCAGTCACTTGGTGAATAGTTATTTCAGTGCTGGTAGAACCTCCAGATTCCAAGCTTTCACTGTGACAGACTGACAAATGTTCCGTAATATACTGAATAAACCTTATGGAATTAAAATAAACTTTATTGAGTTAAGTTAAACCTTACTGAACTAGGGTTAACACCTTTTGAATACATTGTATTACAAATGCAATTGTGTATGTTTTATAGAATCATAGGGTTAGAAGGGACCGCAAAGGTCATCTAGTCGAACCCTCTGCCAAGATGCAGGATTTGTTGTATCTAAACCATCTAAGACAGATGGCTATCCAGCCTCCTTTTGAAAACCTCCAGTGAAGGAGCTTCCACAACCTCCCTAGGCAGTTTGTTCCATTGTCCTACTGTTCTTACAGTTAGGGAAGTTTGTCCTGAGATTTAATCTAAATCTGCTGTGCTGTAGTTTGAACCCATTGCCCCTTGTCCTGCCCTCTGTGGCAAGAGAGAACAACTTTTCCCCATCTTTTTTATAGCAGTCTCACAAGTATTTGAAGACTGCTATCATGTCCCCCCTCAATCTCCTCTTTGCCAAACTAAACATTCCCAGCTCCTTTAGCCTTTGCTTATATGACTTCCAATCCACCCCTTTAATCATCTTTGTTGCTCACCTCTGGATCCTTTCTAGTTTCTCTACATCCTTTCTATATTATTGTGGCATTGCACGTGCCTTCACTAAAAGGGAGGGGGATGCGAATGTGTTTCCTCCAATACCAACCCTTTCAAGCCACTGCCCGTGGAGAGGTATTCATATATTAGCTCAGACTGGATTCTCTCAGAAAGAGCTGCGTGGTAATTTATTTCTGTAACAATTGCACTGTTTATACATCTCTGAAGAGAAGGGAAGCAGGTGTCTAGGGCAACTGGTCTGTGCTGGGAATGACACAGTGTAGGCAAGGTAACTGTCCAGTCTGGAAATACCCGCTCAGATTGATGTTGGTCTATGCCCAAGAGAGGCAGCAGCTGAGGAGCTAGAGGCTGAGCGTGGGTGCCTTTGCTGGATCACTGAGTGGAAATACAGCTGCAGTTGCCATGATCTGCACAAATCTATTCGATACCACATCCCTTAAAGGCAAGAGATTAACACAAAATGCCCCCAGACTAGAGCAGTTGCTGCAGTCTCAAGACACTCATCTCCAGTCCAGTCCTGGCCAAATCAGCACCGTTAGCAGGATCTGTAAATTTTAGTGCCGAGTCATAAGAACGGCCATACCGGGTCAGACCAAAGGTCCATCTAGCCCAGTATCCTATCTTCTGACAGTAGCCAAGGCCAGGTGCCCCAGAGGGAAAGAACAGAACAGGTAATCATCAAGTGATCCATCCCCTGTTGCCCATTCCCAGCTTCTGGCAAACAGAGGCTAGGGACATTATCCCTGCCCATCCTGGCTCATAGCCATTGATGGACCTATCCTCCATGAACTTATCTAGTTCTTTTTTGAACCCTGTTATAGTCTTGGCCTTCACAACATCCTCTGGCAAGGAGTTCCACAGGTTGACTGTGTGTTGTGTGAAAAAATACTTCCTTTTGTTTGTTTTAAACCTGCTGCCTATTCATTTCATTTGGGTGACCCCTAGTTCTTGTGTTATGAGAAAGAGTAAATAACACTTCCTTATTTAATTTCTTCACACCAGTCGTGATTTTATAGAGCTCTATCATACCCCCCCCACACACTTAGTTGTCTCTTTTCCAAGCTGAAAAGTCCCAGTTTTATTAATCTCTCCTCATACGGCAGCCGTTCTATACCCCTAGTCTGACAATGACTCCTCTCTATGAGGTTGGGCAAATCACTAACCTGCTTTACCTTCCTTATCTGTAAAGTGTAATTAATATTCACCTACCTCACAGCAAATTCGTAAGGGTGTGTTAAAGTTTTTATAGTACTTTGTGTGCTAATTATTATGATGCAGGCCAAACTCGGTTCTTGGATGCATGCACAGGGTCCTACTGATGTCAGATGGAAATGTGCTGCCCGTATTTTCATAATTAAAAAGTAGGACACTCTTGTGGTTACATTTTTAGGGTCAGAAGATACTTATATTTTAGACAAAAGTTCACTTTTTGTTTTATACATGAACTGGTGTTGATATCACCAGTTTTTAACTCAACAGCAAGATGTGCCTGTTTCTTGGAATGGAGGATTTTTTCCACCAGAAATTTAGTGTTCTGAACAAACATTTTGTATTCATTAAAAAACAACAACAAAAAACCACACAACCAAATATTCTGATCAATGAAATGAAAAACCGGGACATTTCAAGTGTCCCCATATAAACTATGGCGACTGTCAAAGTAAAACAGACATATGGTCTCTTTAGCTACCCAAGCTCAGAGTTTGCCTCTTTGGAGAAAAAAGGCAAGGGGGAAAAAGCAACATCCAAGTAATACCCTGATTCTGAGACGTGTGGAGCATTTTAAATTCCTATTGAAGTCAGGCCCTAAGATCCTGATCAGTAAATTACTTAAGCGTGTCCCTATTGGGGCTACTCATATGTTTAAAGTTGGGCATGAATTTTGCTTAATAACTAGATGCTACATAAGGATCAGAAAGTGGATGGGGAAGAGAGATCAATGCAGGGAGCAAAATTAATCAGATCACTTTATTTTACAGTCGTCATACTACTCCCAGTTCCTGGCAAATATCTAATTTACTCTAACTACATTTGAAATGACTAAGGACATCAAAGATTACACATTATATAATCAGAGTGAAAGCTTATGATAGACATATAAACTCATGCTTAGTTTAGAACAGTGGCTCTCAACCTTTCCAGACTACTGTAACCCTCTCAGGAGTCTGATTTGTCTTGTGTACCCCAAGTTTCACCTCACTTGAAAACCATTTGCTTACAAAATCAGACATAAAAATATAAAAGTATCACAGCACACTACTGCTGAAAACTTGCTTACTTTCTCATTTTTACCATTAATTATAAAATAAATCAATTGGAATATAAATATTGTACTTACCTTTCAGTGCATAGAACAGTATTAACAAGTTATTGTCGATATGAAATTTTAGTTTGTACTGATTTTGCTAGTGCTTTTTATGTCGCCTGTTGTAAAACTAGGCAAATATATAGATGACTTGATGTACCCTCAAAAGACCTCTGCATACCCCCAAGGGTAAGCGTACCCCTGGCTGAGAACCACTGGTTTAGAAGACGTATGTAATCTAATAATTACAGTGAAACTATCTGAAATGAACACATTAGGGAGCAGCAAAATCTGGTTGCCTAGAAGAAACTGTCTTTAACTATAAGTAAAATAAAATTGTAGTGGACTCCTTGGGGATACTTTAAAGTGGTAATTTAAGATACGGGGTTGCCTATGGTAGGAGATTCTCAGTGCAGATTTCACTGTAGTCAAAGATTATCTGGCACTTGGAACATGCAATTAGTGACATGAATTCATGAATGAGTGACTATCTCACAGTATTTCATAACTATTAATGGTAGTAAATTTTTTTTTTTTAATTTTAGCTCTACAGAGACTCAGGATGAGTCACTGCAAAACTTGCATGATCTGGAAAGTTTATGCAAACTCTATGTTGTTAAATTGTAATCTGTACCATTCCAAATTAAATTGGTACAAAGATATTTCATATACATCCAGTGCTTCTTTTCCAGGTTGTGTTTTCAGTGTCTTGATGTTGTTTTCTACCATAGTAAATATTCAGCATCAGTTCTGGTGGTGAGTAGAATTATTTGCTAATGTTAAACTGCAAAATTCTGGTCTAGCTCTAGATTCTGAACATCCAAAGTCTGGGTTATTCAGATCCAGAGTTATCATTCAATCACATCGCTAACATACAGGAAAATATGAGGAACTTACTTTTACAGTGTGTAACATTAGTAGAGCCATCAAAATCTGTACTTGTATTCCCAGGGCAGCTAATGCAGTAATTTTGACCAAATTCAGGCTGGTAGGTTCCAACAGGACATCTGATACATCTGTGTGTTGTGGAATTGTAGTAGTGGCCAGGAGAACAATGAACTGTACAATAGGAAGGTACATTGTTTTTAGAAAGTAACCATTTTAACTGCAGTGGCATCTTCCCTCCTCTCTTTACATAATCAGTGATTTCCATACTCCAAAGTATTTATCAGACAGTTACACAGAAATAGTTTTAATGCATTTTTCTTTTACAATGGACCTTTGATTGGAATTGTGATCCAAGAATTCAAGCTAAATTCTTACTAATTAAGTAAAATCTGCTATATTTATTGCCTTTAAACACAGTGATTTACAAATCGGTCATTTATACCTGAGTTTATAACAAACAGGTAGCCAATAGCTGTCTGCAGCAACAACAAAAATACCTTTTGGAATTGCAGATGAGAGGTTTTAATTACCAGATGTTAGACAGTGCCATAGTATACAATTGAGCAAGCATATAGGTATATAGTCAGACAAACTCCTGCCTCATAATTGTGCCATTTACATGGAAGTTTTCAAACATGTACATGTTGTACATATATCATTTCTCTCTGTCATTTTCATAATCAATGTTTAATCTCATATAACCTGTATCATGCATAGTTTTTCAAATTATTTAAATAAAAATAAAATAAGTAACACTGGAGGGTCAGATCCCCATCTGATAAAAAACCAGTCTAGCTCCATGGAAGTCAATGCAGCTAGGCTGATTTGCCTGGCTGAGGATCTGGCCCTGAATGTGCATGTCATGCATTCCAAAAAATACCATGTTGACTTCTGAGGACTCTGCAACGTCAGCAGATTATTTCTGGTTTGCAGATCTCCTGACTGTTTAACTCAGTAACACAGAGCTGTCTTTTTCTGAAGGTCTCCAAGTTCTTCAGCAATTCAAACTTCAAAGTGAAAGGAGAAATAGTAGAGAAATTACTAAGCAATATATTTTACAAAATGGGAAAAGCTCTGAAATTTACCTTTTGTTTCACAGTCCTGAAATGAAACAGCGCCTTCATATTTTGTCACCAGTCCACCGCCACATGGAAAACAAAGGGTCCTGCCTGGCTCAGGTTGATATGTACCAAGAGAGCACACTCTACAAGGTTTAAAGCCGTCTGAAGAGAAATACCCAGGAGAACACTGCCCTAGAAATTGAATATGGTCAATTAGATTATTAAACCTACCTCTGTGTGCACAATATAAAAAAATCAGCATTATTTAGCAGTGCTTCCTAAAACTTTAAAAACATAACACTAAAGCTACCAATTTTATAAAAACAATTTGCTCAAAACAATGCCAGTTTCTATGGAGACTCTTTGTTTATCAGCATTTCTGTTTGGTTTATAACTCCATTAAGGTATCATAATAGTATTTTGCACTTTTAAAGCACCTTTCATCTGAGAATTTCATAGTGCTTTATAAAAATTAATTAACCCTCACAATATCTCTGTGAGGTAGGCCAGCATTCTTATCTCCATTTGATAGATAGGGAAACGGAGGCAAATAGGAACATGGGACTTGCCAGACTGGATCAGACCTGAGGTCCATCTAGCCCAGCATCCTATCTCTGACAGTGGCCAGCACCATGATGCTTCAAAGGAAGGTGTAAGAAACCCCACATTAGGCATAATTGAGCTAATCCACACCCCACATTAGGTCTCACTCTGATCATTAATAGTTAGCATTTGGATAAAGCCCTGAAGCATGAAGTTTAACATCCCTTTCACAAAGTTTGTTTATAACAATTCTGGATATTCTTGATACCCATATAAACGTCCAATCCCTTTTTTAACCTTGTTACATTCTTGGCCCCAATGATTTCCTGGGAAACACAGTTTAATGACATGTTTTGTTTTATTGATCTAGAATTTTCCACATTTTAATTTCATTGAATGTCCTCTTGTACTCGTGTTATGATACAGAGAGAACAGAAGTTCCTCATCTACCTATATCTTCCTATATCACTCATTATTTTACATACATTTTATCATGTCCCTCATATTTGCCTTCTTTCTAAGGTAAACACTCCCAGTCATTGCAATCTCTCTTCATATGAGTGTTTACCCACACTCTTGATCATTGTTGTTGCCCTTCTGCTTCAGCAACATCCTTTTTGACACAGCTACTAATAATGTGTCTCAAACCTGATCTGCAGACACAATCTGTAGGAGTGTAAGAGCTATGCTGTCTCCATGCCTATTCAGTTCTTGGCTTCTCTGCTGAAATTGCCAGTAAAGTAGCCATATCATTAAATCCGTCATAATTATCGGCCACCAGCACACCTCCAAATCACATGGAATTACCATCTTTGTTCAGCAGCAGGCATTGGTGTTTAAATAAGGGTAAAATTAGTTCCCTGGGGAATGCCCAACCTAAATAGATTTCCTCATTTAGTAGAGTGGATTGCATTTATGTGAACTGCACTGTAATTTAACTTCAGAGTCACCTGCTTTCTTGCAACTTTAACATAGCTTTATGGCACAATATTCACCCAAGACTTCTAACATACTTTTTATGCCTATATTGTAAAGACTGGGAGTTGGGGATTTTAGCACATACTAATGAGTTACTACAGTAATGCTGCTGAAGCCATGTGCAAAAATACTGTAGGTTAGAGCTGGCCAATACATTTTCAGAGAAACATGGTTTCATTGAAATATGCTGTTTCATCAGAGACAAACCATTTCTTGGACATATATTGATTTTGCCAAAGTTTTTGATGGGACTCACTGGTCACTTCTAGAGAGAGGAGAGCAGGGAAAAGAACTGGGAACCTGACCTTTACAATCAGAAAACAAATACTTCAACACAGTTCCATTTAGTGAAAATGCTTGAAGGGCTTTGTTTTCATTTCAATGTGGACCGAAAATTGCAAACCCTCAAAAACTGTAGCAAAATGGAATTGTTGTCCTCCAGCAAGATCTACTGTTGATGTATCCCGTGTAGGAAGGCCCAATCCATGTAAATGTAAGTTTTATTTTATCCACAATCTATTTTAATTTCATTTTGGCAGAAACAAAAGTCCACATTGTTGAAAACCTGTAGGTATTTCACTATTTTTTGAGTTGTTCAATTAATTCATCTAGTGATTACTAGCCAAAAGTCAACACTTCTCTACAGTTGTCACACTGTTTGATATGAGCTACCATAGTTATTCCTTAGTATAAGGAAAACCTGCAGGGTCTCAGATATCAATGCATGTTTACTGTAGTGACCTATAAAGCAAATAACATTAATACAAATTAAAATAATACGTTTCCAAAATCCAATAAATTAGACAGGACGATAGGTTGTCTACCCAACATAAGCCCGTAGCAGGTTAATGTAGACCAGTAATGTGAGGTCTGAGGCCTTTTTCGGCAGCCACATTAGGACAGCAGCAGTCATGAGCCAAGAAGCAGAATGTCCCATCCTCACATTCCATCTACATTACATTAAAACAATGACATATCGGGCTGTTAAGAAGGTGCTCCTGTACTTCCAATAGTACCCACCACCACCACCAGATAAAGAAACGGATCTTAAGATGCATAAAGAAAACTTTGTTTGACAGCACTCTATCTGGCAAAGAATCGCTTATCAACAGTTGTGGTTGTGAAATCTCTACTTTTCATTGTTTTGCTTTTAAAGGTCCCTACTTCTCTATTGTTTATCTGTATGGTTTCTGCCTGGTTCTTTGACTGTTCCTGTCTTTTGCATAAGTAATTTTGCAAGATTTAAACCAGCTAAGGTGGTGGGGTATGATTGGTTAAAGAATTGTTTTGCAATATGTGAGGATTGGTCAAAGGATTATTTTGTAACACTTTAGTAAAATGATTGGTTACGCTACAGCTAAGCAGGACTCAAGTTTCACTATATAAACAGGGGTCCAAAAGGAAGCTCTTTGGAACCAACTCCAGGACGCAGCTCAAGATCAGAGCTGCCAGACCTCAACACCCTGCCAACTGTATCGTGCAGAAGCTGGAGTCCCCGGCCGACCTGATTCTGATTGGCCACCAGGAAGAGTTTGTCTGCCTTATTGGGACTGGTGAGCATTGTATGCTTAGCGTGTGCGTTGTGTTTTGGTAACTGTTAATAAATAGAGGTTAAGGATATTACTGTTTAAGGCTCTTTCACTGGTAAAAGGTCTTGTAAGCCCGCAGAAGGTTATGCACGGAGCCCTAGGAATGAGTTACAGGTGGGTGCCTAAATTAATCAGGTTATGACTTGAGCCCTAAGAACAGGGTAAGGGTGAGTGACCTAGACTATGCAGGTAACAATAAAGGACCATTAACCTTATATGTTGACCTGGAGGGAAGCCAGGGATTGATAAAGCCTAATGGCAGATGAAGCCCAGCTGGGGGAGGAGTGGGGATAGGATTATAAAACAGAAAGTGAGAGCAGGAAGAGACTGCAGGGAGGCCTTATTATGAGGTGAACTGAAGTGGCCACATCAGGTGCCAGACTGGGGGTGGGGGGTGCAGCTAGCACCCAGAGTGTAGAAAATAGTGTCTGCTGTTGGTGTATATGTATTGTCTCTGCTCTAGATGCACAGAGATGGTGGAGTGCTGTGCTGGAGGAAGGAGGGCACAACAGACATAACAGGCAGGCAGGAGAAAAGGTGAGAGGGAATAACAGGAAGCAGCAGGAGCTGCAGGGAGAGAGAGGAGGAGGGAGCCTCTTATGTACCTCTCTAGCACCCCCAGGGACCTGGACTAATTAACACCAGCTTCTCAGGGAGCTTCCTGTTTCCTGCTGCTTCCCTGAACCCACTTGAGGAGAACAGGCAGTCAACTGAAGTAGTAGGAGCCAGTTAGGACCTTAAGATGTGGATATCTTCCCTCATTCAGGTCCTGCTACCAGCAGCAGCGGCTCTAGACACCAGCGCTCCAAGCACGTGTCTGGGGTGGCAAGCTGCGGGGGGCACCCTGCCAGTCCCTGCGAGGGCAGCAGTCAGGAAGCCTTCAGCGGCATTCCTGCGGGAGATCCACCGGTCCCGCAGCAATTTGGCGGCGGGAACGCCGAAGCCGCGGGACCGGCAGACCTCCTGCAGGCATGCTGCCGAATCTGCGGGACTGGGGACCTGTCTGCCTGCTGTGCTTGGGGCGGCAAAAAAGCTAGAGCCATCCCTGGCTACCAGCCTGCTTATTTGTGTTGAGAGCCACTATAGCTGGCAAAGAACAGCAGTCATGAGTGAAAGAAGAAAACACCCCTCTGGGGCAGCAAAAAGAAAAGCAAGCAAAGGAAGCTTTTCTATCTAAGCAGGAAGGAGCTCTCCTGAGATACATAGACACAAATGTTCACGATGAGCCTTCTGGCCCCAGTGAGGATGTGAGTGGTGAGGAGATGCCTGATCTTCCAGTTAGTCAGAGTGCAGGTGACCTGGCAGCTACTGCAGCATCCATATCTCCATCTCAAATGGATGTAACCATGCACATTCCTGAATAAAAGTGTAGATCAGAGAAGGGTGTGGTGGAGGTGCAAGAAACAGCTGCTGCTGAGTTTAGTTCCTTAAGTCTAGATGATCCAGGACTGTGGACCCACTTAAGCAGTAGCCTGAGGGACTTCCTTGTACTGCATGGGCCACAGCAAGTGAAAAACGTCATGTTCCCCAAAGACAATGAAAATAGAAGTTTCCATCCAACACATTACTGGCGTGAAATCCCCAATGGTGACAAAATAGAGAGGTCATGGCTTATGTACTGAAAAACCCAGAATGCTGCATACCATTTTTGTTGCAAACTCTTCCAGTCTAATGTTCCAGCCACATTGGGTTCTATAGGAACAAAGGACTGGAAAAATCTGGCTAGAAATCTGGCATGCCATGAGAACTCAGCAAATCACCAGAGAGAATTTCATAGGTGGAAAGAGCTTGAGATGAGACTAAGGTTAAAGGCCACCATAGATGATCAGCCTCAAGAGAAGATTGCATCAGAGTCTCTTTACTGGCAAAATGTTCTGAAAAGACTCATTGCCATTGTGAGAATGCTTGCTACCCAAAACCTAGCACTGTGTGACACTTCAGAACAGCTGTATGTGCCAAACAATGGAAACTTCCTTAAAATTGTGGAGCTGATGGCTGAGTTTGATGCTATACTCCAGGAGTACAAGAAGGCAAGGAAAGCACCACTTTGATTATTCAAACAGATAAAAATGCCAGTGTTTACTATGCAGACAAGAAAAGTTACATTTGCTGTTCAGGCGTTTGAAAGTTAAGTATTACTTAACATTTTTGAACAAGGCATTTTAAGTTGTTAGTTCTCCTTTATTGGGGTAGGTAGCAGAGCAGTACCATGAGAGAAGTAGAATAGGAAGAAGGCAGAATTTAGACCTTTCAACGTTTTGGCCCAAGCGAGGGGACATGGGGGCATCATTTGAGCTCCCTGCCTCAGGTGCCAAAATGTTGTGGGCGGCCCTCAGGGAGGAGGTCTGCAGTTACTCCACAGAGGAAAAAGGAGTTGGCCAGGGACAAGGAGGAGATCCAGGGAGAGAGTAAGTCCTTGGGTAATGCCCTGGACTGGGGAGTCTGGCAGGAGGCTGAGAAAGGTGAAGTAGTCATGGGGCGTTAAGGAGATAGAGAGGTGAGGTAGGAAGGAGCCCAGGGAAACAGCAACATGTCTGAGTCTGAGCAAACATGGATTTCTAATCATAGGGTCCCTGGGCTGGAACCCGGAGTAGCGGGCAGGCCTGGGTTATCCTAGCAGCCACTGGGAAGTGGCACAGGATCTGAAGACTTGGAAAGGAAGACTGTCTGAGACAGATCCAGACAGCTTGTCCAGTGAGACTTTGTTACCCTGGAAGTGGGGGAGGACTATAGAGTGACCTGGCCGGAGGGCTGAGTCACGAACAGGGAGTATCGAGTCATGGAGAGAGATAGTGGCCACAGAGCAAACTATCAATGGAAGGGGGTGCCAGATAGCACAAGAGCTAATTCCCAGACACAGCGACAAGGAGGTGCATCTGCAGTGAGTGGAACCCCTTTACAGAGAGGTTGGATTTTTTTTTAAGTTAAGTCATTTAGCTAGCCATACAACTACATACAACGTGTAGCTAGCCATACAACTACATACAACTTGTAGCCATACAATTTAAATATATACTCCAAATTAAAAAAACGTAGTAGGAGAACCAAAAAAGTGCCACCAAGGCTAACCAACAAAGTAAGAGAAGCAGCGAGAGACAAAAAGGCATCCTTTAAAAAGTGAAAGTTAAATCCTTGTGAGGAAAATAGAAAGGAGCATAAACTCTGGCAAATGAAGTGTAAAGGTATAATTAGGAAGCCCAAAAAGAATTTGAAGAACAGCTAGCCAAAGACTCAAAAAGTAATAGCAATTTTTTTTAAGTAATCAGAAGCAGGAAGCCTGCTAAACAACTAGTGGGGCCACTGGACGATCGAGATGCTAAAGGAGTACTCAAGGACGATAAGGCCATTGTGGAGAAACTAAATGAATTCTTTGCATCGGTCTTCCTGGCTGAGGATGTGAGGGAGATTCCCAAACCTGAGCCATTCTTTTTAGGTGACAAGTCTGAGGAACTGTCCCAGATTGAGGTGTCATTAGAGGAGGTTTTGGAACAAATTGATAAACTAAACAGTAATAAGTCACCAGGACCAGATGGTATTCACCCAAGAGTTCTGAAGGAACTCAAATGTGAAATTGCATAACTACTAACTGTAGTTTGTAACCTATCATTTAAATCAGCTTCTGTACCAAATGACTGGAGGATAGCTAATATGATGCCAATTTTTTAAAAAAGGGCTCCAAAGGTGATCCCGGCAGTTAGAGGCTGGTAAGCCTGACTTCAGTACTGACTTGAAATGCTACCATGTTAATAGATTCATAGATTCATAGATTATAGGACTGGAAGGGACCTCGAGAGGTCATCGAGTCCAGTCCCCTGCCCGCATGGCAGGACCAAATACTGTCTAGACCATCCCTGATAGACATTTATCTAACCTACTCTTAAATATCTCCAGAGACGGAGATTCCACAACCTCCCTAGGCAATTTGTTCCAGTGTTTAACCACCCTGACAGTTAGGAACTTTTTCCTAATGTCCAACCTAGACCTCCCTTGCTGCAGTTTAAACCCATTGTTTCTGGTTCTATCTTTAGAGGCTAAGGTGAACAAGTTCTCTCCCTCCTCCTTATGGCACCCTTTTAGATACCTGAAAACTGCTATCATGTCCCCTCTCAGTCTTCTCTTTTCCAAACTAAACAAACCCAGTTCTTTCAGCCTTCCTTCATAGGTCATGTTCTCAAGACCTTTAATCATTCTTGTTGCTCTTCTTTGGACCCTTTCCAATTTCTCCACATCTTTTTTAAAATGCGGCGCCCAGAACTGGACACAATACTCCAGCTGAGGCCTAACCAGAGCAGAGTAGAGCGGAAGAATGACTTCTCGTGTCTTGCTCACAACACACCTGTTAATGCATCCCAGAATCATGTTTGCTTTTTTTGCAACAGCATCACACTGTTGACTCATATTTAGCTTGTGGTCCACTATAACCCCTAGATCCCTTTCTGCCGTACTCCTTCCTAGACAGTCTTTTCCCATTCTGTATGTGTGAAATTGATTTTTCCTTCCTAAGTGGAGCACTTTGCATTTGTCTTTGTTAAACTTCATCCTGTTTAACTCAGACCATTTCTCCAATTTGTCCAGATCATTTTGAATTATGACCCTGTCCTCCAAAGCAGTTGCAATCCCTCCCAGTTTGGTATCATCCGCAAACTTAATAAGCGTACTTTCTATGCCAATATCTAAGTCGTTGATGAAGATATTGAACAGAGCCGGTCCCAAAACAGACCCCTGCGGTACCCCACTCGTTACGCCTTTCCAGCAGGATTGGGAACCATTAATAACAACTCTCTGAGTACGGTTATCCAGCCAGTTATGCACCCACCTTATAGTAGCCCCATCTAATTTGTATTTGCCTAGTTTATCGATAAGAATATCATGCGAGACCGTATCAAATGCCTTACTAAAGTCTAGGTATACCACATCCACCGCTTCACCCTTATCCACAAGGCTCGTTATCCTATCAAAGAAAGCTATCAGATTGGTTTGACATGATTTGTTCTTCACAAATCCATGCTGGCTGTTCCCTATCACCTTACCACCTTCCAAGTGTTTGCAGATGATTTCCTTAATTACTTGCTCCATTATCTTCCCTGGCACAGAAGTTAAACTAACTGGTCTGTAGTTACCTGGGTTGTTTTTATTTCCCTTTTTATAGATGGGCACTATATTTGCCCTTTTCCAGTCTTCTGGAATCTCTCCCGTCTCCCATGACTTTCCAAAGATAATAGCTAGAGGCTCAGATACCTCCTCTATTAGCTCCTTGAGTATTCTAGGATGCATTTCATCAGGCCCGGGTGACTTGCAGGCATCTAACTTTTCTAAGTGATTTTTAACTTGTTCTTTTTTTATTTTATCCGCTAAACCTACCCCCTTCCCATTAGTATTCACTATGTTAGGCATTCCTTCAGACTTCTCGGTGAAGACCGAAACAAAGAAGTCATTAAGCATCTCTGCCATTTCCAAGTTTCCTGTTACTGTTTCTCCCTCTTCACTAAGCAGTGGGCCTACCCTGTCTTTGGTCTTCCTCTTGCTTCTAATGTATTGATAAAAAGTCTTCTTGTTTCCTTTTATTCCCGTAGCTAGTTTGAGCTTATTTTGTGCCTTTGCCTTTCTAATGCCTTATTTTGCCCCTGCATTCCTGTGTTGTTTGCCTATATTCATCCTTTGTAATCTGTCCTAGTTTCCATTTTTTATATGACTCCTTTTTATTTTTTAGATCGTGCAAGATCTCGTGGTTAAGCCAAGGTGGTCTTTTGCCACATTTTCTATCTTTCCTAACCAGTGGAATAGCTTGCTTTTGGGCCCTTAATAGAGTCCCTTTGAAAAACTGCCAACTCTCCTCAGTTGTTTTTCCCCTCAGTCTTGATTCCCAGGGGACCTTACCTATCAGCTCTTTACAAACGTTAGCCAATTAAACTTCTCAACATCCTTTGAAAGAGGTGAATGTGATCACTCCCAGTTTTACCGATGGGGGAATCTCAGCTAGGGATGTTGTTACTTGCCAAAGATCACAGAGAAGAACAAACAGGATTAGAACTCATCAGTTCTTCACGCTGAGTGCAGTGCACAGATCACTGCAGTGTGTATATCTCTGGGATATGATTGCTGTTGATGACACAGAGGAGCCATAGGTTCAGACTTCACCCCCTAAAGGATTTCATCAGTATTATCATGCTGTTTACTTATCCCAGCCCAATGTAACCTATCCCTTTGGCTCATAATGTACCATGTCAATGGGCCCTGAGAAGGGAAGATATTGCCAGAGTTGCATGCCTGACCAGAAGCAAAGTGCTCTGTTTGGTCTGCTCATTTGCCTACTACTCCCAAAATGCAGTTCCAGATCACTTCTACTTGATAGCAATGCTCATGTCTGAACAACTGAAACAAACTAAAAGATTTTTTGGTATTTCGTTAAAGTGGATAGAGTTCTTTTCTGTTAGCTTTCCAAGGCAGAATTGTGGAAGGCTTTCCCCACTTTTAGCCTCCACACTTTGCTTGTTATTGGATCCAGGGCTGGCTTTAGGAAGTGCGGGGCCCAATTCGACGGGGCCCCGGCAGGGATGACTCACCCAGCGGTGCTCCGGGTCTTCGCTCCGGGTCTTCCGCAGCACTGAAGGACCCGCTGCCGAAAACCCGGTAGGGAACCGCCCGGTGAGTACATCCCTCCCCCCATCCGACCCCCACCTATGTCCTGCCCCCGACAGCCTCCCTCAGAAACCGCAACCCATCAACACACACCCCTGCTCCTTGTCCCCTGACCACTCCTTCCCAAGATCCCCCACCCTAACTGCCCCCCAGGACCCCACCCGGACAGAGTCGGGGCCAGAGTCATGCCGCCCAGCCAGAGTCAGGGCCGGAGCCGTGCCACGGGGCTGGAGCCGCTTGGCCGGGGCCAGAGGGAGCCGCCGGGCCGGGGCCGGGCCGGACTGGGCCGTGCCGCACCTCCCTGGAGCCCTTCTCGTGCCCCCCCCCCCCCCAGCTTACCTGCTGCTGCTTGTTTCCAGGCTTCCCGCATGAACATCTGATTCACGGGAAGCAGGGGAGGGGGAGGAGAAGGGGGGCAGAGCATTCAGGGGCGGAGGGGGAGGTGAGCTGGGGCCGGGGGTGGGGCGGACAGCTGCCGGAGCTTGGGAACCGGCTCCAGCTCACCACTGGGCGCGGGGCCCGATTCAGGGGAATCGGGGGAATTGGCCTAAAGCCGGCCCTGATTGGATCGCACCTACTCCTTTTGTAATCAAACTTAGGGTTACCATTCGTCCGGATTCCCCCGGACATGTCCGGCTTTTTAAGCTAAAAATAGCGTCTGGGGGGAATTTGTAAATGTCCAGACTTCCCCCCCATGCAGAGCACGCGCGGCTAACAGTGCTGCCGGCCGGATCGTGTCACTTACATGGGGCTTCGACACTCAGCCAGAGAGCGCTCCTCCTCCTCCCCCCTGCCGCAGAAATCACTCCCTCCCTCCCTCCCTCCCTGCATCGCAGATCGGCTCCGGCAGTCTGGAGCTCCTCCCCCACTGCTGCCCAGCGGCTCAGGCAGTTCCTGAGCAAGTTCACCGAGACATTAGGCGAAGAAAGGCCAACAACAACGGGGCCAGGGGGTCGGAGAAGGGGCAGGGAGGTTTTGGATGGGGCAGTCAAGAGACGGGGTGGGGTCGGGAGTTCGGGGGGGGCTTTCTGGGGGTGTGGATAAGGTTTTGGGCAGTCAGGGTACAGGTAGGGGGTAGGGTCCTGGGGGGCATTTGGGGGGGGGTCTTAGGAGGGGGCAGTTTGGGGACAAGGAACAGGGAGGCTTAGGTAGGGGGTGGGGTTCTGGAGGGCAGTTAGGAGCAGGGGTCCCAGGAGGGGGCAGTCAGGGGACAAGGACTGGGGGGAGGGTTGGGAGTTCTGAGGGGGGGAAGTGGGAGGGGCGGGGCTAGGGCAGGACAGGGGCGGGGCTCCTCCCGTCCTCTTTTTTGCTTGCTGGATTATGATAACCCTAATCAAACTAAACTTGCCTCCACATTCTGACACATTACGCGCGCCTGCTATTCCCTGTCCGTCGTTACTTGGGCAAGGTTCACAAGTAAGTTGACCTTCTGTGTCTTGGTATGTTCCCGGTGAGCAAGGAAGGCACTGATTATGTTCTCCACTATAATAGGTTCCCATGCTGCAGGTAACTGAGGAAAGAAAAGCAGAATCTACTTAAGGACCTTCATTTTGATAATGTAGCTTTGCCTTCATATCAAACATTTATAGAAGATGGAACTCTTTGATTCACCCCACCATTACCAATGACACTTTGCAGATTTTGGGCCAATGGAACTAGGTCAATCAATGGAAGAACTAGGTCAATTTACAACAGCTGAATATCCATCTTGTATTGTTTAAACCATTAAATATTTTACTGCATTTAAACATTTATCAGACATATGCTTCCAAAAGAGTTAACTCAGTTTTAAACATTTATGTTGTATTTAAAGCAAAATGCTCTTTCATAATGGATGGAGAATTAAGTGAATTTTTCATTTATAGTAGATACATGTAAGTGGTCGTTTTATGGGAGTTGTAGATACAAGATCTACACTCTGAGGGCATGATCAGTTGACATAACAATGTCAAGGATTTCTCCAAAGGCAATGCATCCCATCTCATATTGTATACTTCCTGACAGTGACATGGTTTAACTAGCAACCATTCTAAACACATTAATCCAAATTTTCCTACTGAAAAAGGATATTTCCTTAAACATTTTATAGCATTAGGTCTATGGGGTAAAGCTTAAGGGTTGCTAGACTATAATAGCTAAAATTTTCAGCCCAGCCTCTAAATTGCAGTGTGTGTGTTTGTGTGTGTGTGTGAACCAGGTAATCAGACATCTATCAAATCCACATTTGCAAATTCTATTCTTTTTGAATGTAAACAACTGGCTGTGTAAAATTTCACTGAAAAATATATGGGTGGGGTTTGAAAATTTGACCCAAAGTAACTATAGTGGTGTGGTTAGCAGGAAAAAAAAAGTTTTATTATTGGTGAATTAGGAACATAGTGCTGAGAACTAGAGTAAAAGGGTTAGCACAAGCATCTGGCTAAAGTCTGGCAACTTGGAAAACAGTTAAACCAGAATATCCTTTTTCCACATAGAATTAGACCAGGCTAACCTGTTTTTGGTTTCTTTAGATTATCTAAGTATCTAACAAATTTACTATATGGCTTACTGTTGACCAGTTAATTTTAAGGGGTTTTTATTTTTGGGTGCTGATGGTCAGAATGTAACTCCAATTTTTCTGGGACTTACCACATTTTCCATCCTGCAGCACTTGCCCTGTACTGCATGCTTCATGTCCTTCAGTAGCCTTAGCTGGCTTATGAGCCACTTCGTACTCTGTCCCAGAAAACTGAATGTAAAATTGCTGTTTGTTAATAGATTTTCTCAATGTTTTGATTGCAGTTTGCAGCTTCTGCTCCATCCTTTTCCGCACACAGTCAAGGTTACAGGTGTCTAGGTGGGAAATAAGAAGAAAACTAGAAGCAATTGAGATTCATGTTTAAGCAGAGTTGCTTAGTAAAAAATTCTCAACCAGCAAAATTCTCTGGTACTTCATCCACTTCTCTTTATGTAGCAAGTGGCAAAGAAATTGTATTTCTTTTTTTAAATGCTAGCATTGGCTGGCTGACTGGCTGGGTTGGCTGTAGGCCATCTGAAAGGGACAGTCAAGCACTCTGTGCTCTTGCAAACTAAACTTTCCAATCCATAACTGCACATAGAGCTCTGATCTTGTCTCAGTCCCAGCATAAAAAGCTTCAAGGTTGGTTCTATTGACCGTCTATAGATAGGGATATAGTAAACACATCATATCAACTGGCAGAGCTAAGCTGGCATCAAGTGAGCATACCCTCACCAGGCCTGCACAACATGAGGCCCGGGGGCTGCATGTGGCCCGTGTGGGCTCACTGTGCGGCCCGCGTGGGTTGAGTAGATGGGCTCACTGTGTGGCCCGTGGAGGGGGGTGAGTAGATGGGCTCACTGTGCGGCCTGTGGGGGGCGTGAGTAGGCAAGCGGTGGGTGGGGGGGAGAGGGGGTTGAGTAGGCAAGCGGGCGGGCAGTGGTGGGGAATGAGTAGGCGAGCCGGGCGGGTGGAGGGCTGAGGAGGCAAGTGGGCGGGCACTGGCGAGGGGGCAGGTGAGCCGGTGGCGGGGGAGGGAGGGCTGAGTAGGCGAGCGGGCGGGCAGTGGTGGAGGGGCAGGTGAACCGGTGAGCCGGAGGGGTGGGGGGGGGCTGAGGAGGCGAGGGAGCAGGCAGTGGCGGAGGGTGAGTAAGCGAACCAGGGGAGGGGGGCTGAGGAGGCCAGTGGTGAGTCGGTGGCTGACCTGTTCTACTGATCTGGTCTGGCTCCCATCCCAGGGCTGGCTCCAGGCACCAGCAAAACAAGCAGGTGCTTGGGCGGCACATTTCTAGGTGCGGCATTCTGGCGCCGGCTATCATAGGTGCCGACTCTGGGGCATGGGGAAAAAGTGCCCTCGCCGCCCCAGCTCGCCTCCACTCTGCTTCCGCCTGCTCCCCTGAGCACACCGCTGCCACTCTGCTTCTCCCCCCTCCCTCCCAGGCTTGCTGCGCGTGAAACAGCTGTTTCGCGCAGCAAGGCTGGGAGGGAGGAGAAGCCAAGCGGCGGGGCGCTCGGGGGAGGTGGCGGAGGTGAGCTGGAGTGTTACTTCCTGCGCCCCCCCACCCTAGCTCACCTCCACTCCGCCTGCTTCCCTGAATGCGCCGCCGCTCCGCTTCTCCCTCCTCCCTCCCAGGCTTGCCACGTGCAAAACCGCTATTTCGCACAGCAAGGCTGGGAGGGAGGAGAAGCCGAGCGGCGGGCGCTCGGGGAAGGCGGTGGTGGTGGAGCGGAGGTGAGCTGGACCGGGGAGCGGTTCCTCTACCCCCCCCGTTACGTCCTGCTCCCCCTCACCCTAGCTCACCTCTGCTCCATCTGCTCCACCTGCTCCCCTGAACACGCTGCTGCTCCACTTCTCCGCCCTCCCTCGCCTGAGAGGGAGGGGGGAGAAGTGGAGTGGTGGCGCGCCTGGGGGAGCAGGCGGAGCGGAGGTGAGCTAGGGTGGGAGGTCGTGGGGGGCTCGCAGGAAGCAATGGGGGGGGGGAAATGCGGCACGCCGGGGGAGGAGGCGGTGCTGGGGATTTGGGGAAGGGGTTTGGAAGGGTGGAGTTGGGGTGGGGCCGGGGCAGAGGGGCACGAAAAAGAAAGGGGAGGCGGCCAAAAATTTTTTTGCTTGGGGCAGCAAAAATCCTAGTGCCGGCCATGCCCTCTCCAAGGGTTGCAGCTGTCTGGAGGTGCCTGCCTTCCACACCTTCCTCATTCACACCTCATTCATTCAACAGGGCAATTAATTACGAAGTGGGGGGAAGATCTTATTCTACTTCTAGCAAAAAGAAATTTTTCTTTTACCTTAAATTATACTACCTTAGGGGCCCGCTATAACATATTACCAAGGTTCAACACTGTTGTTTCGGTGGGGTGGCGCTGGGGAAGGAGGGTTTGTTTCCGTGGGGCGGGCGGTGCTGGGGTGGGGTGGGGAGGGAGTTGGCGGTGCTCAGGGGCTTACGGCCCTCAGCTGTTTTCTTTGGAGTAATACGGCTCTCGCCGCTTTACAAGTTGTGCAGACCTGCCCTGCACTGTTATGGGTTGTGGCAGTGGCTATTGCTATGTAGATTCCTGGAGGTATTAGTAATTGTCCTCCAGAGTGTATTTCCAAGGGTTTAATCCAGTTCACTTCTAAAAGACTCAATTTGGAAATGTTATTCCATAGTTTGGAAATGTTATTCCATAGTTTAATAACACTCTTGAATATTGAAATATTTATGATAGTCAGTATAAATTTCGATTTGATTTTATATCCTAATGCTACCCCCCGGAGACCCCTAAACAATTCTGCCCCATCCTGAATCTTCTCCACATGCCAAAATGTAGGTATGTTGAAATGCATGATAAAACATGTTTGATTTTCAGACTGGCGTTCAGCAATCTATCTTCTAGGAGATGTCTTTGTGGCCGATGGTGTGAGACATCTCTTAAAAGGAAGCAGCAATGAGCCAATCCTGTATCAGTGAATGTATCTCTTATTAGTAGAGATGAGTCCAAATCAAATCCCAGGATCTAAATACCTCTGAATTCTGTAGAAGTTTGGCTCCAGATCTGATCTTTTGGCCCATCTGCAGCTATTAGCTGAATTTCATGCTGCATCCTAGTCATCCTGACAGCAGAACTTCCACTGAAGTCAATGGAAATTCTGAGTGGGGATGGGCTGTTCCATTATGGTTTGGGTAATGTGCTTTGTAGACGGGCCTGGTGAAACAGCAGCAGAGAGATACTGGCAATTGTCGACCACAATGAGGCACTGCTATATGATTTCCCCACAGAACTCCAGAAAAGATCTTCCACACACCTGAGACTTCCTCAGACTTCATCTCCACTTCGAATTCGGCAGTGATATGGGACACTTCTTTCGATGGTGACTTGCGGCCCCGACGTTTTTTCTTGGAGGAATCACACTTGAGGTTCACAAAAGTCACCTGGCAGTTGTCTGTACAAGGGAATTGACCTCCTTTGCATAACAGAAGTGACATGGAAGAGAAATCAAGTAGCAAAGTAGCAAGTGACAAGCTGGTGTGTGATATTTCAGCTGGGTTAACATTAATGCTCTGGCAGATTTTGTAACATTCCACATGCATTGTTAGACATACCCTTATTTGTGCAATTTTTGCAAGTGAGGGCAGGAAAAGAAGCCCATACAGCACAGACATAGAATGGCAATGCTTAGCTGTGTGTTGATACTGTTTGTGTCTTTAATAAAGATAATAAATATTTTCCACATACTATGTCTAAGGATATGGAAGCTCTTTTCAAACTTTAGTTAAAAGTCAATGTTTTACGCTTAGTTTATTGATGATTAAATTAAGTCAGAGTGTTCACTTGCATAATGTCACTTTACAAGAGAGAGGCAGAGCAAAGACCAAATTTAGAAGTATGGCTTCACACTTGTGTTCTAGCCACTAGGCAACATTTATATTGTGATAACCATTAGGCAACAACGTTTTTCAAAATTCCTTTGAGTGGAAGGCTATAAAACATATTTCAGAAGGTTGTAAGTTAGGTGTATATGGCCTAGGAAAATTGAAAAGGCTATTTAAAAACACAAAGCTATTGAGGAGGAAGGGAGTGTGATCTCAGTTAGGAGACAACTAGATAAGATTCATGTGCCCATACAGAGATTTCGGGGATATCCACCTAGCTTTTAATAACGGAGGGTACGTCTTCACTATGAAGCTAAACTGGTGCTGCTGCAATTGATACAGCAGCATCGATTTAGTGGGTCTGGTGAAGACATGCTAAATCGATGAGAGAGCGCTCTCCTGTCGATTTCTGAACTCCACCTTCCCAAGAAGAGTAAGGCAAGTTGGTAGGAGAGCATCTCCCATCGACACTGCGCGGTGTAGACACCGTGGTAAGTGGATCTAGCTTCGTCAACTTCAGTTATGTTATTCATGTAACTGAAGTAGCATAGCTTAGATCGATTTACAGTGATAGTGTAGACAAGGCCTCAGTGCCACAGTGGCCTTTCCAGTGCTGTAGTGCACAACTCTAAAAGTATTTCGTTTTGGGTATGGCATTATATTATATAATCTTATTGTGTAATCATACAATTGGTAGCATTCATTCAAGTCAGATGAAATTACAGATACAAGGCAAATAGCTAGCAAAGTATAAAGCAAATACAGCCAAGAAAAAACACTTACAATATGGACTGAAAAAGAATTTCTGTGACTTTCAAAATGGTTTTGATAGCCAAATGTTATAGAAAGAAAACAACCATGATGACAAGATAGCACTTTAAGCAATAGGATAATTATTTTACTGCTGCTTTGAAAATTAGAGAGAGGAGAATAGTTACATTGTAAGTTAAGATAAATGATGAAATTAAATGAAAAACAATCTTCAAATCCTATTATAATATTCTATTGTTTCCATTTAGTGTTCATGTATGATTTTTTTAAGATAAGGAAATTCCCAGACAAATCTATGTTAATAGGGAATTAAGATTCAGAGTACATATCAGTAATTTAGAGTAAAATACATTACTGGGATGTTGCAATTATACCCAAACTAAGCATTATAAACCCAGGAAATTCAGAATTAACATATTTGGACTTCTTTTAAATTTAACAGTATGGTATGGAAATACACAATTAGGGCACCCAAACAACCTTAACTCTGCCCTGCAGTGACACCAAGAGGAAAAAAGAAAAGAAAAAAACCTAACATATCTTTAAAAATAATTTGCCATAAACTACTCAGAGAGATCTACAAAAAACTCAAGCCAGAAGCCTGTAACTGATGTGCAGGTAAAGTCCCAGGTCTATCTATTGCAAAAGCATTCCAGACTAGGACCTCAATTGATAGGAATGGAAGGATATCTAGTTTGCGTAAGGCAAATGCCTCTGTTTTGACTTCACTTGACATCTCAGAGATATGCCATGGTATATGTAATTAAAAATGGTTAGATTTTTATCACTTAAAACCTCTCTTTTCTGTTCAACTTTGAAAGGGATGCTCAGGATGAACCTTTTCTGTGTTCCCAATAACAGCCTAGATTATTAAAGTGGAAACAAACAGTTTTCACAATCTACTTTCCATTTCACTGTTTATGTTGTTTATTTGCTTTTTGTCCTTCACTCTATTTGGGCACTCAGTCTAGAATGGTCAATCTCACTTTTGTATTTAGTCAGCTTCTCTTTCTTGATCCTATAAACACAATCAGATAACAATCCCACTCTACTGAGGCTGCAGTTACTAGAGGGGAATGTTTAAATTAAAAGAAAGAAAAACTTTAATTAAAGAATTCATGAAAACATGTATACTCATATCAAGATTTGTAAAAATCAAATGCTGGGACTTCATTTCTGATTTTGCTAAAATTAGAAATGATGTCTAACTCACTCCACTTTCTTGATCTTTTTTTGTAATACCATAGCCTAACGTTCCAGTATAAGGGAAGCAAACTGAAGACTGCATGGTATATTACAGTGATTCTCAAACTTTTGTACTGGTGACCCCTTTCACATAGCAAACCTCTGAGTGCGAATCTCCCCCCCCTCTTATAAGTTAAAAATACTTTTTAATATATTTAACACCATTATAAATGCAGATGCAAAGTGGGGTCCGGGATGTAGTCTGACAGCTCACGACCCCCCATGTAATAACCTCGCAACCCCTTGAGGGGTCCTGACCCCCAGTTTGAGAATCCCTGGTATATTAGATTTAGATTATAAGATTTCCTGCACAGCTGCTGTCTCTTCTGTTTAGGTACAGCCCCCAGCACAATGATACCCCAATCCTAGCATAATAAAATTAAATTAGTTATAATAATATGTCTTGCTATCATAAATTTTCTTTTAGAAATCTAATTCTAGGAAACAAAAACAAATTTAGCTGACATGGTGTCATTTCACTTCCCCTTGGCCAGTAGCTATCCATCTCATGGGAATTCTACCACTGACGATGCGAGAAATTTAGCAAGACCACCTGACTTCATGAGATTTCTGCCTTTGGGGGCCAATACCTGGCAAAAACAACTCTACGTTTTCAGCACTGTCAAATCTAAAACCTAGCCCAAATTCAGTTTGAATCTGAATCCTGGCCTGAACCTAATTAAGCTCCAAAACTGTAAACAATGATTTTCTCCATCTGCACAATAATCACAAGTTATCAAAACAAACTAAAAGAGCCATTGCTGACTCTCTGCTCACGTGTTATGAGAAATGACATACCTATAATAGCTTGCTTCCCAACGTCTTTAATCTTTTCTTTGCTGCGAGGCCGTAAATGGCATTTTGCATCTTTAATTTTAAAGCGAGCTTTCTGCTTGATCGGTGGGGCTAATGAATCTGTTGAAATAAAATTAAAAGTTGTAATTCTTAATGTAGTCTTAAAGGGCCCTGGCACCTATTTTTGAAACGAAGCTGTAGTCTCCTTGTAACATAAAGGAGAGACAGGACTCGATGAATCGATAACTCTTTATTTACCTTGTGTACATTCTATATGTGACTCTTGAATTAATTTCCGTAAGGCTACTTTTCCCACAAACAGATAAGAATAGTCTCAGGTCCACAGACTCTCATCAGCCAATGAGAGTTTGTTCAGTGAGTGTGATTATATCCTGATATTCAGCGTGTGGGCAGAGATCTGAAGAAACCAACGGAACTGGCATTCTTCCTTGTGAGCTTGCCTGTGCAGTCTTGTTGGTGTTTGGCTGCATTAATAAAATCAATTGCTGTAATTTTTCTAACTCTAGTCCTGACTGCCCAAATCACTAAGGATTTGTTTCCGATCTCATTACTCTAATGTAAAATTAAATAAACGGAGTTACACTGTTGACAGTTGAAAACTGTCCCTTGCCTGTATGGCAGAAAGAACTGCCTTTAACTACTTTACTGCAGTCTATGGCTCGCAAGCTCTATTCTCCCTCTTACAATCAAAACAAGTCTTTCAGCAGCAGCTGCTGATGTTAAGTTTGCAGGACTCTGCAAAAGTTGCTACACAACTCAGGATTGACTGTAAAATGTAACCGCTGCTTGCCTTTCTAGCAAAGATAACTGCCTTTGAACCACCTAATTGTAGCTGACAAGCCTCCTTCCCAGTCAGCACAGACTTCTTCTGATGAGAGCACTAACAGACAACACATTTCAAACCGACGCTAAGTCTCACACATGCTCAGCAGTGCGCCACCTGCTTTTCCTGTAGCATCACTTGTGCAGCTTATTGGTTATCTACTTTAAATGTCTAATTTACATTTTAAAGGGATATCAGGCTTACCCACCTCCCCTCTGACAGGCAGCTGAGTTTCATTGTTCTGCTTATCCACACCCCACCATCAACTAAGCTCATACCCTAACACCTCCCAATATACATTACGTATATATAAAATATTTATTTATAAAACTGGAAAATACAACCAGAAGATTAATCAACTCTCCATTCAAGGAAAATCGGCCGTGAAATATCTAGAGTCCTGAAAACTTAACACCAGCAGATGCTTATAGTTAGTTGTCCAATGCTTCCCATTCTAACGTCCTGTTTTCAGTCGCTTACAACTTAGCTGAACTTTAAACACTGGGGCTGAAGTTTTTGATGTGGGATGTCTGCTTCAGGGTGGCTTATTTTAAAAAGTTTTAGCAAAAATAGTTCAGCCATTTTGGAGGACAAGATTAGGGAAAAATATAATGTTTGCCCGTGTTAAACAAAATTCTTACAGCCATTTTGTTGAGAAGCTCTGGCACCTCCATGCTCTGGAGCTAGGTTTTAAAATTTAGTGTGAGGGTGGGGGGAAACCCTGGTGTCAAGAGTGTGTCTTTTATTCCCTTGTGAAAATTTGCCCAAATTTGGCCACGTTACAAAATGAAGTTTGCACATGCTCAGTTAGAGACCTGTTAGAATTTGGCAGCTAAATTCTCAAAAATTCCATCCTCACTGAACATGGTCCAGCCCCTCAAAACTCCTATATGTCGACTGGACTGTACATGTGCCATACCCCCGCACCGGCTGAACATATTCCTGCCCAGATTCACTGGAAACAATAGTATGTGATCATGTAGCTAAAGATGGGAATCCTAATGAATATTCATAAGGGAGCCTTAGGGCTTGCACAAACAACCTTAATTCGGGCATTTCCTAACTTCTGAGTGCTCAACTTTCAACCCTAACATTCTTTTAAAATACTTTTTTTGGATGCTATTTATATATTAGATATCTATCAATATCTATTTATATTTAGATATATCAAAACACATGTGCACACACGCAAATTGTGTAGTACATACCTGCACAACTGGGAAGTGTTGTGTTGCGTTTCTGTTGGGCTTTGCCTTGCTGGACTGGAACTCCACAGCTCAGTGTGTAACTATTCTCTGAATCTGAACAGAAATGAAAAAGTGGATGCAGAGTGAGGCATATACAAACAATCCTTTCTGACACATTCCTCTCAATCTTCACTAATCAGCACGAACACACAATTTTTGAATAATCACATCAGTTATCTACTTTGTGTGTCTAATTAACATTTGGAAGGGTTGAATGGACACAGGGGCTTGGGTTTGCCAAAGTCTACTTGTTTCCAATTGTTGACTACAGGGCCGGCTCTAGGCACCAGCAAACCAACCATGTGCTTGGGGCGGCACAACTCTATAGAGGCAGCATGGCGGCATTCCCGGGGCGGCACTTCACTCTCGGAGGTTTTCTTCTTTTTTTTTTTGCTTAAAGCGGCAAAAATACTAGAGCCGTCCCTGGTTGACTACAAACTTTATGTTCTTCCATCACTAGAATTCCACATCTTATACACAAGGGGGGATGCTAACCATGAATTATTTAAGGGCAATGATCAGCAAATACTTTATTGTGTTTGTACCACACAGTCAATGGGCTTTGATAATTTCACTTAATTCACAAATACATTACATGCTTTACTGAGTAATTCTAATTTCAGCATTTTGACGGAATTTTTAAAAGAAAAATATAAAACACCTAGGGCCATAATAGGGCTTACTCACTGCATGGTCAAAATTGTGCATTTGTGTGTGCAAATTAGGTACAGAGTTTCACTTATCTCTGCTAGACTGATAATAAAACTAGAATCTCCGCACAGCATTTAACAGCACCAAAAGCAAATACAAAAGGACCATATTGTATATAAATCTCCGAAGGGGAGAGAGAAGATATAGAAACAGTTAATATTAAATTAAAAAAAAAAAAAAACTAAGTAGAGAACAGGAACCTGTAGTAAGTGATACAGCAAAAAAGGATGAGGTAACTGGCAGTGCATGTATAATTGAGACCCAGACAGACTAGTTTTGTAATAGTTGATTCTAGCGTCATAGTTAATGTAGCAAATAACACAGCTGAGGATTGGTTTGTTGCCATGCAGTTTATTTTCAGTCTCAAGTGTAGGAAGTCTTCTGCCACAAAACTAGATCTGATAGAGAATGTCCATTTGTTATGTGTGTCTTAGGATAAAGTTAAAATGAGGTAATTGCTCTGTTCAGCTCATCCCATTGCTCTGCCAAGTCCCTGTGTGAGCGATGAAGTTCTTTGTGTTGTGGCCGTGGAGCTGAAGTTGTTCATTATGACTTGCAATACCCTAATTAGTCTGGAACCTGCCTGAGGCCTCCTTTATCTCCATGCCGTATTGCCACTGTTGGGCTGCTGGCAGGGTGTGTGCATGAGGGCCCCTTTCTTTGGAATTCACTCCCCACCCTTGTCCAACTACCCAACTAGGCTGACTTGCAGGATATAATGTACAGTCCATCTTTCTAAGCAGATATTTGGGGAGGGCTGAGGTGGCTCTATTGCTATAGTGAAGAGCTGGCTGGAATTAGCTGAAATTAATGATTTCATTTCTTCAAGTTTCTGGAATTTGCTGAATTGATACTTTAATTTAGTCAAGTTTCTCTTTAGCATTGTATCCTAGATAACGCATTAGTCCTTCACAGCCTTTCACTATTTTTTAGTACGTCTTTTATTGTTTTCTCAAATGTCACCTATTTTTAATTACGTAGGGCCCAACCCTGCAATGAGAGATGGGGGTGATTAGCAAGTCACAGGATCAGGCTCTTATAGTGTGCTGTAACAGTGTTTAATGAGCATTTGCACATGTACTTTAATCTACAAGTAATATCCCCCCCCCCCGTATTTGTTCATAATAAAAACTTAATGAAAGCGTTATGAATACAATTAAAAAAAAACACAAACAAAACAAGGTCACCTTATGTACAGACGTCGATATGAAAATGCAACGTTGTACCCACCTGGAACAAACAGGGTATTGGAAGGGCATGACAAAAAGCAGCTCTCTAGTCCTCCTGATTTACTACAGACAAGTTGCGCTTTAGGAGCTGGTTTGGCATTTGGGAGGCATTTCACCATCTCTGAGGAAGAAGAAATAAAAAAATCAACCTGGGCAGCCTGGCAGCCATGACAGGCTGCTCCCTGACAACAGTGAACCACAGTATTACTAGCAGAGATAGGCATGAACAATAATCCATGTCCAAGCATCCCTAAGCTTTGTGTATGTGGGGGGAGAATACCTGGCATTTGAACTTGGATCTGGACTTAATGTTTGCACCTGGCTCATATCTTTATAATAAGCCGAGCCCAAAATCTGCATCAGAAAATCCCCCAATACTGGAATGCTCCAAATCCAGATCTAGATTTTGAAGCTCAGATGCACTGCTAGTTAGAGAAATTCAGTGCAAAATCTAGTCTCAGAAGTTGGCGGTAATAGTAGTCATATGAGATCCCTTGCCTTTTTTTCAGTAATATTACCCTATTCATGGTGTACCATGGGACCCACTGCAACAACAAACACGGGAGTCACTCTCACTAAAACTTGTTTATTGACATTCTTGACAGAGTAGTGTTTCCCATCTCCAGCACTCACTGACTATGCTCCCAGCACCTCTTTCTTTTTAATTCCTGCTCCACCCTCAACTTCCTCATCTTGGAATAGAAAACTTCCAAAGAGAGCTGAGATGCTTCAGGAAGTGCTAGGGATGAGTCAAGCCAGGGGTATTCTTTCCTCTGAACCAATGCCCCAGCACAATGCTTTGAAGAGACACTGCTTCAGAAGGGGACGTCTTTCAGATGACACCCAATAGAAGTTCTGACCACTTTGTATCAGTGTGTAAGTACCCCTGGCATGTGCCTTTAGAGAAGTGTAACTCTTGTATCCTGGAAGCATGCCAATAAATTCCTACCTAAATCCCCTCTCCCCCCACACAGTTTCTTTACAGGAGAAAGGCAGAGTCTTCTGTAGCATTTAGTTTAATAAGTGCTAATTAAAGTTTCATTTGGATAAGGTATTCCTCATTTCCCGTCCTGAACTATTATGCAATTTTACTGTGAGCTGTTGAACAATTTCTGGGATTCAGTGCAGAAGTGACTGCATGTCAGTAATGGATTAAGCGATCCCAATAAAGGACTTAAATTGAAATTCCTTGAGATGCAAGGAACTATTTTAAACAGAAATCATTATTATAATCATAAATTACTGTTATGTGCATTTCTCAGCTGTAGCCACTAGGTGTCATCAGAGTAGCAGCCGTGTTAGTCTGTATCCGCAAAAAGAACAGGAGTACTTATAGGATGCATATAGAAGAAGTGGGCTGTAGTCCACGAAAGCTTATGCTCTAATAAATTTGTTAGTCTCTAAGGTGCCACAAGTACTCCTGTTCTTTTTTTAGGTGTCATCAGTATCCACACCAATGCTATGATACCTAAACACTTTTCTTTTGCTCTTTTATAACTTCCTTTTTTATATTTTGTTTGAACTAAGGAGTTGAAGGGTTGTTAGGCCCTTCTTCAAGCAGATACTAAAGGGTAAATTGGGTTTTCAAAACTACATCCAGTTTCTGTATGGCTAATCCTGCTTAAAACCTATACAAAATCAGCAGAGACATACATGGGTATGTGCACACTGCCATCAGAGGGATGTTTGTGGCATGGGTTGTCATACCCATACTAACATGGCTAAAAATAGCAGCAAAGATACAGCAGCACCAATTCTGATGCAGGCTAGCAATGTATGTACCCACAGGATCCCTGGTGGGATTGCACCACTAGCTCTGAAGCCCATGCTGCTGCATCTTCACTACTATTTCAACCGTGCTACCTAGAATAAAGTTAGCACAGGTATGTCAACCCGTATCAATGTAGCACTTGGCACTGTAGACATACCCTATGTCTCTGAGGCCACTTTCTCCTGATAGTTTCCTGACACACCTCATTAGACGGTTCTTGCTTTATAAGATCCCATTGGCGGAACCCTGCTTTCCTTCCTGCTGGGCTCCAACACTGCAACTATACTGCTTTGTATACAGCAGTGATTGGGAGTTTAGAACTGCAGCATCAAAAGCCAATGGAATGACAGCCATGCCAGTCTGGGATCCACCCGTGACAGTCTGCCAGGTTCAAAAGTTTGGGTGGAACTAAGCAGGGCCAAGATAAAATAGACCAATTAAAATAGATTAGGTGAACAATCTTGGCTGGCTTGTGCTGAGTAAAATGGGAGCACGGATTAGAGCAAGGGTACTGGGACAGAATCCGGATATTTACATTATATTCCCGGCTTCCCTGATCTATTGTATAAATGTGCAGGGCCGCCCAGAGGATTCAGGGGGCCTGGGGTCTTTGGCGGCGGGGCTCCTTCCGCTCTGGGTCTTCAGGGCACTTCGGCGGTGGGTCCCGGAGCGAGTGAAGGACCCGCTGCCGAATTGCCACCAAAGACCCAGAGCAGAAGAAGCCCTCGCTGCCGAAGACCCGGAGCGGAAGAAGCTCTGAGTCTTCAGCAGTGGGTCCTTCACTCCCTCCGGGTGTGTTCGGCAGCACTGAAGGACCTGCTGCCGAAGACCCACCGAAAACTCTCGTGGGGGCCCCTGAAAAGTCTTGTGGGGGCCCCTGTGGGGCCCGGGACCTGGGGCAAATTGCCCCACTTGCCCCCCACTGGGTGGCCCTGTAAATGTGTGCAAGTCCCTTCAACCTCTCTTGATTTCTGAATCTGGAATAAGGGAATAATCATACTTATCTCTCTCAGAGGACTGTTTTGATGCTTAATTGAGTAAAGTTTGTAAAACACTGAGATCTTTGGACTGAGAAGATTACTGTATAGAAGTACAAACTGTTACTATTGAGCAAAAGAGGATTCTGTAGCTTGAATGTTCATGAGTTACTTAGCATTCACTATCATTAGATCTTCTCATCCTCCATCTCCTGATACTCTCATATTCTCATGTTGTAACAGTAGTTTATAACATAGTTTTCTCCAGACTATGCTGATAAAAAACAAGATCAGCAGAAAGATTATGTTCACTGTAATCCTTGTTAGAAATATAGGGGAGAAATCTTTGTCCGTCAAATAATAATGGACAACATCAGTCGAGAAAGATGTTTTATTTTCAGTCTTTCAACAAGGTATTACAGTGAATGAAGAAAAATGTATGACTATGAAAATACTCTTAACAGAGCCTTTTATTGTGGGATCAATTTTTTTTAATAGAATGAGGGGGAATACAATGCAATACGTTATTGGTGTAATTATATACTAGATCTCAAAAGGTTATCATTCCTGTTGTTAGTTTATGGCTCATTTCAGAGGACTAGTTTGTACACTGGCAGGGCGACAATCTAGATGGTCTAGAAAGAATTTTCCACCTCTAGTTCCTATAACAATACTTAGCTCATATATAGCACTTTTCTTCCATAGATCAGAAAGAACTTTACAAAGAAAAGTGTGGAAATTGAGGCACAGAATGGCACAGTGACTTGGCTGTGATAACAGAGAAATCCAGGGGCAGAGCTGGAAACAGAACACAATCCCCTCATTTCCAGCCCAGTGTTTTATCCACTTCACCAAACTGCCTTCCCTATATAGATGGGTAGATTCTATTAAGTAAACTTCCTTATCTATTGTTCTATCTGGCTATCAATACATGCTTGGCAATTACATTAATTCCTAGCAGTTTTAAATCTAAACACAGGTTTAGGTTAAATGATTTCTAAAATGTCAGCACCATCATTTAAAAAAATATAATTCATATGAAATTGGCAGAAGTGGGCAGATGACGTCTGTTTTGTATGATAGGGAAATATTGTGGAATGTCAACATGACTTCACTTTGTTATTCTTCAACATTTTTATTAGCTATCCATCTCTGTGCCTTTTCCTTAGGCATTTCCTGTCTTACAAGGCCGTTGAGTCACTGTACTTGAAGCATGGTGGCATTTCATGCATCAGCTATTGAACTCATATTACGCTTTATTTTAGCCAAAAGGCCAAGGAGCAGTCAGACAGCTAGGAAGAATCTCTGTTTTCAGAGGTTTCTAGGCTGGCCTTAAAGATCCACTCTGGAATGGAAGTGGGAAGACAAGATCTAAGTGCAGGAGTGATGTTTGGCCATATCCTGCAAACATGAAGGCATGGGAGTGGTCTCGTAGGGAGATTACTCAGATAAAGTTACACACAGGCCTAAGTATTTGTAGTTGTGCCTTGTTGTGTATGTAAATTCTTCTCCTCACAAAGTCTGCTCTGTTATTTGAAATAATAATAAAAAGTATAACAAAAGGCCCCAAAGGCCAGGCCAGTGTCTCTATGGCTTGTGCCCTCAGGCATTCACGGTCAACCTTTTCTTGGAGAGACTTCCCCCTGGGGACAAGAGGAAGTTCAGGCTATGCGTCCATTCCATCATTGACCTCTGCCAATTAATGCTTATTAGTGTTAGTGGTGGTTGCCATTTTTGTGATGTGGACATGTCCTTTAGAAACTGATAGGACACCATCAATTGATATCACACCACAGAGCCTTAAATAAAAACAACTTTGAGGGTTACAATGTGCTGCTGTTTTAAACTCATGGCAGACCCTGTGGTCCTCACTAGTCCAGAACACTGACTAGAGTAAGTGGGTGTTTTGCCTGAATGAGGAGTGCAGGATCAGGCCCCAAACACAGCTATCAGAAGGTGCTCAGGTAAAAAGAGTTTTACCATTGTTAATGATAGGTTAACCTAACGCCACACCCACCCACTTCAGAAATATGTAAATCAAATGAAAATATGTTTCAGAGATAGTGCCAGAAAACATCGTCCCAGCACAGCAGCTTCTGCTGTGTTTAAAATTAGACCCATAATGCTGCAAAGCACAAGAAAAAGACGTGGATGTGGCTGTAATAGAAGTTTACCATGGAGTACCTGACTACACACACTGAGTGTCACAGACTCCAATGTGGTCCATCAAAAATAGGTTTCTATTTCTGACCTTTCCAAGTTACTGTACCAAGTGGAAAAATAGGTATGACGCAATCACATGGAAGTAAAAGTTACTCACTTACCAACACAGTCCTTTTTATTCCAGTGTAGCTTCTTTCCAGGTGGACAGACGCATTCATAGCTCCCCATTGTATTAATGCACCCATAGTCGCAGCTACCGTTGTTGATGCTACATTCATCAACATCTGAAAATATATTTCAACAGGTCAATATAGTATTATACACTATGTAATACACACACATAGATTGTGTACTAAAAACATACTGTGCTTAAGCCCGTACATCTCTATTATACATGTCATATAGAGAATTCATATAATAATGATATATAAATATGTATAATGCAGACTGCAAAACATTTTAATGCACAGAATATCTGAGTATCCTTATACAGACACTCACACAGTCCCTAATCCTGCAAAGACTTATTCACGTGCTTAAATTTACTTACTATAACTGGCCACACTAAAATTCATGGAATTACTCACAATACATATAAGCAGCTGTATAACTCACTGCAGGATTGGAACCATAATACATATTGTACTATACTGACAACTTCAAAGCAGTACATCTCTGTGAGATTAAATCATTTTGACTTATCAGAAAGATACATTATTCATAATGTAAGTTGTATAATAGAGAGGAACAGAACATATGTTTTAAAAGATGGATTATGATTAAGGGAGAAAATACATATTTGATGGGAATGGGTATATTAAGCATAATTTGTTTAGTCTACTACTCAGATGGAACTAATGAAAAGAAGGAGTCTTGTTATAGCCAGGCAAAGCAATTACCAAAAATATGTCAACTGATATTCCAGTTAAAGGCTTTAAAGTTTAGAAATATTTGTTCTGAATTAAGCATTACTTGTTTAATTTACTCAATCAGCATTTATGTAAGATTTCATTTATATCCTGGAATAATACACAGTAAAAATATTCAGTGCTGTTACAGCCATTGCCTGTATGAGCTTGAAAAGAGACCCAGCTTTGAAATTAATTCAGGGATCATAACTTATGGTTGTTCCGAGACAGAAAAGTAAGTTTGGTTTTGGCCAGTATAAACCCATTATTCTGCAGACATAAAGTAGTTAACAGTATGTTCAGTGCTGTGTTGCCTACTCTCCTGATTTTATTGCGAGTCTTGTGCTATCAGGTGTTTTTCTTCAAGCCCCAGATGTTGGAATCAAGAGACTGCATGAAAATCTTAGCTTTCATATTTTTTAAAGAGTAAAGTTTCTAACTTTCATGGTTGTAAAGAAAAGCTGGGAAATATGAAGCAACTATACCGTAGAGGCTCAGAAAAAAACCAACCCTGTCTGGATGAAAGATCAGGAGATTTTTCTAAATTAATAATTTCATGATTTTGTAGGGCCTGATTTAAGATTTTTGAATGCTTGGGGTTGGCAATACTAAAAAGTGAAATGCCAGCTCCCTGGCTCCCTCCCTGCCTGGAAGGCTCTTGTCAGTTTCACTTTTTGCCAGTAAAACTGAGAAAAGCTTTCGTGGAGGGCCATGGAGGCTGAACACCCTGACTCTCTGCTTCTTCCCAGCTTCAGGAGCTGGAGGGGCAGAGAGATCTGGAGTGATCTGACTCACCCACGAGGCACTGGCTCTCTGCCTTTCTGGCCCTGGAACTGGGGGAAGGGGTGGATGAGGGGCTAGGGATCCCAGTTCTCTGCATCTCCAGACTGGAACAGGAAGGTTCTTGTCAATTTCACAAAGGAATTTGACAAGATCCTTTCAGGCCAGAAGCTGGGAAGTTGAAAAATTCTGTTTTGGTTCTCCTGAAGTGGAATTTCTCTCAAAACCCTTCTAATGAAAAATTCAGGACGAATATTTTTCAAAAACATGTTTTTTTTTTTGGTAGGAAAGGATTTTTATTTTCTGGACAGCTCTAAAAAAAATGCCTGGTTTCAAAGGTGCTGGATACTTGTAGCTTTTGTGGACTTCTATAGGCCTACTTGCATGAGTAATTACATATTTTGAGGAGGGTTTGCACAGTCAGGCACTGTCAGACTAAGGGCTATGAAAAATATATACTTTAAGTACAGATGGCCTTTATTGTAACATATGCTTGTAGCAGAGCTCCAGTGAGAGCAATAAGGGTTGTGCATGCAGCAAGAAGGGAGGAGGGATAGCTCAGTGGTTTGAGCATTGGCCTGCTAAACCCAGGGTTGTGAGTTCTCTCATTGAGGGGGCCATTTAGGGAACTGGGGTAAAAATCTGTCTGGGGATTGGCCCTGCTTTGAGCAGGGGGGTGGACTAAATGACCTCCTGAGGTCCCTTCCAACCCTAATATTCTATGCTATGGCCCATAATACAGGCACTCCCTTTCATTATTAGATACTACTAGAGAGAGAAAATAAGACTGAACTAATTTGGAACAAATAGAATCCTGCCAATTCCCTGCCTTAGATAATACAAATTAAAAAGTTTATTAAGAACCAAACTTGAATTAAACCTTTTTGAGGGTTCTGAAATACTTCCCCCCAGTTGTCTGAACTTTGATTTCTGCTCTGTGCCATATGGACGATACCCACCACCATGATTTATTTATTCTATCATAAACATCCTTCTCCAGGAACAGATTAAAACTAATGACATAGGTCTGAGCTGCAAAGGTCAGCTTCAGATCTAAGCTTCTGGTTCTGCCCATTATGGAAATAAGGCCAGCAATGATATTTGGATCTGAATTCAGTCTTGCCCAAAGTTTATTGGGTATTTGGATCTAGGTTTGGGTCATGACTCATCTCTTATTAAAAAACAAATGGGGCCTCTTTCATCCAAAACTTTGGAGTCTCCAAAAAATAAGCATCTCCCCTTGACTCCCTAACTGGCATAGATCCTCACAGCCCTCAAATCTGATTTTGCTTCTACAATTCCTCTCAAGTGGACTCTTCTTCCCAGTTCCTCCACCCAGATGAACTCTTTGTACTTCTCTCACCCAGTTCCTGGATATTTTTGCGATCTCATTAATTCACTGCATGCACATGCTTTCTCCTCCTAGAGAAGTAGGACATGGATATCATAAGTGGAGGTCTCCGTTTAACCCCCCAAAAACTGGGGAATTCAGAATTCAGACAAAAACAATGGGTCAAATTCTGCCTCAGTTACTCCTGTATATATCAGCTTCAAACTGAGTTGTATGTTCATTTAATCAACATCAGAATTTAACCCAATATCTTTGGTTTGCCCCATTATCCCTTAGCACTGACAGACCTTGCTAGTAATATGTGGGGGAAAATCTTACATACAGTATTCATATACATCAGAATGGTGAACTCTTAGAGCCAGATTCTGCTCTCAGTAACTCCACTGAACTAAATGCACTTATTCTGGTTTTACGCTGATCAGCATGTGACTGAGAACAGAATCTGGCTCTGAACACTTTGCTTTTGTGGGTTTAAAATTAGACCTTTAAGATTATCTGAATATACTTTTGTTTATAGCTTAATATACATTTTACTCAGATTATACTTCGCATAAATTCAGGGTACTCTGGCAAAAACACCAAACTCTACTTTTACCAAACAAAACTTATTAGTTTTAAAGTAAAAAGAATAAATGGAAAATTCCTTTTGAACCTCAGTCTTTTCTAACTTTAATTTAGATTTAAGGCTGTAGGATGGAACGAATGGACTCTCATATATTGTGTGTTTACACTGTATTTTTATAATGCTGATCTGATTAGTTAAAAGCATTGTTCAGACTAAATACACTTAACATGTTCCACAAGAAAAACTATTGTTTTCCTTTGACCAGTATTTTTAAATGTTCAGGTAGGAGACCATAGAAATGCCTCAGAGAGTATGTCTGTGTTGCAATTAAAAACCCACAGCTGGCTTGTGCCAGCCGACTTGGGCTCACGGGGCTTGGGCTGTGGGGCTGTTTAATTGCAGCGTAGACTTCTGGGCTTGGGCAGGAGCCCAGCTCTAGGACCCTGTGAAGTGGGAGGGTCCCAGAGCTCAGGCTCCAGCCCAAGCTGGAAAATCTACACTGCAATTAAACATCCCCGCAGCCAGAGACCCATGAGCCCAAGTTGGCTGGCACAAGTCAGCTGCGGGTGTCTAACTGCAGTGTAGACATACCCTCAGAGTGATAGCCAGTGTCGTGGCAAAAGGTTGTGTACTGTGATACAGCTGCTGCGCAGTGGACTTAAATTCAATAGTGGGCATGACATTCTCCGTTCCTGACCATGCTGAGGTTGTGCCTATAGCGAAGTTTATACAGCACATGCGATGTGAGGAAAAATGGCCACACGACTATGCTGTCAAAACACCTTGTCACATGATTTGCCAAACACCACTAGATATTCCATACCCTGATCCAAATTACCAGCAGTTATGTATTAGGTGTGAGAGATAGGTGTGTTTCATTAAGCATGGGACTGGGAATGAGTACACCTGATTTCTAGTCCTGACTCAACAAACCTTTAGCATGTCACACAAGCTATATGCCTCAGTTTCCCCATTTATAAAATGGGGATTCTAACTGGAAGAGTAAAAGTAGCAAAGAGTCCTGTGGCACCTTATAGACTAACAGATGTATAGGAGCATGAGCTTTCGTGGGTGAATACCCACTTCTTCGGATGCAGCATCTGAAGAAGTGGGTATTCACCCACGAAAGCTCAGGCTCCAATACGTCTATTAGTCTATAAGGTGCCATAGGACTCTTTGCTGCTTTTACAGATCCAGACTAACACGGCTACCCCTCTGATACTTAACTGGAAGAGGAGGATTAAGTAGATAATGTACATAAAATGCTTTGAATGTGGACAATATTTTCTAAGTGCTATGCATTAATAGCTGGGGGCAAAGGGCCAGATTTAAATTAACCAACTAATTAAGACTATATTGAAGGTAGGCTGATATAAATTATGTGTTTTTATTTATTTAAAAGCAACAGAACTATTATATGTAATTATGTAGGTAAGAATACCATCCCTCTTCTATACCTTTGTATGTTGCTTGTCAGCTGAGGTCCTGATCCTGCAAATACATGCATGATTCCCATCACAGGTTAAGAAGGGTTAAAGGCCAGTGAGTCATAGTTATTACATCTGTGCTGCAATTAATTAGTTGCTTTTCAGCCAACAAGGGCAGGACTAAGACAGGTCAGGTGACACTTGGGCCTTATAAAAGGCAGAGAGAGTTCACAGGGATGAGAAAGGCTCCTGTGAAGGGTCTAGAACTAGCTTTGCAGGAGTCCAGAAAGACTCATTCTGAGGGAGCCAGTGCTTAATACTGGAGCAGGGGAGAAGACTCAATAGTAAGCCCAGAAAGGGGCGTGGGAACAGAATGCAGAAGAAGGGCTGATCTGCAGGGACTTTGGATGTAAGGTAGACTTTTATGTTACACAGAACTAGATGCTTCTCAGCTGGAGGGCTGTGTCATCCACAAAGTCAAATGGTCTTCAGGGGCTGGCTAGGGTGAGGACCCCTGCCTGAAGAAGCTCCGATGATAGAGGACACTGACAGCAGTGAACATAATTGCTTACAGCAACTTTACCATTGTGGAAGCTATCTGACATGTTGTTATAGCTATGCTGGTCCCAGGATATTAGAGAGACAACGCACAGGCGTAGTTTGCCTGCTATATTTCAGGGGGAGGGGGGCAAAGTGCGCATGCACACTCACGCACACATGTGTATGCTGAAGGCAGTTCCCTTGGCTCATTGGTTCTCTCTCCCCGCCTGCAGGGGGGAACAGGTCGGCTTAACAGGGGAGCCTGAGCTGCTGCTGGTGGCCACTGCGGCACCGGCTCTGCAGCGATGTCACTGCTCTGGTGCTGCTGCAGCTGCCTCCTTGCTGGGGCTGTGGATGTTGCTACTGCCGAGAGAGGACGCCACATGCAGGGCTCCTGCTTCCCTCTGCCCATTCCCGTAGCCCCTTTCTTTCCCATCCCATCCCCCTTCCTGTCCCCACTGTCCCCTGACCCATCCCACTGTCTACCCCTTTTCCCCCAGCCCTTATATTGCGCCGCCCTCCCCCCCTCCGGCAGGCACTCACCGTTGTACAGGAAACAGGCAGGCACTAGGACTCAGGAGGTGGTGTCCAGCTGCCGAGGCAGCATCCCGGAGCGCAGGGGAAAAGCTGCCCCATCCTGCTCCCCACGAGCCAAAACGTGCTGGGGCAGGGGGAGAGGTGCAGTGTGGGAATGATAGAGCCCCCCCTCCGAGGCAGGCTGAGCAAAGCAAGCCCTGAAGGGCAGCTTGGTGCTCACAGAAATGGGGCAGGGAAAATGGCACATGACCCCCTGTGACACACCCCCACACCTTGCCTCTGTGTGTGGGGGCAATATCCCCCCACATCCCCACCAAACTGGGCCCATGGAGACAAGGTGGGTGAGGTAATATTTTTTACTGGACTAATTTCTGTTGTGAAAGAGACAAGCTTTCAAGCTACACAGAGAAGACTTGAAGAAGAGCTCTGTGTAAACTCTAAAGCAGGGGTCGGCAACCTTTCAGAAGTGATGTGCCGAGTCTTCATTTATTCACTTTAATTTAAGGTTTCGCATGCCAGTAATACAGTTTAACGTTTTTAGAAGGTCTCTTTCTATAAGTCTATATTATATAACTAAACTATTGTTGTATGTAAAGTAAATAAGGTTTTTAAAATGTTTAAGAAGCTTCATTTAAAATTAAATTAAAATGCAGAGCCCCCCGGACTGGTGGCCAGGACCCGGGCAGTGTGAGTGCCACTGAAAATCAGCTCGCATGTCGCCTTTGGCACGCGTGCCATAGGTTGCCTACCCCTGCTCTAAAGCTCATCTCTTTCACCAACAGAAGCTGGTCCAATAAAAGATATCATCTAACCCACCTTGTCTCTTTCACGTGGAAGTTAGTCATGTGTGCAAATGGTTGCAGGGCAGGGCTTTCGGCTG
Source organism: Trachemys scripta elegans (assembly GCF_013100865.1). Classification (NCBI taxonomy): domain Eukaryota; kingdom Metazoa; phylum Chordata; order Testudines; family Emydidae; genus Trachemys; species Trachemys scripta. The sequence goes on from NC_048298.1 coordinate 120,059,280, forward strand.
CAAGTTCTTCAGGGAGGGGACGATGTTTTCCTGTGTGCTTGCACAATGCGGCACACAATGGTGTCACAGTCCTGCACTGTGATCCTAGAGGGAAGACTGTGGTGTCCATGTGGAGGTTCATTGACGTTAGTGAGTGAGGTTCCATGGAGATGAAGCAGTCAGCTTGCATGGAAAATGATGGAGGATCATGGTCTAAATTGGGACCTTTGGATGCTACAGCAACAGAAATGATGGATGGTCATTTTTCCTGTTACTCTTCTCCCAGGAATATCTAGGCAGATTTGAGGCTCCATATTTTTGGTCCTACCTGGCTAGGTTTATTTAGCTTTAATCTGATGTCTACAGTCTTAGCAAGGCAAATATCTTTGGCTCAGTAGATGGTTACACAAAACAAAAATAAATACATTAAAATCAGTCTCCAAACCTCCACAGTGTGTCATGCCGTACAAGGTGTAGCCTTTGTGACAGAGACATTCGAAACTTCCTGGGTAGTTGATGCAGGTATGGTCACAAGTCCTTTCGAATGAGCACTCATCTATATCTGAATTCAGAGCAAATATTTTTAAAAAGTCAGAATGCAGTTATTCCAGATGGGCGGAATTTAATTCTCTCAGTCACAGCATCAACGTTATTAATAATGGCCTGAGGCATTACAAAGTAAGATCTGAATCAAATTATAAGCTTAGTTTTCCTACAGTTTTAGAAAGAGAGGATTCAAGTACAGGGAGGAAGGAAGGAAAGAACTTGGTAGAATAAAGCAGTATGTCTGCGATATACATTTTTTCCCACTAGGTGACACCATTTAACCTCTGATAGCATATCAAACCTCACAAACATGAAATGCATATTCAGATTGTTTCTTCCATTCTTAATTCTTATGAGGGTAATTAAGAGCACTGCATGACATTTCTGCTCCATCACAGGGCACACAACAATCAATAAGGAGCACTACCCATGATTTTTTTTTAAACAATGCCGAACTGAGCAAAATAAAGATACACTGAATAGAAAGTACCACAGAAAAGACATTATGTTATAGACGTTTTAAACAGCAACATATGCAGGATGGCAGCAAGTTTTAGACAGTGAATTTCTGCAGCAAATCTATCACCTGGAGTCCTGTTTTTTTCCTAAAATCCTGTTTAGAGGAATTCCTTAGGAATGTTTTTTAAGTTAAAAGGTCAGTTCAAACAAGCACATTTTATTAAAGGTTTTAATTTAAATGAAAGAAAAATAGCATTCCTCCAATGTGTTGAAACATATAGGAATTGGGTGGTGTCTTTTAAATAGTTTGTGAGCCCGCTGGTGGTCTCTTGGTGTTCTGTGTTTTAGAGCCCAGACAGAGCAGCAGTGCACATATGTTACTAGGCCTTGTAGGTTGTGTCTATTTAGGAAACAGTAAACACCCAAGAATATTAGTGAGCTCAAAAACTGTTATGGGGATACTACCCAATGCCTATGTACTACAAATGTTTATATATTTTGATATGTAATGGACAGTTGCTAACACTCATTCAAGGCTTATACACAAGGCATGCAAATATGCCCATTGAAATTAGGCACTTATGTAAGTATTTACAGGGTCAGGGTTTTCATAACTGTTTCTGACTAAGTTTCTAATGTTATAATATATATATATATATATATTTCATGTGATATTTATAGAACTCTTTCAATGTGTTGAACATATACATGCAGAGATAATGCACAGAAAAATTAAATGAACAAAATAAAAAGTATCCATACAGGTAAATACATAATATAAAGTGAAATACACTTGAGACGTAAGAAGACCTGAAATCCTCATCTGTGTGTGTGTGTGTGTGTGTGTGTGTGTGTGTGTATCACACTCTCCCCATACAATCAAACCAAAAATGGTGATTTCAGGTTTTCCTTTTTCTCATGCAGCCTTCACTTTTTGTTATGAGTTTTCCTGTTTGATTTTTTCCTGTGTTTGCTTTCTAAAATTATTTTCTTGGGGTTATTTTTGTAGCTTTGGAAATATTTAATGATTTGAATATATTTTAAAAATGGTAAACTGTTTTCTCTAAATAAATAATACATTTTTAAGTGAATCTGGAAGCCACCACTACAGCTGAAGTTTAAAAGAATTCAAATTCAGAAGAAGCCAAATAGTGCATTTTAATTTCATTCATGTATGACAGTATCCAGGGCATGGTATCACTGGAAATTCACAAGGACCATTCATTGTTGGCCTCTAACTTACTTTGGAGAGCTCTTTTTAAAGACAAAAACACACCGAACAAAAATCCTTCATATGCCTCCGCAATGGCCCAATCCTGCACCGTTTATGCCATTAACATAAATGACTGCAGGGTTAAGCCCTAAACTCTTTGACACTAACAAGGATTTATATCACTTCTTGACTCCGAAAGCAATAGTTTGCTTACAACAAAAATATGCTCTCTTAGAATGGGTAAATGATTTCTATTGAATGAAATATCATATCTACTATAGGCTAATAGAGATGTTAAACATTTTTATTATAACACAAATATATTTTAAAAAGGCAATTTATCCATTTAAATCCAGCCCCCTGCTCTTCTTCTAATAAATCCTGCCTTTGCTCTTTCTGTAGCTGACTGGGATTGGAAATCCTCTAAGCAGACTTCTCCCTATTTTAAGAATAACCCCTTTGGCACTCTCTCCTCATTGCTTGACATGGTAGGATGTCCCCATGCTAGGTTATACCCAAGGCTCTGAGTTTTCTGCAACCCCTTGACTACAGAATCACCAGTCTCCTGTGGAATTCAACACTGGCCATAGAAAAGGGAAAAATATTCACCACTTACTCTGCACTAAAGGAAGCTGGCTGCATGTTAAAGTCAGGATAGTAGAATCTTTTTTCAGCATCTCTTTTAGACTCTGATACCTGTGCTCTGGGGGGATATGACTGCTGACTCCCAGAAACCCTTTGATACCTTAGCATCGTTGCACAAATCCATGTCCACTTCTTCTCTAGAAGGGTATGCTTAACCTGCATTAACTCCAATAGGAATGAAACGTGCACATCCCAACAGTGATTGAATGATACCCTTTAATGGTGGCAGTGACATCTAGTGGATAGAGTACTGGACTGGGACTCGGGTTCTATTCCCAGTTATGCCATGAGCCTACTGGGCGACTTTGGGCAAGTCACACCATTTCTCTGTTTCTCAGTTCCCCATCTGTAAAACGGGGATAATGATACTGTCTCCTTTGTTAAAAGCTTTGAGATCTAGCACTACATAAGAGATATATTGGTTGCTAGCTACAGTGATTGAATTGAGCTGCATCTGGGAAGAGGGCCCAGTTTCATTTAGTTTCATCAATAGAGCTCAACCCTTGGCAAAATACCAACACAGGTTAGTATGCTGTAGGCAGTTGAGCTCTCATGGATATGGGACAATCAGTGCTCCACATTTTGACCAATGAGGGTTTTGTACCAGAGCAGGGGAAACTGAACAAACAGGCCAGGCAGTATGGGAGCAACGTTCTCACCCCCACAGAAGGGAGAGATGAGATGGTCCCTGCCCTCCCCTCTCAACCAACTCTGGGGGAGGGGCAGATAGTGGAGATGTCAGAGGAATGGTCAATACTGTGAGCAAGGGAGAAAGTAAATTTATCCTCTAACAAGCATTTAAATTTTATCTAGCTATAAAAAGCTGAGGACCGCACTGGCTGCAGCATCACTGTGGGGCACTTTTGTTGAGATACATGCTGAAGTTTGTTTAAATTTGGACTCATTATTTATGGCTGCCTCACTCTCCATAACATTGCAACACAGGGTGTGTGCGCTAGAGATGGAAAAATCAGCAGGGCCAGCATTTCAAAACTGGCTTTCTAAATTGCACTTCCACGTGCGTGCAAGCCAACTGGGAAGCTGCTTGCGCGAGGGCATCACAACAACATGCAGTTATATGACCGGTGAGCACAATGGGAATGTGCTTAACTTCACAGATACAGTCTAGTCAGCCATTTGGGGGGAAATCTGACTCTTGAGCTTCTTGGTTCTTTTAGTGCCTTCCTTTTATTGGAGCGTTGGGACACGCTATCCAGGGATGATAGGGCCTTTCCAGCCGTCTCCAGAATGCTTGCCAATGATTGCTTGCTAATGGCTCGTCTGAGGGTGGAGAAGACCCAAGGATGCTTTTACTTTATTCTCAAACCTCTGTATTAATCACCGGTTTTATGAAAAAGAACCAGAGTACTTGTGGCACCGTAGAGACTAACAAATTAATTGAGCATACGCTTTCGTGGGCTACAGCCCACGTCTTCGGATGCATAGAATCAGGGCCAGCTCTAGGCACCAGCAAAACAAGCTGGTGCTTGGGGCGGCACATTTCTAGGGGCGGCATTCTGGCGCCAGCCATGCTGCCCCTAAAAATGTGCCCCGGCTGCCCTAGCTCACCTCCGCTGCTGCCGCTCGCGCGCCGCTGCTTGCCCTCCCTCCCAGGCTCTCAAACCTGGGAGGGAGGGGGAGATCCCGAGCGGCCGCGGCGCACGAAACAGCTGCTCCCTCTCCCTCCCAGGTTTGAGAGCCTGGGAGGGAGGGGGAGACCCCGAGTGGCCGCGGTGCGCGCGCTGCTTCTCCCCCTCCCTCCCAGGCTTGAGAGCCTGTGGGGAGGAGGCAGGGCTGGTGATTTGGGGGAAGGGGCAGTATTGAGGTGGGGCCAGGGGTGGGGTAAGAAAAAAACGGGGGGGGGGGCAGCCAAAATTGTTTTTGCTTGGGGCTGCAAAAATCGTAGAGCCGTCCCTGCCTAGAATGGAACATATATTGAGGAGATATATATACACATACACCTGTTTTATGTTAGCAAGGAGATGGCTTAGTGCATCACACCTGCCTTTCACCTGGAGCCCTGGACATTAAATCCTGCTTAGTTTACAATAGACAATGAATTTGGGCATCTTATCTTGCTCTCTTTTGTACAAAAATCACTGCACAATGTGTCACAGCTCATACCAGGAGCCCAAGACTAGAATAACAGTGGTGCTGCAGGTTGAGACTAAGGTGCATCAGCATTTGACGGCACTTTGTGTATCTCTAACCAGTGCTAGTAGCCTCTCATCTTCATGAACATTGAATTTCTGCATATGAAATAATGTCCCGCTTAACTCTAAGTGGATTGCACACAATTTCTGTAGGCACTGTGTAGCCCAGCAAACTTGGTGGGGAAAGTGAAATTCTATTCCTTTATTTAGTATCATCTATCTTTATATTTGTTGCCTCTGACCTGATTTTCTAAACATGAAAGCTCCATTCCATAAATGCTTTGCATTTTATTTTTTAAACTATTGTTCCGGCTTTTGCCCTAGAGGGTCATTTTGATCATGTCATAGGCAGATTTACGAACACACTTTTATTTCAGACCAGCAAAATACTCACTGTCAGGCATTTATACTACACTCATCATCACTATAGGGTGCGTGAGTGCCTATTTTTAGGGAATTATAAGAGACAGCTTCATAAATTGGAGAGAGTTCAGAGAAGAGCCACAAGAATGATCAAAGGATTAGAAAACCTGCCTTATAGCTCAAAGAGCTCATGTTATATAGCTTAACAAAGAGAAGGTTAAGGGATGACTTGATTGCAGTCTAGAAGTACCTACGGGAGAAACAAATATTTAATAATGGGCTCTTCAGTCCAGGAGAGAAAAGTATAACATCATCCAATGGCTGGAAGTTGAAGCAAGACAAATTCAGACGGGAAATAAGGCGTACGTTTTTAACAGTGAGAGTAATTAACCACTGGAACAACTTACAAGGATCGTGGTGGATTCTCCATCACTGACAATTTTTAAATGAAGCTTGGCTGTTTTTCTAAAAGTTCTGCCTTACCAATTATTTTGGGGAAATTCTGTGGCCTGTGTTATACAGGAGGTCAGACTAGATGATCACAATGGTCCATTCTGGTCTTGGAATCTATGAGCTGATTCTTTTAAACTAATCAGGGCTATGGGGTTAAATTCACCCCTGCTGGCACAGGGCTGGTTCCCCACCACTGCCCTTACTACAGGGGATATACCAAGGAAGCCCCATTGGTGGAGTGGGTTAAACAGTGAATGCGCTGTTTAAATGCACCCCCTGGCCAAGCAAGCTCTGGCTGAAGCCACACTTGCTGGAGCTCTATTAGCTCGCTGTGGGTCCCAGAGTTAAGAGGGGGGCAGTGTGTAGCCTGGCACTGCTGCAAGACTCCCCACCTCCAGTCAAAATGTCCATCATCAGGTGCCTGCACCATGGCTGGTCTGACCTCAGGCTGAGTGTAGTCCATGATCTCTAGCATTCCATAGTGCAGCCCTTGAGGCAAGTATCCAAACCGTGTAACAGCCTTGCATTCCTTTCCTTTTGCCCATAAGGGATTCAATTCCTAAGTGGTTGTATAGTGGGTTTATACCGGAGCAGGATTTCACAAGTTTGTGTGGAAATCTGATTATTGCCAATAACAGGTATGTTTTATAATTACTTCTCTGGTCGTTTTATTTCAACTCGGCCTTTGGGGTTTTTTAAATTGTTTTTGTAATGATCCTTGATTTTTGTAATGCTTACATGCTCTAAGGGATCCTTTAAACAATCTTTATTTTCCTGAATTTAGTGCTCGTAAATAGGGGCCAGGTTGACAGTACTGGAAAGTGAAGTCCTTCATTTATTGCCACAAAAAAGCCTTCCATTTATTGCCAGAAGAAAAGTTACTGCCTGGGCAGTAGTAGTTTCCTGGAGCTTCCTAATACAGCTGAGCCTCAGTGCTAGCCTAAAGAAACCACTTCTAGGAGTGAGAGAGTACCTCATTTTCCATGGTCATCCAGTCCTTGGCCCTTCTGCTGAGGCTGTGGGTTTCCAATTACAGTAGCACTAATTGTGTTCGTGGTTTTTGTGATGTGGACACTTGCTCACTTGTGGACTGAGAGCACAGGGCACTGAGAACCCATCAGAGAGTAATGATTTTTGGCCAGTCCAAAACTGAACTGGATTCATACCAGGGTCTTAGAAATGAAAGACTCCTTTCTGTATTGCACTACCAGTCCCTCAATTCAGTGCTCTGCATTCAATTAATCAGAACAGATTCTGTTCAATGCAAAACAAGACATTTTAAATAGCATTGGGCTTGTGAGACAGATAAATGTTAAAATCTAAATAAATCTAAATTCAGATAAAAATCTAACATCAAAGATAAGGTTGAGAAACAACACTGGATTTTCAGATGATTTTGTGCACATGCAAAGTGATGTGGAAACTCCAGTAACTGCTTCTTAACTGCATTTACCTATGCAAAACTCATTTGGACAGAGACATATGTGTGATTTTGCTGAATCTAGCTGGGGATGTGGTTGTAGAATGGAACCAATTTAGTGCCCGATACATGAAGACATTTAAAAGAAAATCTAAAAAAAATATGGATTTATTTCTCTTATTTTCTTTCCTATTATTTTATTTTATAATACTGTATTCTGGAGGTTGGGCGAAACCCCACTGAAGCTAGTGGGCATTATAGCTGCCCCTCATTCAAGATTAATATAAAAAGCAATTAAGCTGCTTTATAGAATAGATAGCTGAAACAAGAGGAGCCCCCCAAAACTCAGGCCACATGCTGGAGTAGGAGTTGAGCCATGTGGTCTGCGGGGTTTTCCCTGGAATCTGAATGTAAATGTGGAGGGCTGAGAGAGTGACAGAGAAGAAACATGACAAACACACAGAGAAGGCAGCAAGGAAACCCCAGAGACAGTCAGAGATGCCTTGTAGCATGACTCTGAGATAAAGCTAAGAGAGAGAGCTTTTTGGTAGAGTGCTGGCTGGAAAGAGGCTTGGAATTGTGAGCTAAGAAACTGTTTCCTGTTGTTTGATGTCTACTATGTTCAGGGAAACAAGGCTTTATTATGTACATTCATTGTAAATAAACAGGATTGCACCAAAGAAATACATGACTCCATTATCAATTTCTCCTCTTAATGGAAACAACCCACAAGACCCTGAATACTAGCTATCTGCTCTGGTCAAAAGGGGTAATACTATTATAGTAGCACCTGGAGGCCCCAATCACAATCAGGTCTTCAGTGTACCAGGTGCTGTACAAAGATACTGTTCCTGCCCCAAAGAGCTTACAATCTATCTTCATCTTTGTGGTAAAGTTCTGCTGCTGTCTAGGAAGCTGTGGGGAACATATGAAATGAAAAATCCTCTGGGTTCTGACTGATGGATTAGCAGAGTTTGAACCCCAAACCTGAAGTGATGACACTGACATCATACTATAACTATACTATAACTATCATCATATTACAACACATCTCAATGTAATAGAGTCATATCTCAGTACTATATCACAATATGACATCATGATGATCCTGTCCTCCAAATGCAAATCCATGCAGTCTGGATTTATTTTAGCTCTCTCAGACACACCTGGTTTGATTTTCCCCCTAAACCATTTACACAGCCCTAATTCAGGCTCCGTCTACACTTGGAGCTGGGGTGTGAGTCCCGATTTGTGTAGACATACTCACACTAGCTTTCATCAAGATTGTGTGCTAAAAATAGTAGCATAGTCACGGTACCATGGGCAGTGGCAACATGGGCTAGTCTTGCCAAGTACTTACTCATGGGGTCCGGGTGGGTTTGTACTTGGGGAAGCTAGCCTGTGCACTGATTGCCCCTGCTACTGTGGCTACACTATTATTTTTAGTGCACTAGCTAGAAAAGAGCTAGCATGTATCTGTCTTCCAGCACTGGGGAGCACCTTACCAGCTGCAATATAGACATACCCAGAAAGTGCCATACAATTAACTATGTGCTACAGAACACACAGTGTATTCAGATCAGCCAAAGCCAAAGCCAATCACAGCTGTCTGTGTTCCGGTCACATTCCTCACCACCCAATCCAGTGGATCCTTTGAGAAAAAGAGACATTCCCTTTCCTCATCCACTGCACAGTCTTGCCCTGACCCACACACACTGAACTCCTTGAAAATAAGCTGCCAATGCTTTTAAACTAAACCCTGCCCCTTTCTAGGCATGCGTGTATTTAAAACAGTTACTTTCTGTTTTCCTTCTCCATCCCCCAGTTGCCACCTGGTAGCTGATGCTACCCCCACTATGTTGTCCATTTCACAATCAATCAGAGACTACCTAAAATGGCTGCCAGTGGTACCTATGGACATTAGCGAGCCTACAAATCCCAGTCAGAGGGGCTGCTGGAGCAAAGGGAAGCCTTGTTTTAGGGCAGACTCCCCACCAAAGGATGGCTTGGATTCAGTGTCAGGAAACCTATGACCTCACAGCAGATATATGACATGGTATCACGCACTTTCTGACTCAACTTGACCTATCTCTGTCCAAAACTCATGAGAGTATCCTCCCATAGGTCACTTAAGAGGGACAATGCAATAAAAGACCCAGCATCTGGAGGATCTCAGAGCCTGGGCCCTACCCCAAACCCAACGTCTACAACTGCAGTTTTATAGCCCTGTGAGCCAAAGTCAGCTGACCCAGGCTCTGAGACTTGGTGCCACAGGTTTTTTATCGGCATGTAGACATACCCAACAAACCAACAAGATCACTTTTTGATTTGACAAGGCCATTCTTTAATACAGAAGTCCAGCATAACCAAAAGAAACAGCTTATTGTTATAACTAACTGCTCATTATGTTTCAGAATCTGCAATAATAAAACCAACGAAGGATGGAGCGAAGGAAGAAGAGATAATACAGACTATTGCTAGATATAAAACCTTTTATTTTATTACTTTCCTGCTGAGTACTTTTAGTGGGGAAGAACTGGTGCAGGCTGGCATCCTCCTCCTGAAAAACCAAACCTTTAAATGTAATTCAAACACCACACCCCTGTGAGCTTTCTGTTGCGTGACTGACTTGCAAACAAATCCACTCACTTGTTGCCGAGACTTAGCTGTTAATAATGTACTAATGATCTGCAGAAGAAAAATATCTGGCATTAATTACTATACCTTTTATTTGAACTTAAATGTATAAGTAGCTTAGCCACATCTTGCACTTCAAAAACCGGAGCGGGTAACTCTGTCCATTATGACTAACTTCAACTCAGAGTATTTATTTATTTAAGGATTTTATTGCTCTCAGTTAGCTAAGTGATTAGTGAAGACCAAATGCAAGGCACTAATCAAAGAATGAAGGACTTTTGAAGGAAATTGATTCTGCTTGCAAGGGGAAATGTGCCTTTTATTACAAATGATTAACTCTGTAAGAATTCAAAACCAGTGGTAAAACAAATAAATACATATAAATTGCAGAACAAACCTTCAAGCTCTACTGCAGGGAGACACAATAAATAATCGGAAACCTGTGACTAATTATATAAATGCCAAAAATTGATACTGATGTGAAGAAGGGGAAGTTTCCTTTGCAGTTTCAGTGACAGATAGAAAAACAGGATAAAATTGCTATTTTTCAACTTCAAGACTAGGCATCCAGTAGCAGTTAAAACTGGGTTATGGAGAATACTTGGTTACCATCAACTCAAATAAGTTTTAGATCTGATGGATTATCCATTATTCAAATGTGTTGCTGTGCACCAATATATTGACAAAACTCACTATCCATAGCTGGTTGGGGCCAACTTCTTAGTTCCCCTTGTTCTGATGAAGCAGAGCAACTCCCATTTTGTTGTACAATCCACTCTATTAACAGCTGGGGATGCAATTGTGAGTGTGCTCTAGTGATAGCTTCACAGCGCCTACGCTTGGATCCATGCAAACCCTGGAATCAAGGGGACTCTGAACAGTCACATGAGTCTGCTCATATAGATCCAGTAGCAGGATTGGTGCCTTTATTTGGCTCCCTGCTGTGTCTGTAAGGAATAATAGCATGAAAAATGCAGTGGAAACCTCCTGAGGAGTGTGGAGGGGGATGGTCTTTATCTTGTGCTTCCTTCTGGCTCTTTTAATTCATCAACACTAGGGAATCTTGGGGAAAAAACCACCAATCTAAGATTGATTCTTAGACAGCCAATTGCTGTCTTTTTTACGGCTTTCTACCAGTTTTCTTTGCTAATGTTCCCTTTTCCATCCAAGGACTCTCAAGCTACATGGCACAAACTCCCAGTGAAAGCGGGCCATGGGAAGGTGCATTATGCCATGGTGTCCTCCATTTAGTGAATGATAGCACCAAGACACACCACACTTACTACATGTCTTGTTCTGCCTTGTCTCCTACAGTTTTATGTCCATTTTCCTTAGTCCCTCAGGTCTCACTTAAAACTTCACTCCTGCCCTCCCTAAGAACACCAAACAGAGGATTATGAGTTGAGTTGAGGAGCTGGAGGGAGAGAGTCCTCTGTCTTGATTCTAGAATGGAATAATTTAGCAAGGATAGGTCAAAGTCTATCACCAGACATAGGTGTGTCTTGATCCACTGGCTAAATCATTTCTCAGGACATCTTTGAACAGTTTTACTATTAGGATTTCCATGTTTCTTCCTCTGCACTCGTGATAACATAAGTAATGGAATGTGTTGGTTCTTGAGGTTGAAGGCTCATCAGCAGGTCATCTCTCTTTCAGGCTTTCCTCAGTTACAGTGGTATCGACCTCAAACTCTTGGGGGTGGGGTTGTATCTTCCTCTGTGCTTGTACAGAACCAAGTACACTGTTAACACTCTAATACTCTGATCAGCCAATGCTCTGATATAGGTGTAAGGGCACTTCAGTGACCCATGTTATTGTTTACTGTGTACAATTCTGACTGGAGATGTCCATTTTGTCCCATGAGAATGAAATGAGCAGTTCAGGTTCTTCTAAAAGAAAACTGTAAATTATTGGCCTGCATAGGTCCAGTCATCAATTCTAGTGGGTGTCCAGGGCTGAGAGATGTCAAGCAACTCCTAATAGAGTGAGCTGACACCTGGATTTTGGTATTTCATAGATTGTTTAGATTTTAAGGCCAGAGGAACCCTTATGATCATTTAGTCTGACCTCCTGCATAACACATGCTGTAGAATTTCATTCAATGATTTAGAATCCGATTCAGGAAAGCCTCCCTACCTAGGAAAGGACTTGAGCACATGCTTAAATGCTTTCCTGAGTTGGAACTTGAGTTTTTAGTTTTCTGAATCAGTTAATTTTTGAAGTCGTGCTTTGGTATAATCTTTGTCCAAGTAGAGATTTAGGTAACCAAGTTTGGTTAGAGTCAATACGCTGAAAATTTAACTTAATAGTGTGCACTGTGTGTCCTGTCCACTCAGAAACCATCAGGTGTCCTCTGACATATACTGCATATTACTTTGTTGGATCTGAGGTTGTTTCTGCACCTAGAAAAATTAGTATTCCGAAGAAACAGTTACCATGGATGGTTTTTCTGCCTCTTCTAAATCAAATCTCAACTGCAGTAGTCATAGTCTGGCTCTTTCAGCGGTCACAGGAGTCATATCAGATAGATCTCTCTTTGATAGTATGGTCCAAGTGGACCTGTCTTCTCCTTAGCAAACTCATCATCATCAACATCAGAGCAATAGTTTCCTACCGGTTACCTAAATGCACCAACAAAGAGAACAGCAATGGGAAGTACAAGAAACTTCTATTGGTGATAGTCCTTGAAGTCAAATGGCAACTGCTGGTTTCCTTTATCTCTGTCATGAATCCTTATTAAAAGAGCAGTGGCTGTACCTTCCTGGGAGAAATCCCTGGGATTTGAAAGCAAAGGGTTAAGAATCCTGGAACTTGGTGATAGAAATGTAGGTCCAAATCATTGCTCCCTCTCCAGAATAAATACAAGCCTTTCCTTGGACTCTGTTTCAAGTGACTCCTGTGTGATCTCACGTAACAGCAAGTTCATTTCCCCTTCTTTTCTTCAGCTTCTTTCCAGAATTGCCCACTTCACTTCTTTCTCCCGCAGGGAGCCCACAAGCTCACCATCAGCCACATGCTTCCCTCAGCACTTACTGCTCAGTTACAGACAGAAAAAGGGCTGTAAAATATCATCTTAGTGTGGTAAATACCTGCTCCCTATGTGTCTTCCTAAACATACGTAATGAGTTTACTGACCCACACATATTTTTCTTCCTGTCAGCACTGCACAACCAATATTGCTATAGGTCGGCAAGCAGTGTTTTGTTCTGCTTTATGTATCATCCACTAAATGACCAGCTCATTTCTGCGTTACCGAAAGCTTTGGGAGTCTGGGAGAAGTTTCAAGTGAGTCCTGGGTGCTGAGGAAGAATTTATATTTTGGATGGCAACCATGGAATTTTGGCAGTTTCAACCAGGAAAAAATTGGTGGCTTAGCTGAGGTCTGCATCATTTAAGGATATCAATGGGAGTTTTGCCTGAGTAAAGTCTGCAGGATTTGGCCTGCAGTTTTTAAATGAAATATGATATTACTATTATTATTACTGATACTGCTGTTTGGCAGAAAAACGGTTTTTATTCTTTTCCCTGTAGCATTATGAAGAATCTGTTTTTATGATAGGTTAATTTGTTACTTTAAAAAATAACCATTTAAGAATCCCTGCAATTAAGGGATGAGAGCAGCAGATTATCCAGTAAACTGATTCGCTGAAAGGAAATTCATTTGGTCTAGTATTTTTAACATACAGGAAGCTGTAGCTACCTTCCATATGTACACCTGAGCACATAACCCAGCAATGTCCCCTCCTAGGAGAACCATGTGGGCAATAGCCCTCAATGGAATTTCTCAGAGGACCCTTTACAAAGCCCCCAGCATCTTCCAGAGAGAGGTTAAAGGAGAGATTTAAAAAAAAGCAGTGACAGCTGCCAGCAATAGCAGAGGGTGAGGAGAGGGAACTATCTGAGCTCCCCATACTCCTGCAAGGTCAGGAATTGGGTGGTGTAACTCGCCCTCCCTCCCAGCAGCATGAGGGGTGGTGTCTTTACATCTCCAGCAGCCCTGATGATGTCAGCAATTCGATCAGCCATCCTGTGGAATAGGGGAGTAGCTGTGTAGAGGGTAATGTAATGGGGAGGCTCTGGTGACACCTTCACAGCTCCAGACCATACTCCATAACTGATCAAAAAATGTCTCTCTGGCACCTGCGTTCTCTCAGAGAGCAGCATAGGGAACAGGAGATCCCTCAGATACTGGGGACATACAGGGGAGAGGAGTTTATGCAGAAAGAGAGAGGGCCCATCATCTGAGGGACTTTTTGAGAAACTTTATTTTTTTAAAGGAAGGAATTAACAACCAGGTCAAAAGGCTGCTGAGAATGGTCCATATAGAAGGGGAAACAAAACAGATCAATAACTAGATATAAAAAAATAAAAACTTAATAGTGAGGCCAGGGTCAAAGGTGTAAAGGAAGCCTTTGGGTAGGAGGACTGGTCTGATTGGGATTTTTTGAATGATGATTCCAATTTTTTTTTAAATTATCCAGCTCTGCCCAGTTAGCCTTATTGTGTGATCTAATTGGAGTTGCTCTCATCCTTCCTTTCCCTCTTATTTTATGCTTCTCAAGGAGAGGGATCATGGTTTTCTCTGTGTTTGTACAGTGCCTAGCACGATGGGGTCCTGATCTTGACGGATGCCTATGGGCACTACTGGAATCAAATAATAATAAATAATAATTAATAATACCACATTGCTGTCTCTAACAATGCTGCTTATTATAGCTAACAACACATCTGAAGTCAATAGGAACTGAGTTGAGCTAAGCACCTTGCAGGATTGAGGTCTTCAGAGAAGAACTACACTATCAGTCCAGAATTGTACTGGAAAATCAGAGAAGGGCTAACATAGCTGACATAACTAGGCCAGAGTTAAAACAATACCTTCAAACAGACTGCATCAGAATGACTGCAAACCATCCTTCAGTGGAGCTTTACTCACATACCCCGCAACCCCCAATCACACATACCTAAGCCCAGGTCTACACTAGCGGGGGGGGGGTCGATCTAAGATACGCAACTTCAGCGTATCTTAGGTCGATTTATCTGGCCGTGAGGACGGTGGCGAGTCGACCGCTGCCGCTCTCCCGTCGACTCTGCTTTCACCTCTCGCGAGCTGGAGTTCCGGAGTCGATGGGGAGCATGATCGGGAATTGATTTTATCACGTCTACACTAGACGCGATAAATCGACCCCCCGATAGATCGATCACTACCTGCCAATCCGGTGGGTAGTGGAGACCTGCCCTAAGAAGCACATTAATTGCTTTACGGCCTCACAGCCTTATGGTCATATTGTCTTTGACATGTGATTTTGAAATACAGCATTATTTATGGTTCCAAAATAAGGACCAGCTTGAGCTAGTTGGCTTGCACAGGTATTTTTATGTGTGACTGTTGGACACAATATGTTAGAAGCAACACAAAGGATTTTAAGCGATGAGAAGCTACTGGAAGGGTTTGACCTACTGGGATAGTAAGTGAAACAGAGGGAGGAAAAAAAAAAAAAAAGGGAAACGAGAGACAGAGGGAAAAAGAAAGAAGCAGTTTCTGTAGAAAATAAGTCATAAAAATTGGAGATGGGGGGCTGTATCAATGCTTAAAGTGATTGTGGCCTTTTCAGTAAATTATCCTTGCACTTGGGCTTTCCCGTTTTCTGCTTGTCTGAGTTAACTCTCTCACACCCTTCCCAGCCACCGCCTCCATTAGACGAGGCCTTTGTTACAGTCAGGCTCCTCTATTTATTAATCTATGGGACCCAGTAGGAGGCAATTGGCTCTGACTCCCATTACATTTATCCTCTGACCATTGTTTTGCTAGCACAGTCTAAAATGCAATTAGAGTCAAATGCTTTCCCAACGTTTTTAAGAAAACAAAGTACTTTCATCAAAAACATTGCCAAGATTTTATGAGCAAACATGTATCCCTTTCCAAAATTAATCATTTTCCAAGGCGAAAGCAAGCTGAGTTATCTACTGCCATTATGGCAGTAAACTGTGCTACTACTTCAAGTGCTTGGGGAGAAGAAGCTATAGATCAAGAATGGAAGTGCATTAAAAGAAACTTAAGGCAGGTTTATTTGTTTCCCCACAAACATAAACATGGTATAGTAGCCTGCACTCTTCTCAAGCCACTATTTACACATCAATCCTGTAAGAGCAACTTAACAGCCTAATGATACAAACACAGAAAGGCCTTTACCCTCTGTGTATTGAGCAAGCAATATTCCCTGTGTCCCGGGATACACTTGCTTTATAGACAGATTTCTAAAAGGAGGAAAAGGCTTTCTTTACAAAGCAGCCTTCTAATTACTGGAGCAGATCCTACCAGCCTTACGTGGAAGTCAATGGGACTCCTTGCAGAGTAGGTTCTACTCAACTTGAATAAAGGGGGGGGGAGGGGGGACAGAATCAGGCCTAATGTAATTTAAAGTAGCTGGAAGAGCAAATGCTATAACATAAGTAAATTTTCAACTGAAAACTAACAGGTAAAAATTCCCTTTGTCTACCATAGGCCAGCTCCTGCATTCCTTGGTCACCCGAAGCTCCTGCTGAAGTCAATGGCAGACTTAGGTTGCCAACAGTACCTTATTACAAAGGATGTCCCTTATTTTTTCCTCTCTCTACAACAAGATCTGGAATTGATGAGTGCTGCAAAAAGTAGCAAGAAATACTCTGGGTGAATGTAGGTGAGTACTGCTTATTAATTATTATTATTATTAACAATAAATACATAAATAAATAAATAATAACACTATCAGGAGGAGGAGTAAGGTGGGGATGCTCAGAAGACAGTCCCTTATTTTTGAAATACAATGTTGGCAGCCTTAGTGGCAGTACACAAGAGATACAGTATTGGGCCCCTCCTCTTATTCTTTGCAGGGAACTGACAACACTTATGTGCAAATCTGAGCTTCTTGAGTGACCCAGGACACAGAATGACAGGCCACTTGCCCGACCTATGCATGGATGGATATGCTGCTTTCTTGCTCAGTCTTGAAGGTGAACAAAAAAAGTTTGTTTGGAAAGTACTTTAATTTTTTTTCGTGAGATCCTAAATTAGCAAGAGTCAAATCCTTCCCTCAAGGATTCAAGCTGAGGATTAGACCATATGCAGAGGAGCGGGGGCTGAGAGATGAAGGAATCCTTCTGCCCCACAACACTGACTGGAGGTAAATAGATTTGTGAAGGGGTGGATCCACTGGTCCAGTGCCTGTCTACTCCCCCACCCCATGACCCACCATCAAGCCCCCCCCCAGTGCATCAGTCTCTTGGAAACTCCCAGGTCTGTGCTGTGGAGTACAAGGTTGTGTACCCCTTTGCATGGGCTGCCCAAATCCTCCCCCATCCCTTCCAGTGGAACCACACCAGTACCACTTTGACACATACACTGGGGATGCTGTGGGGGCAATATTTCCCCCCTCCAGGATCTATGTGTAGACTTTATGAACATTATGAATACGCTTAATCACTTTCTCCTCCATTTGCTTCTCTGCTAAGAGCCGAGTCCAGGGTTCTTTGGTTTCCATCTAATCTAATCCATCCAAGATTCATCACCATAATGTTTGAACATGTGGCAACAACTGATGACATTGCTAAGAGATGAAACCTGCATTCCTTGCTTTAATAATTTAGGATCTTAAAGAGCTTTTATTTACATTCAAAACAAGCCACTCACCCTCAAAAGGTGTACTTATGGGAAAGCCGAAGTATTCTGAGCTCTTTGGAGCTGTCTTTTTACTGCAAGTCTGTACAACGCCTAGCACAAAGGGGGTCTGCTCATTGACTGGATTGCATTATACAGGTATAACAACATCATCATCACCATACTAAGGTGTACTAAATAACACACTCACTCGCCCGCTCTTTAAAACCTCAATGCATTACAGCTCCCAGCACCATTATTGTTTGTGGAAGAACGCTACCATCCTGCTCAAACCATTCTAAGGCTGACTCAGATCCTGCTAATTCATTAATACACAACACAACTCTAGTCCACAACACAACCATTTCCAGTGGTGCGGGAACACTTTTACAGCGGGGGCTGAAAGCCAGTGATCCCCAAACTTTTTATCTCACGCCCGCCCCCCTTACCCCTGCCCCAACTCCCCCAGAGCTGGGGCCAGGAGTGGGCTGGGGCTCTGGGAGTGGGGGCCACGGAGGGGGTAAGGGGGCCGAGGCTGAGACCACAGCTGGGGGTGGGAGCAGAGTCTTGGGCGCAGGGCCAGCGGCAGCCGGGACCCCGGGTGAGGGGCCAGGAGTGGAGCCCCAGCCACCAGTGGGGGTGCTGCAGCACCCCCTGCACCCCTAGTTCCTGCGCCTATGACCATTTCTGCAAGGTACACACAGTATATCCTAGCCTATCAATAGAAAAGTGCGCTGAAGTGCATTTCAGTCTCTATGTGCTAATGAAACATTTTGTTTGGCTTCCAATGTTCATTATATAATAAGGGAAGCATCAGGGTATTTTAGGAAGCTATCTTCCTAGTGATGTACTCTCAATGTAGGAGTTGCCATATTGGATCAGACCTGTGGCCAGCTAGTCCAGTATCCTGTCTCTAACAGTGGCCAGCACCAGAAGCGACCACGAAAGATGCAAGTAGGCAGATGTGGGATGATCGTCTCCTGCAACATTAGGGTGATTTACAATCGTTAGAGACTTGCTAACACCCTAAAATGTGAGGTTTAATATCCCTTCTAAACTAGGGGTAACCACAAAAAAAATCCCCTTTCCCTTATTGTGGAGCAGGAGTGCACGTGCTGCAGAGAGGGGGCTTGAGGGACAGGGGAATCTATTTATTTGTTTTCACCTTGAAGCAGAACCACTTTCTCCCAAACCACAGCCAACTTGGGAGGTATCATCACTTGGCAAACAACTTATATTGAGCGCACTTACTGGAAATGTTTCCACTTGGTGACTGGTTCATATATTGTTTGTGGGTCCAATCCTGCAACCCTTGATCTCAAGAGTAAGGACTAAGCATACAAGTTAGGCCCTGTATTGATGCTATAAACACACTGTTCAATCTGCAGGCGGCTCCACTGGGACATTAAAAGAAAAAAAAATCTCACACTAGGAACAATCTGGTATGTGCCAAAAGCAAGACATTTAGAAGCGTTTTTATGAGGCTCAGGATAAAATCTCTCTCAGAAAGAGAGCATCCAAATAAGGAGTGAGCTATAATTCGAGGCAGGCAAATCCCCTTAATCTTTCCTTTCATTAGGTGGCAGAATTTTGACAAGGGACCCCCAAGAGCCACTCCAGCCCACTGCTGAGTCTGACTAGTGCATTTGGCACTTTCACAGCTGAGCCATCATAACCGTGTGCAGTCATTTCAGTGAAATATGCATATAATTAAACAAACCAGGCCAGCCCCTTGGCTGGTGTAAATCAGCCTAACTCTGGTCACTATGTTTTACATCATCTGGGTGCACCGATGGCTAGATTAACGCACAGGCAAACTAGGCAAGTGCGTAGGGCCCAGGTTCATGGGGTGGGGGTGGGGAGGTGTCACGATTGGAGGGCTGGCTAGTCCAAACCTGAGCGGTGCTGTGACCCTGTGCACCAGGTTGCAATGCCACTTGCTCAAATTTGGCACATTTCTCTCGCCGTCATACCAGAGGGAGTCTGGCGCTAAACCTGAGTGGTGACGCAACCTTGCGTCTTAAACAGATTCTGTCCATGTACCTACTTAAAAGTGATGGGGCCATGGCCCAGGTGGGCCCCTCCTCCTGCCCCCCAGCTCCAAGGCCTATGCAACAAAATAATTTTTTCTAGGCAGGACAGTGTGTCAGGGCAATTTGTTATTCATATTAGAAGCTGGGGCCCAGAAGTTTATGTTTGCCTAGGGCTCAGTAATGGGTTAATCTGGCCCTGGATGTACCAGTCAGCACATTGTACAATCCACTCTATTCAAGCTGTAACACAAAATAATCACTGTGAGCTTCTTTTACTTTAATATCAGTATAACTCTGTTGATTTCAATGGACTTATGCCTGCTTTAATTGAGAAGCAGACTCAAGCCAAGTATATTTTCTTCAACAGCTGAAGACCTGAAATGTGCAGCATTTCCTCATGAGAATAGCAAACAAGCACACAGGCGAGGGTAAAAGTCAGACAGAGGGCGTGTAGGTGTTCCAGCTGCTAAGCCCAGTTTCCTAAACCTCTATGGAATCCACACCTACTGCGGTGTTCCCTTCCCTCTCAGGGGAACAGACTGAGCCTTGAAGGCATTCTTACACTCCTCTCCACAGGATGAAGTTCAAACCTGACCACTAGGATCACGGCTCAAACGGGGGTTTGTGTGGGCGCAGGTAAAAATCTATTTCAAATATTTAAAAAAAACAACAAATAGTATGATTTTCCTCCGGTACCCCCGTGTTGCCCTCCTGTCTGGCCTCAAGGGACTATGCCAGAGTAATGTTGCTTACCACATTTCCAGCTAAGAATGAAAGAGGAAAGCTGAGTAAAATTATTATTAGTTTACATTTGCTTCTGCTTGTTTTTAAGTTAGGAAAAAGCGTCAACATTTTTAACCAGAAACTGGTTCAAATGGTAACTTGGCAGAGATAAATTTGCCTGCGCACCTTCTGATGGAATGGCTAACTTGCTTTTTCACTCTGCGAGTCATCTGGCCCTTGCCTACAGTCGAAAAATTTACCATGCTAAAAACTATTTTAACCTCCTAGAGCATTTGTCTCCACACACAAGTGTGCTCCAGACCATTCAAAATCTTGCGTCTGAAAGCTCAGATCAGCGCGTAGGCACTGAAATGCCTATTTTATATTAAAAAGGGTGAATAGATGGACACAGCCTTATTGGGGATTTAGGTGTCCTATTAATGTGTCCTATCAATGTGCCATTAATCCATAATGCTTTTGGATCCCACACAATTATTGTGCTTGGAAAGGGTACTAGTTTTCTTTATCCTGGAATAAGAGGAAGGGTTGTATTGGCAATTCTGCAATGGCATCCCTATGTGAAACATTTCTCCGTCAACATACTGAACCCAAATCCAGCACATATAGTTCTAATCATGTCAAACACCCTGAAACTAAAACCACTGAGGTTAGAATTGAGCAATCAGGAAAGCTCAGCATCTGATTTTGCTGAATTATTTCAGGCTTGGGAGCGTGGCTCTATGGTGCAATGGATTAACATAGAAAGTTTGAAGGCCTAGGTTCAAATCTTACTTAAGAACAAAAGTGAACATGGATTTGACTGGGCAGGAGGCGGGATGGGAAAATTAATTCTAGTCCTTAGTAGATGTCTGTCTAGTACAATATCACACAACTTGGCACAACCGCCATTCTGCTCCAATGTAGCCCAGGACAGAAATAACAGAGGGTCAGGCCAGATTTGAGCTGCCCAGCAGGTCAGGATTGCAGTTTGCTCGCAGAGTTCCATTGGGGAACTTGTAAAGCATCTACCAGCAAGATGCCTGGCCCTGGCCAGTGCTTTTAGTCTCTCCATTGCAGGGGTGTAAATTCTTTTTCATAAATCATGTTGAAGCCGGCACTAGCATTTCCAGGAGGACGCACTTGAGCATCTCAGAGACAGAAATTCAGCAACAAATTAAGTTTAGGAGGGATTAACCAAACCTCAATTATATATCAAAATATATTGATGGAGATGCTGGTGGTTTTAATTACTTTTCTTTTTTCTAAGGAAAGAAAGAAAGAAAATTAAAAACAAAAACAAACCCCACCAGCCCTACTGAGACCTTGGAAGCCTTTGCTGGGCAGGTTTGAGGTGATTAAAAAAACCTGCAGAATGTGGCTTAGAACAGTTACATAGGAGAAAATGTCAGTGTAATATGAAGATACTGGGCCAAATTCTGCTGTTGGTTACCCTAGGGGTAAACTGGCATCATTGCAATTTTTCTGGGTAGATAACTAGTGTGACTGACTGCAGAATTTGGAACACTGTATTTTAATGACTAATTACAAAAGAACAACAAATCATTACATTCTTTTAAAATCTTGTAAAAAGTCATACATCAAAAATAATTAACGATCAGTTGAGCAGGGAGTGCTGTTACCCTATGGGAATGAAGAGGTGGTCTTCTAGAAGCTCCTCTAGATCTTAATACCCCCTGCAAATGCAAAGGGTCCAGAGAGGTGAAGAGAAAAGGTGTTCAGGTGCCAGAGAGGCCCTCTCCTTTTACAGAACTAGTCTGTATCAATTCATTTTTTTGGTGATACGTCCCCCACTCAGACTTCATTATGGATAAAACTGTGCTAGTACAAGACCTTTGAACCACTTAAGTCCCACTTAAGCCCTGTTTTGAGGATGTAAGTGGAACTTGAGTGGTGCATAAGCCTTGTGCTGCTCCTCAACATAGGGGTGAATTTCATCCTGTATGAGGATTCCGCTGTATTTTTCTGGTAAATATTTATCTGACTAAGGTATTACACACTGATCAATGGATTTCCCCACTAAAGGCTCCTTTCCTGAATGTAACTTATGCTCTCTCCCCTTCCACTGTCCCCTCAGAGTACTGGCAAATGTGCACATCGCCTTTCCTTGCAAAAGGCATTGCCTACAGCAGGAAAAGAAAATTGTTATTTATGATAGCACTTTGCACATTTTTCTGGGTGCTTAATGAAGCCTGAACTTCAGTGAAGCAGAGAGAGTGCTTATTGTTGAATTTTTTTCAAGATCACTGCACAACAAACAGAAACTGAATAAGCAATTAAGTTAACTGGCTTTAAACTCGTATTGTCCAAGGATTAAGCTAATTAAGGCCATACTCGTAGGGACTCATTGTAGCTCTGAACAATCTGCTTGCTATTTTGTAGTTGTTGTGGTCTGAAAATGAATCCTGGTTGTTTTCTTGCTGTTAATGATGACACGTTACAAATACAGGATCTTCCAGTTATTATTTAATATTTCTGTTATGTCAAAGGCCCTGATCAAGACTTGGACCTTGGTTAGGTGCCATACAAACATATGCTAAGGCACGTTCCCTGTACTGAAGAATTTCCAATCTCTTAAATTCAAGAGCATTGTTAAAATAACTAGTAATTTATACATATGTTTTCATTGTTTTTTTTTAAAAAAAGAACAACTCCTGCTTTAAGTTTGATCACTTAAAATGGGGACTCTGCGAAAACAGCATCTCACTACAGGACTGTTTGTATCAGAACATGGGTTCTCAAGCCTGGTGGTTTTAGAAGGAGAAGAAGCAAAAATAAATAAATAAATCTGTTGTAATATGGGGCTGCAGTATGGAAAAGGCTGAGAAGCTCTGCCCTGGAAAAATCATCAGAGTGTCTGTTAACAGCAGGTTCATTCCACAACCAGGACTGAAAATGGGTTGGCCACAAACAAGTAAATGCAAACCATTTTCCACATCCATTACATGCTATATCATACGAGTTGCACCATTTGCTGATGTTGAACTCAGCTGACCTAGTGATCAGCAGGTTTCAAAACTGCTGATACCAATGAATTTTAATTTCATGATGTTAACCCACTATAGGAGGAAATGCATGCAGTGTTGTTGTAGCCATGTTGGTCCCAGGATATTACAGAGACAAGATGGGTGAGGTAATATCTTTTATTGGACCAACTTCTTTTGGTTTGAGAGAGAGAAGCTTGAAGCTCTTCTTCAAACTTCTCTCTCTCACCAAAAGAAGTTGGTCCAATAAAAGATATTACCTCACCCATTTTGTCTCTCTATAGTAGGAAAGGCAGTCTTATGGTTAAGGAATTAGGACTGAGACTCAGGCTACGTCTACATGCCCCCATCCCCCAGGTCAGACGATGGGGGTGTGAATTGCAGCATGCCCCAGTATGCTGTGCTGTAACTTGCCCGTGTGGACATTGCTGGTGCAAACTAAAACCTCGGTGTTCTGAGTATATTTTTGTGTGAGGCACTCAGATACAACGGTGATGGGAGCCATATAAACGGACAGAAGCAGGTTGGTTAAAGACGCACCACATTAAGTTTCCCTAAAATCTTAAAGCTGACTCAGGAGCCTGTAATGAAGAGACTACAAAGAAATGGGGCAAAGTGAGGGAACCTCAGAGTTTCTCATTAAGTGCCCTTGATGGAAAAATGTAAATTACTGAGTGATGACAACAATGGAAATACACCTCTACCCCGATATAACGCGACCCGATATAACATGAATTTGGATATAACGCAGTAAAGCAGTGCTCCGGGGGGGCGGGGCTGCGCACTCCGGTGGATCAAAGCAAGTTCGATATAACGCAGTTTCACCTATGACGCAGTAAAATTTTTTGGTTCCCGAGGATAGCATTATATCAGGATAGAGGTGTAGTAAGGAAAAGCAGCAGCAGCAACAGTTAATTTACATTTTACATCGGTTAGTCAAAAAAATACTTCTAGCAAGATCTGTATGTCTGCAGGTTTTTCCCCTTCAATCAAAGGCAGATGAAGGTTTCCTGGGGCCCTGGCCCAGAGCAAGTGGGAGGCCCCTCCCCATCCCCTCTGCCTGCAGCCCCGCCCCCATTCTACTCCTGCCTGTGGCCCCGCCCACAGTCCCACCCCTCTCTGCGCCTTTCCCAGGGCCCGCCCCTGTTCCACCCCAGGTCCCCCCCCACTGCTGCCCGGCAACTCCTCTTGCTCCTTTCTGCCACTCCCGCCACACTGCGGCCCCAAGACCGGAGAAGCTCTGTCCCCATGCCACTGCCTCAGGGCCGCAGAGTGGAGTGAGAGCTCCACCAGTTCCAGGTTGGAACGGGGGTCCGGGTGCTGTGGCTCCCCCCCCCATGCTTCTGCGGGGGACCAGGGTCGGGGCGCTGGGGCTTCTACCGCACTGCTTGCCTGGTGCTTCTGCTGGAGAGGGGGGTCAGGGGCTGCTGGGGGGGGGGCTTCCCCATCCTGCAGCTTTGGGTGCGGTCGGGGGCCACTGGGAGGGGCAGGCAGGTTTGGGGGCTTCCCCTGCCCTGTCTGCCTGGCAGCTGGGGCTCTGGGCTTCCACCACCTGGTGGTGGATTTTTTCCAGGTTCCCCCCAATTGGCCGGGGATCCTGGGCACGGGCCCCATCGGCCCAGTGGCTAATCCGCCACTGCTTCTACTGGTACTTTTCTGTAACTAAGAAACTAATACTCATGGACACAATCAGAGCCTGACCCTGTAGCATTTTGTCTAAGGATTGCAGGATCAGTACCTTAATCTGCAGATGAGCCTCTATAATAACTTTCCAAATTAAGGGGCCATCTAAACCAGATGCATTTAGAACAGGACTAAAACCAAAAAAGATACATTGATTCTGAATAAAACAGAGCAACAAACACATTCCCTTCATTACTGATTCCCAAATCAACTCTTCAAATATACTAATTCGTAACCGAAATTATTCTTTCCTTATAAAATGAGATCTTCAGATGGAAGGCAATATTAAATGCAAAATAAAAGTTACAACAACAACAACAATAATAACCATTAAGAATAGGAAAAATGAATTTAAAATTGTAAACATGAACGACAACATGCTCTTCCATAAACAGAAATTAAAGCTCTGTGATTCACACTTTGAAAGGTCTAAACCACCCAAAATAAGCTTCTATGAATGTCTCAACAACACTTTTAAGGTTAGCCTTTCCCAGCAATTACCAGAAAAACCAGAAAGATTTATAATGCAACAGTCACCAACCTCAGATCACTTTTTTCTCCAGTGCCTACCATTTAAAGCTATAACCATTTCCACTGACTAGATTTTCTCCACAGAGTACAAAACAAAATACAGGTGAGTCACACTTCAGTGATTCCTTGATCTCTATTAGCTTCCCTTCATTCATCATCAGCAGTCATACTGATTGCATGAGTTCACCAATTATCTCTTGAAGCACCAGACAGGAGCTAAATAATCACAAATCACCCTCTTCCTCGAAGCAAGCATCATACTGTATTGTTGTAATCTGTCTTTAGGGCCTAAATACCTCAGGCATCAAACAGGAAAAAACTTGCTTCTCCCCCATTTCATACTATGATGAACCAAAACTTCTGTGACTGGAGCAATTTCTCTGTCCCAGGAATCCTTTGGACTTGTAGTGATGTACCTGCTACAGCAATAGATTAGGAGCAAATTGACATGTCCAGTCAATGCATTGGCCAGAGGATACAAAGTGCCTCCCACCCCACCTCAGACCACTGGAAATGAAAAATGTGCATATTTTCAGGCCAGCACCCTGTCTGATTACATGACAGGAAGAAGATACCACTTTAGGAAGGGTAGCCAAAACTTGTGTCTTTACACTTTTTTAATTGATTTTAAAATATATTACGTTTTGGCAAATTACAAACGGGTCAGCTGTAATATGTAGTACTAATCAATTCTTCTTAGTAACAGTACATATATTTTTATTTTGTCAAATTCTAATATCAATTATGCAAACTAAGAGGATAAAACTAATCCAAATCAATTTAATATTTTTTTATTCATTTAAATGTTTAACAGCACTTTAATCACATATATCAGACCAAAAGGGATGTGGATTGAGAAAGTTGTGAGCAAATAAAAGGAGGATTTTAAAATGGCGGAAAAAAATCACCCCCTTAAATATAGTTTTGTTAATGGCATCCTAAATATAAATGTGCATTATCAACACCCTCTTTCAGAAACCCAGGCACATGGATAAACCAAACGCAGGTGAACAAGTTCTGACTGTTGAAGTGATGCCTTCATTTTCCTGTCAGCACCCAAAATATCTCATCATTATTTGTAGGAACATTTAAAAGTCCATTGATAAATCTTTCAATCATGACCGTCAGCTTTATACAAATAAATCCAGTCCTTCTCTTCCTTTGTGCCAGAGCCTGCATAGCAGAAAAATGAGGCTTGATTTCTCTCTCAAGTTTTACTCTGGTGTCATTACATTGGCTTCAGTGGAGTGACATTCTATTTAAACCAGAGTGAGAGAAGATCCAGACTCCTGGGTTTCAAGTATTACTATGAATTACTGTTTTCTATCATGGCTGTTAAATCTATTACCTCCACACCTAATTGTGAGATGAAGAGAGTCTTCCTTTTAAAAAATTGTTGTCCCTATTTTTAGTGGCTAATTCCACACCTGCCAAACTGTCCTTGTCTGACACAATCCTGCAGGGCTATTTCTGTCTGGTCACATGGCACAAACTGTGCCAGTCTGTGCTTTGCCCAGCACTAGTCAACTTTGCTGTGACTCCCCTGTGTCTAACCACACAGTTAGGGTGAGGTAGGCTTTCCAGACAGTGGCAGTACCAATGAGATGCAATGGAAAGTCTTTTGAAATTGCTTGTGTATCCTTAAAAACAGTTCTCCCTTCTTTTTGTTGATGAGTAATGGGGAAGTATTGGAAACCCCAAAATAATAATACTGTTTAGTACTATATATATCCCGTTACACATTCCAAACGCTATGCAAACATTCACTTAGTAATAGAGTTGGGCATCTCCTGCAAAACAATTTCCATGAATATTTCCTCACATTTTTAAATTACCCGCCCTCTGGCCACATACATTCACCTTTTCTATTATCTCCTGGGAACAGGTTAGCAGTCGCGTTTTATTTGCACGAATATTTGCAGAAATTGAATTGTAAAGGTGCATGCATGAGTTTGTTGGAAATGAGTATGTGCTCATCTAGTCGAGGAACAGAAACAATACCATGTGACTCATCTGACCAATGACAATACATGCAGCAAATAATCAATATAAAATATATGAAGTGTTTTTTTTAATTCTCACAGTATCCCTGTGAGGTATGTAAGTAAGTCTCTTTATCCTCATTTTACAGATGGGGGATTAAGACAGAGGCCAGATTCTTATCTCAGTTCCAATACTATAAACCCATTGGCCTTCTCTGAATTTAACCCAGTGTAACTGAGATAAATACGAGTCCCAGAAAGGTTATAGGAGTTGCACAATGACACACAGCAAATTAGAGGAGAACTTGGATTAGAACTCAGGGCTCCCTAACCTGTGTTTATCCCACTATACCACACTGATGCTTATGCTTCAGCTAGACTTACTGCAATTGCATGCCATTCCTATTACTAGAGACATTAAAACCTAGACTGGACATAGCACTAGAAATGACACTAAAAAAACTCCTGTATCAGCCCCTAGAGAATAGCTACCTAATAGGTCTTCTCTGGCTTAAAATTCTATGACTTGTGATTACAATCTGCAATAGAAATGATTTAAAAACAAATAGATTCATTCAAATTAAAGATTCACTTTATAAAAACAGAGTAAAAGAATATTACCTTGGCAGGTTCGTTCATCTGTTAGTAGTTTATAGCCCTTCTGGCAGCTGCATTCAAAGCTACCAACAGTGTTTCGGCAGAAATGGTCACAGCCACCATTGTTTACCAAGCACTCATCAATGTCTGTAAGGGACGGATGGGAAAAGATTAGTTTACTTTCTAGAATAATGATAGGAATATGCAAGCTTGTCCAGTTCTCAACTAGACAGCTGTCTGATTAGAAATACTATGTATGCAGTGTTGGTGTAGCTGTGTCGGTCCCAGGATATTAGAGATACAAAGTGGGTGAGATAATATCTTTTATCAGACCAACTTCTGTTGGTGAGAAAGAGACAAGCTTTTGAGTTACACAGACCTGAAGACAGCTCTGTGCAAGCTCCAAATCTTGTCTCTCTCACCAGCAGAAGTTGGTCCAATAAAAGATATTACCTCACCTACCTTGTCTTTAGAAATAATATCACCAAAACATTCCCTCTTCCCACCCTTATTGGCAATGCTAACAGAGGTGAAGGATTGAATGGTCTTGGAGACTGAACTACTTCTGTCTCATAGAGGTGGTACCTTTAGATCAATCTGACTGAGGTACTTTGATGGAAATAGGCAGGGCTGCATATGCTTCTGCTGCCCAGACATACCTGCTCCTGTGGATACACAGAAGACTTCAGCCTCCATAGCTGTCAGTTTAGAACTTTTATTAGGAACTAAATTCACATGAAAAATTGAAAAAATGATTAAAAAATATGAGACACACAAGATGAGTGAAGTAATATCTTGTACTGGACAAACCTCCATTGGTGGAAGGGACAAATTTTCAGACCAACTCTGTTAAAGGGAACAGAGTTGGTCCAATAAAAGGTATTACCTCACCCACCTTGTCTCTCTAATATCCTGGGACTGACACAGCTACAACACCACTTAAGAAAATATGTGATTTTTGCCTCCAGTGTAAATACAGGGTCCACTGAATACCATTAGTACCTGTGTCTACCTTTCCTAATTCACTGTTAATGCAGGGCAGACTTTGAATTAGTGCATGATGTTGTTTGTCGCTTGCTTATGCATGCAATATTCACATTAACTCCATTTGGGAGTCATGTGCATATATGAAGTGCAGGATCAAGTGTGTGTCACTTAAAATAATTACCGAAGTGTTGTGAAGGGCTCTGTCAGAACAGATCTGCTTCCTTTGTCAAGCTTTGTCTACTTCCCTGCCCCAACTTTTCTAAGAAAAGCTTTCTCCCTTCTCCATCCTGTTAAGCCTTGCATAACAGAACCATCATACTTCCCTGAACCTCCATTGCAATATTTGCCATTTTAGATGTCTTCTCCCAGAGTAAGGACTGTGGGTTCACAACTCATTAGAAAACAGCTAATTGTTAAAGGGAACAAAAGAGCTAACTATATGCCTTTCTTTGAGATTGTATACGACAGGCGAGGTAACATGTTACACACACACACACACACACACACACACACACACACACACACACACACACACACACACACACACACACACACACACCCCAGCATATTCTTCTGTGAAGGAAACAAGACCTGACATGATCTTGGAGAGTGATTTTCCCAGTGATCCAGGAAGCCTCTTACCAGCAAACTTGGAAACTTTTAGGAATATCAATTGGCCATTTAAAAAACAAATCCTGCTAAGAGCAAGTCTAGGTGTTAAAAGAATGATTGCATAGAAATGGAAATCTGCCAAAGATATGAATAGGGCTGTTGAGTGAGCTGGTGCAGTTAGAAAGAATTACTTGGAAATATAGGAGAGAGAGGAAGATTTTGAGGTGATTTTTTTAAAGAAATGCTTGGTTAAATTATTATTAGTACCTGTAATAAGCAAACAAGTAAATAAATCCTTAAAAAGACACGTAATTACTGTGAAAATGTAGGGAGGTACATATAAGTAGTTATGCCTGTTACTGTGTAATATATACAGCAACAAAATATGACAGCAGAAGAATAACTGTGTTAGAACTTAAACCTGGATCATGTACAGTATATATAACTTTTAATCACTGAGAGCCAGATTCTCTCACTCTTTCTCCAGGTGTATGGAGACAACAGAGTGAGGTACTATTCAGTGTGAGTAAAGGAGGCAGATACTTGCACTGCATTTGCAGTTAGAAGAGTTTTCTCATTTGATACTTATATGACAAGTACAAAGGAGGAAGACATTGTGATCCAGTGGGTTGATACTAAAAATTCTGGGCGTAAGGGTGAGCCTTACTGTGGGCTCGATTCTTAAACCCTATTATTAACGTGGAGTAGTACTTACATTGCAAGTTGTCCTATTGATTTCAAAGGGACTATTCATAGAATAAGATACTACTCAGTGGGAGTAATGGCAGAATCAATCCTTATGTGATTTTTGGAAGGCTAGTTGAATTCTTTGTGCGTAGGCAAAACACCTATAAAACTGAGTTAACAGAAGAAACCTTACTTGCATGTTACATGCAAGCTGAGCTTTCCAGGTTGAATCAGTGTAAAAAACAATTGGAGTGAGTTCTTTGGCTATACATTTTCAAACTTGAGTGCCTGAAGTCAGGTGTCTAAAACAGTAGCTTTAGGCTTCCAAATCTGAAAATGTTGGCCTTTAGCAAAGAGAAACCCTGGACTGCACTTCAGAAGATTATGGCCCTAAAGACTGGAGACAGATCCCATTTGATGTCAAATTGTGGCTAAAACAGTCCCGTCTCAATAAAAACAACAACAATACATCACAAGTCCTACTGACTTATTTCCTCTGCAAGTGTTTCCAGTCTTATTAATGATTCTTTCCAATCCCATTCTGCACAGTTGGGATTGCTTTACAGATCTCATGATGAAAGACCATCACTGTGCAAGACGAGGAGATCCCAACCATCAAGCTTTTCTAGGGTATATATAACTACAGATTATAAAAATCTCCAAGCGGAGATAAAAATCTTAGCCAGAAAGGAATTCCAGATTATACATCTCTACCCTGATATAACGCGACCTGATATAACACGAATTCGGATATAACATTGTAAAGCAGTGCTCCGGGTGGGTGGGGCTGCGCACTACGGTGGATCAAAGCAAGTTCAATATAACACGGTTTCACCTATAACGTGGTAAGATTTTTTGGCTCCCAAGGACAGCGTTATATCAAGGTAGAGGTATATGTTAACTATAACATGTCATGTGCTGTACACATAGTAGTTACCCATCATGAAGAAGGTATCTCTTACTTATGGTAAACACACTGTGATATCTGAGCTGCTACATTGCTCTATATTCTGAGCATATGTACTCTGAACAGGAAATCACTGCTGAGTCTCAGACAACATGGGGGGTAACTGTGGAGAAGGACTGACTGATGACCACTGTATTTCACCATGTTCGATACCAAATTCTAGTAGCATTTAGCTTTCCTTTCAGGGTCTGTGAAGATGATATAGGATCTAAATAGAACTTTTCTGAATCAGAGGGTAAGATCTTAAGCTGGTGTAAATCAGTGGAGCTCCATTAAAAATACAGCTTTTCAAATTTATACCAGCAGAGAATCTGGATCAGGATTTGTCCAAAGAAGAGAGAGTCCAAAGAAGGAGAACCTCTCCCCTATCCCCCACATGACTTTGGTCCTTTTTAGTCCTTTTAGTTGAAATACTGGCTGTGGGGGTGAGTTTTCATGCGGCCTTTCGAAACCAGGACCTTCAAAACACAATGGAGGTCAAAACTGTTAACTGCAAAAACATTCTAAAAAGGATAAATAGCGCCATGTCTCTGCTTTCACTGTATTTCTTTCCATGGGCATAACGAGATTGACAAGGCATGTAAAAATTATTTCACTCTATGGAGGGCAGAGCATTGCTGCATTTCACTTGAAAGTGAACAGTATCCAACCATATCATGTCTGACCGGTTCATATAAATTGCACCAAGCCTATATCCCCACTATTTTTCTTTCCACAGCTATAAATAACTCTTGTTATGAGGCATGTGAAAATAACAAATGGTCCTACTTGTGTGAAAGGGTGAGGGCCCCATTTATCTTTAAACTGATTGGTGCCCAACCTCAGTGTGTCCAAGTGGCTGATGTGAATTGCACCAAGGCTCCAAAAAAATGTCTATCCTTCGCGGAATCTTCTATATTCACATAAATCATGGAAGGAAAAATAATACCTGGTGGGAATTGATCACTGAATACCCGACATTTAGGAAAATTCCTGCACTTGTTACTCAGTCAAACATCCCAGTGAAGTTAATGGAGCTTTGCCTGAATGAGGACTATCAACTGCATTTGATTTCAGTGCGTATCATTTTCAGGTGGTAACAGAGATTACATTCAAGAGGTTTCAGTTCTCTCTCTTTTTCTCTTTCCACAGCTTTTTGTTCTGCAGTATCCCAAGGAATGTGAAAATGCAGAAATGGTGCACTCTTCCCAGGGGGTGGGTCTTAAAGTGCCTTGAAAACTGAAGTGTTTGGAGATTGCTTTGCTCAGACAACCTGCCATTCATTTAAAATATGCAGGCTAAGGTGTGTGATGGGTTTATAATTATTAATAATGAAACCCTGAAGGCTCTTTTTTTATTGCAGTAAGTCAGCATCATTAAGAGATCCTTTACTCATCCACATGATTGACACACCACAAACGCTGAATTATAAACATTGAGGAATATGTAGCAAGGTAGAAATGGAAAATACACTATAGATAAAAACCACTAGGGCATTAGAATTTACTAATCAAAGGAATATCAGGTCATATTTATTATTTTGTGGAAGGAGGGGCATAGTCAACAGCTTCTGCACCCAAGCTTCTAAATAAGTCCCATTAGCTCCCGAATTGTCCCATTTTTCTCTCTCAATTTTTATAAAATTAAGATAAAATAAAATTTTAAAATGTGGTTAATACAAAGGTAGAAAAATCATCTTGAATGATATCATTATATTTTAGGAGAAATAAATTTAACTATTAGATTTAGATATGGGCAGAGATCAAAACTCCTGCATCCAAACAACCCAAACCATTGGAAGATTTTGGACCCAGAATAAAATTTTACAAGCTGCCCCCTATTTCTGTCTTGGGGAACAAACCAAAACCCGGTTTCTTTGGAACACCCCTGAAGTGGGGAAAAGTAAAGATTCAGACTTTGCAGCTCAGGCCCATCTCAAACTACATTTTTAAGTTGCGGCTCAAATCCTGCCATTCTTCTGCTACTGCAGAGCCTACACCCTTTCGGACTCCCCTGCCAAAATCAGTTATGAAGGGTCTGTATATGTGATCCGAATGCAGGATCAGGGTCTTAATCTTTTGCGAATGGCCCACTATTTTGGTGAATGAATCCAAGTACATTTTTTTAAATGCTGCTTTTTTGTAAACATTTTGTAAAGCTTCATCTATTCTTTATAATCCTTACAAACTAATTGTAGATGAATGGAGTAGGGAGAGGAAATACGATTCTGAAATGTAGAATTGCTTTATGCATAGGATTGTCCTCAATTGTCTTAGGAACTTAAACTGGGAGTCGGGTGGAGGGGACAGTTTTAAAAAAAGGAACAGAAAACACAAATGTCTTGTGATAAGTTGCATGGCTTCAAATTGACCAGAGGGAACTGCCAGTCATTTGTTGTTTTTCTTTTCATGTTTTTGTGAAGATGAATGGAGATGACTGATGCTGTGTGACTAAGATCTGCTCAGCATAATTCGTGTAGGTTTGCAAATGTTTGGAAGGACCTGGTTTGGATCAGATTTGTGTGTGAGTGTGTGAGTGTGTGTGTGTGTGTGTGTTTACACAGCCAAAATTTTGCCTTGCTATATGCAGGAGAATAAATTAAAAAGTACAGGTTTTTTGGATATCATATAATTTAAAACTTTACATAAGCTGGTTAAAAGGCACTGAAAGGGCAATCAATGTGCAATCACCACTTCTCTCTTAGACAGATACCTGACAACAATTTACAAAGCAAGCTTGTATGCTGGAAGTGAGGCTCTTCATTTCAATGGCTGGACAAATATTTGAACTGCATGTGTCTGTCTAACCCTTTACAGTTTTAAAATGCTATCACACCCAGAAAACAATGTACTCCAAGACCAAGCTCAAATGGTTACAAAAACTTCACACCCCGTGTTACATTGATTAATGACAGATTATCAGGACTAATAAGGCCAATATTAGAATATCCATGACGGGACAAGGGAGGCAGAGGGATAGGAGGGGGGGGTGACAGGAGGTACTGATACTCAGTTGGAGGGGGAGGGAACCAACCAGCTTCAGGCTGGAAAGGAGGGTCGCAGGGGTTCCTACAGGATTGCGGGTCCATTCCAGCCCCTCATAAGACTCATAGACTTTAAGGTCAGAAGGAACCATCATGATCATCTAGTCTGACCTCTTGCACATTGCAGGCCACAGAACCTCGCCCACTCCTGAAATAGACCCCTAACCTTTGGCTGAGTGATTGAAGTCCTCAAATCACGATTTAAAGACTTCAAGTTACAGAGAATTCACCATTTACACTAGCTCCCTGGTCCTAGGTCCCGCAGCATCTGCTCCAGCCCCTCTGGGTCCTGCTCTTGCCTCTCCTCCTCCCTGGGCCCTGCGACATCCACTATCTCACCTCTCTCTCACCCCTTCAGCCCGCTGGTATGCATGAGTTTATATGGAGGTGGAG
The DNA here is from genome assembly GCF_013100865.1 of Trachemys scripta elegans. Lineage (NCBI taxonomy): Eukaryota > Metazoa > Chordata > Testudines > Emydidae > Trachemys > Trachemys scripta. The sequence continues at coordinate 120,094,000 of NC_048298.1, forward strand.
CCCCCATAATATTTCCATTGCAGAGGTGTTACCTCACACTTTCGCTGCCCCGGTCCTGGATAATTACATCTAATTTGTCCAGGGAGTGGACTATCTTGCTAATTTTTCCTAACAGTTTCTCTTTCCCCATGTCACTGTCGTACCATCTCTCTGTGTCAGGCCACGTCTACGCTATGGTGGCATAGCTCCGATGCCATAGTTATATGTTGCTGTAATCCCATAGTGTAGATGCAGACTACAGCAATGGAAGGGTTTTCCTATCACTGTAGGGACTCCCCCTCCTTGAGTGATGGTAGCTAGGTCAACAGAAGCATTCTTCCATTGACCGAGCTGCAGCTGTACCACAGCTATGGCAGTTAGGGATGTGGAGTTTTTCACACACCTCAGTGCTGGACCTATGTCAACCTAAGTTTTAAGTATTGACCAGACCTTGCTCTTCTGCCTTTAAAAGTTGCCAATCATTTGAAAATCTTGTTACTACAATTGCCCTTGCTGATATAGATATTAGTCTTCCATACTTCCCAACATTCGAAGAGGCTAAAACGGGACAGTCCTGCCCTCGTGGGGGGATGAGAGGCTCGTGTGTGTGTGTGGGACGGTGTTGGGTGGTATCCCTGGTGGTGGTGGAAGGTCCTGGAGGGGTAAGGTGGGATGGAGGGAAGCCCCTGGGATGGGAGTTCCAGAGTGACCCTAGCCACACTCACCCTGGAGTGGCAGCTCATGTGGCACCTGTCCCACAGGGCTGGCTGGACTTGGCTCCCCACTCCAGGTGTTGCTGCCTGGCCCCAGTGCATGGAATTGCAGTGCTGCTCAGGTTTGGCCTGGCTCCCCTGACAGGAAGGAAGGGTTTGTGGGTTAATAAGGAACAATCCTGCAAAACATGGGACTGTTGGGAGCTCTGGTCTGCTGATGCGTTCTCTACTGAGTTGCTCCCACTGAGTTATGATAATACTTAGCTCTTATATGGCATTTTTCATTAGTAGGCCTCCAAGTGCTTTAGAAAGGAGGCCAATAGCATTATCCCATTTTACAGATTGGGAAACTGAGGCACAGAGAACTGATGTGACTTGCTCAAGGTCACCCAGCAGACTAGGGAATAGAACCCAGGGCTCCAAACCCATGCACTATCCACTAGGCTACACTGCTTAGGCAGTACTTCTGTCACGGGGCAGAAGGCACAGCTGTGTACTGCACACTTATGTAGAATATACACCAATAAATAAGCATGCATGCAAAATATGACCAGAGTGGCCAATATTCATGGTATTAATACTATATGGCAAATAATAGAACTATATTTAATATATGTATCATCTGACAATATATCTGAAATATATTTAACACGTAGGAATTAATGTAAACATATCAACAGCACTGTTCATATTCCATGGGCTATTTTAAATATCAGGAAAATTGGCTAGTTCTGTAATATTTCAAATAGTGTATATTCAGTACATTTTATTAGCTCTATAGGGCCAATTTCTGTCCTCAGCCCCAGTGTTGTAACCCCATTGGCTTCGATGGAGTTGCAATGGAATCTAAGTCTGAATTTAGGCTATGCTATTCCTGAAAAACGTCAGGACGGTTGTGGTCTAGTGGATTGTATGGAGTCAGGAGTTATAGTGCCAGTTTTGTTACTGACTTCTACTAAGAATTTGGGTAAGTCACTCAACATTTCGCTACCTGAATTACCCCATATGTAAAATGGAATAATAATACTTGCCTCTTTAAGAGATTCTCTCTTCAAGAGAGAAACAGGGGTATATAAGCAAAAAATATTGTATTTTTCCATATGGGTTTCATATGAATTTTACTGATATAATAACCAATGTTTTCCTCTTTCCCACCTCAGTCTTTATGCAATCTCATTACAAGGAACAATCCTTTAGCAAAATGGATTTTTTCCCCTTATTTATCAAGGGATATTACTTTTGAGTCCTACTCATTTTAAAGTTGATATTGCACAGTTTAATTTGGATGCAATTTTCTTCACTTCCTATCCCAAAGTACTAGTCGTTTAGGGCAATTGCATGCTGTTCAGCAGCTGCTGTGTTTTACCTTGAGGTGGCTGCATTTTGGAGGTTGGTTAGGTTCTATACGATCATATTCTGCCTTCAGATACATGCATGCAGGTTCCATTGCTGCACATGTGAATGTAAATTCAGAATATAGCTCATGGCCTGTAAATTGCTTTACATCTCTCAGGAGGAAATAATACCTGAATGCTTATATAGTGCCTCCCACATCTGATAACAACAAAGGTCAGCATGCTACAAATTTCAATGCATTAAAACTTCGTAACATTCCTGTGAGTTGGGTAAGTATTGTTATGGTAATTTTTTATAGATGGGAAAACCAAGATGGAAAGGAGATGATGAGTGACTTGCCTAGCATCACACATGAAGTAAAAAACAGCCAGAAAAAGAAATAATCAAGCACATAACCCATCTTCCTTGATTCCCTTCCTTTAACCACATCACCATCTTTTCCCTCCGAAGGAGCTAATTAAGTATAATATATGATAATCATTAGCCACCAAGTAGCAACTTAAAAAGTTTTCCATTTATTTAGTTTTGTGGGTTTGGTTGTTCAGTAAGGCATTTCCTTAATTATCAAAATTAAAACTAGATCGGTCAGACAAGGATGGGCTGAATAAAAGTTAAATCCCTCTTTCCTTGAAAACATGGTGCCCACAAAGCACAGAGCTTTGTGCAAATGTTCTCAGAGCATGGAAAGGTTGAGGCAGGTTTCAACAAATTTCTCTCATGTCACTTTCTCCCTTTTCTTCTGAAAATCTTTGCAATTTCCAGAAGAAACCTGTCTTCAAATACAGATGGTAATCTGTCACACATGGATTTAAGTGTCAGCTTTTTACCTTCAGGACATATCCACTCTGACATTATCCACCAATCAATCAATAAAAAAGCCTGCCAGGCTGCCAAGAGATCTATCACCTTGTAAAACAAACATTATGTCCTATTATTTTCTTATTACAGTTAATTCGATTTATAGAACACAAAAAGCATCGGAAGTGGAAAACTTAAGAGACATTGTCAACATAGTTTAGGCCCTGGATTCTAATTTTTTGAAGGGAGGGATTTACTAAGCCTAATATGAAAAGACAGGATTTTCATTATAAAATTTCATTGAAAACAGTTAATTTTTTTTAATAACTTAAAAACATGTCAGTGCAGTGTTGTCAACTCAAACAGCAGCACTGTTTTTGAGACCGGACAACCACAAAGTGAAATGGACTGGAAAGAGAGTGAAATTAACCTAGAGAGGCTTACACTGGTGTTAGGATGGGTACATTAAGGACTGGGAGGTGCTCTGATGGAATAGTAAGTAGACAGGCAGACTTGTATGGCAATATTAAAAACATGGGACTAATATTGCTAAGCTTACTATTCACTTTTCTGAGGTACTCCTGGGGCCCCCAATACCACATTATCTCAGTACCCCAGTCTTTAATATATTTGCATTTCACAGATGGGGAACAGAAGCAGAGAGAAACTAAGTGACTTGTCTGAGGTCACACAGGCAGTCTGTAGCAGAGGAGGGAATTGAACCTGGTTCTAAATTAGTGTCCTAACCATTGGTCCATCCTTTCTCTCATCTCTAGTAAGTGGGATTGCTCATGGTTTGTACAAAGCACCATGCATGCTTATTGGATCAGACCAAACTTGAGCAAAACTCTCACTCAAGTCCATGAGAGTTTTGCCTGGGTCAGAGCTTAGTGAAAACAAATGGCAGATTTTGCAATTTGCTGCCCCTGCATGGGTCCCAGTGAAATTAATGGACCTCTGTCCAGGCGCACCACAGAGCCTGCATGCAGTGAATTGCAGAACTGAGGTCTGAGTAAGCACCTCAGGGTTTAGCCCATTATTTTTTACCTTGACAGAGTCCCTTTAATTTGGGCTATTTTCACTTTTTCTTGAACTGCGATCTGCTGAAGAAGGGTATATATTTATTTTGAACAAATGTAGTTACAGAGCTCTGTCTGGAAATGGTGCTATGATTTCTGTTTGGTTTCGTTACATAAGTTTAAAACTAAAACTGAAGGTTTTCTGAAAAATAAAAAAGATTTTGCACCATACTGCAGTTCTAAGGCCAACATCTGCACTGACCTGCCACCCCCCCGCCCCAGCAATCCCACTGAAATCATGCTGGCTGCAACATCCCCTTTACTATGATCATACCGACAATTGGGGCTGCAGTTTGTTTCCTGGCTACTCCTAGTGAAGAGGAACAGTACAAAGCAGAAAACAACTCTACACCAGTTCAAATCACTCAGAGATGATAATGAATCACAGTAAATCAATCAATCAATCAATAAATGGATCAAGAAACAATTTCCCCCAAAGCCCTTTCATAGCTCTTAGTTTAGCCTTCCAGGTCCCAATCCTGTTTCTACTGAAGCCAACTACTTCAGTGGGAACAGGATCCAGCCACATATAAAAAGTAGCTGTTTTTATGGCAATAAAATAGAAGAATAAAAAAATTACTTTTCAGTCTTGAATATCATTGACTATGAATAGCTTGCTGCCTTAACCAAACCCCAAACTGCAGAATGTGTGGCATATCTTTACATAATATATTGTGGTTGTTGACCCTCAGGGCATTTTATATTGTTGGAGGAATGTGAAGTCTTTTTAACAACTAAAAGGCAAAATATGACCCTCTCAAGCAATAATTTAAAGGATCTAGTATTTTCAAATGAGACTAACGCAAAGACAAATAACAACCGCAAGCTTCCTTGGAAGAGGAATATTGCCAGTTCATGACAACCAAAAATGTAATACAAATACTTACTGTGTGATATGACTGAATGGTTGAAAGTTACAAGTTAGATGACATCTGACCTGAATGTTCCATTGTTTATTGGAAGGTAATTTGGCACACTACATTTGTCTTTTATAGAAGACTCTGTACCAGACAAATGGATGGAACATCTTCAATTAAAAAATAAAGGTCTGACTATCAAAAACCAACGGAAGGGACAATAGAATCCACACAAGTGTTCAGAAACTAGATCAGTTGACAGGGTCAGTGTTAAGCTTTTGGGGTCCCCAGTGAGTTTATGCTCCCAGGTAGTCCATTAGAGATTTTGCCAATGTCAGCATTGTCAACAAACTACTTCTCAACTCCGCCCGTCCTTGCCCCTCCCATCCACTCTTCTCTCAAGTTCTGCACTTTGCCTACCTTTTCAGCTAACCAACATTTCCCTTTGTTTTCTGAATCCTGCCAGTTTATCACATCATCTCTGCTTGTTGAGCTTCCCACTTATAAGAAACATCCACTTCAGCAGCAGCTGAAAACAGTATCACCCACAATTTCATCTCCCTCTTAGAAAGTTTGGGCCAAATTCTGCTCTTGGTTACCCCAATGCCACACCACTGTCAGCAGAATTCGGCCCAGTCTGTTTCTGTCCAAATGCATGTCCAAATCCCTTGATCTGATAATTAGGATATCCCCCTGCAATTTAGCCACTTAGTTGCCTGCTCAGATTCAAGGGTTATTCCCTATAAATTTCATCTCCTCCTCAGTAACCCAACACCTTGTTCATATTTCTCCTTTTGCTAATATTAACTTGAACATTTTTTACGCTCTGACTTCTGTGGACTACTTTTTATCCCACCCTCTCTTCCACTTTCTACTACCGTATAACTCCATCCTTCCCACATCTCACATTCAACTTGCCCATTTAAAAACATTCTCAGTTTTTCTGTCCCTCTAGAACCCTCACTACAATGGATGAACTTGTGCTCTCAGAGCAAAAGACAAAATGATGGTGCACCAAAATCTTGTCTATCATACAGTCTGTAAATAGTATGTAGCCATCTGTAATGCTTCCCTTCTATCTGCAAAAACAGGTATTGATTATTTTGTAATCTACAAAAGCACTGGTAATCAGTGTTCATTCTTTCAACTCTATCAGATTCTTTCAACCGATTCCTTTTCTGTTCTTCCCATCACCCAGTGCAGAGAGTTTGCCACATTGGTCTATGCCAAAAATGCATCCACGTATGATGGCATCATGGCAGTCAACAACATTGCATTTACTACCATTGACTCTCCTCAAATCCCCAAATTTCCAACATCTTTGTCTCACCATATCTGACCTTACTAACATTATCTGCTCCTCAAAGAAAATCAAACAAACCTCCTTGCGCCCTTAGCATCTCACCTCACCATGTCTCAAACTCTTTTGTCAGTCTGCCTCTATCAGACTATACAATGTGGTCATCACGCCACTCCCCCAACAGCAACTACCCCCCCACATTCAATTTCCCTTTCTCCTCAAAATACTAGAGAAAAATATTCTCTTCTTCTTTCCCAACCACAGCATCCTTGATTCGTTCTGATTGGTCTTCCAACCTCACAGGTGTCTTCAGGGTGGTTAGTGACTCCCAGGTGATCTTAGCTCCTCTCATAACCTTATCCACAACCTCCATCCAGCGTTTGACACTACTGACCCCACCAGTCTCCTCAGTTGTCCTGCAGATGTCACTAGCTCTCTCTTCACTTGGTTATAGTCCTAATTGCTTTTTGCCTCTAGAGGTCACTATGCCTTGGATGGTAAGGCCCAGACTGTCAAACGTAGAAGCCTAAAGTTAGATTTCTAATCCATATTTAACTCCTAGGTAAGTGACCTGATTTTCTAGATCTACTTTTGAAAATTTTGGCCTCAACCAGTTGGCCCCCTACACTTTGCTCTGGTCTCAGCTCTGTACAGTCTCTAGATACCTCTTCCCACTTGGGCAACTAACAACTTGAACTTAACTACCACTTTTATGCCAGAGTAACTCAATTTCTCATCTCCCTTCACATCCTTAACTAACCCTGCCCTTCCCTTTGTCTCATACATGTAGTCTGGCTCTGTACCAAGATAAATACTTGGCAACTAAAATAACTTCAGCTGTATCTCCAGCTTATCAACAGCCTCCTTCGACTCTGACCTTCCTTTCAGATCCACAGACTTGGAGTACCCTTTGAAAGCAAGTGTTCCTTTGCATCTTGCATTACTACACTCAAAACCCACACATGTTAATATCTCAACACACCGCTGAATCCCTCATATAAGCATTTGTCACGTAGTACCTTGAGTATTACAAGTCTCTCTTCTATGTCTTGAAAAAAAATCACCTAACTTCTGTTTCCAGAACCTCATATCTACACTGAATCACCCCAGAACACTTTCATTCTCACCCTAAAAGACGCTTGTTTCCAATTCAGAGTTGTTCTCCTCATTCTCAAAGTCCTTCATGGCTACACCCAACCTATTTCCATTGTCTTAGAGTCTTATTTTAGCCTTTTGCTGCCATTGCTTGCCAGTTCTGATCACCAAGAACTCCTCTATTCTCCTCTGTCCTATGTTGGGGGTGGATCCTTGGTGGCAGCCATAGAATCTATCCAGAGAGTTTGCCAACTTTCTTGATCTTTCCTACTCAACTTAAAAATGCAACTCAATCTCTACATCATCTTTTCTGCTTTTGACTACAAAGCTGTCACCTGATTCCTCAAAGTGGCATGCTGCTCTCCAACTCCTTTAGTTACTTAACAGAACTGAAAATGGGCAGGAATGATCTTCCATTGCATAACAGGTTTCTAAGGAAAGCATTTTGCTAAAATGTTATAGTCCAATCCTGATAGTTTATATGATACTGTAAGTATGCTTTTTTTTCTCCTTCTATAAGTGCTGGGCTAGTCATTCAAGTAGGCACCTTTTCATTACTGTCCCTTTTCAAATCAGTCTCTTGTTAATTCATTTATTCAAACTCTAGTTTCTTTATGTTTCTGCACTCTGGATCTTCTTGAAGAATGAATTAGTGCTCTTCTAATGTGAATTTATAAAGCAAAGCCATTCCTCTTTACATCCTCTGTTCCATTGCCTACAGTTCATGAGTGTAAAACTGAATTTAAGATGGTGTTTTGCCATTAAAAGGAAAGATGGTTTTGAGCCACAAAGTTTATATCCGGATTTCAAGCCCTCTCCACTCCCCCAAAATAGAAAGTTGTTCAAATCTGGGTTTTGGTTCAACCACAAAATAGCTGTTACAAGATAAAACCAGGCTCTTTAATACAGTTCCTTGTCAAACATGGACAGGTCCAAAGTCTTTATGGTTATGATTCTTGAATATAATAGTATAGATGTCAGTTCCCCCTCTTGTGAATTTTACAATGGTTTTTTTTTGCTAGTGTTTATATATATATTTTACTATTCCATTTGCTCTATTTATTAATTTCTTTTGTATTTTTAGAAATGCAGTGGAACTTAGAAATGCAGTGGAACTAAATTAAGTAAATTCGAGTGCTCTTTAAATTTAATCTCTTTCTCATTACCTTTAGGCACACAAACACACAGGGCTAGATTGTAGTTTGCACACAGCCTTGTGTAGGAGGTGTGATGGAATTGGAGCTGCTCTGTAATAATTTATGAAGACCTTAAGTTGACCTGGCTATTAGGACATCTACCGTATGAAAATATTGGTTTAGTTTAATGGGGAAGTGGGGACTGTAAGGAAAACAACAACCCCCAAGTGTTTACCAAAGAGTGGCTTATCTTGAGTAGTTAAGAGACAATGTCCAAACTCTTATGTTTGAAGATTTTACCTCCTGAATCTAGCCATTTGTCCACAGAGGAGTGTAATAGGAACGTGACAGGTTCTTACAAGCTTTCATAACTATGACGAAAAACACGTACCACTTGCTCTACCTATATTACCGACCTCTTTCCCCTTTTGTATCATCCTGAGTGCTTCTTTCCTGGTCATCTCATTTCAGTTTCTTATTTTATTTACTGCTTATGTTCTTTTCTTCCTGTGTGATATTTTGCTCTTTTATCTCCACCTACCAACATTATCCCTTTTACATATCTCTCTTTACATATTGCATTAACTTCTCTCTGCCTTCCACTTTATTCCAGATCAATGTGCTTGGCTACTATAGTGATGAGCCGGAAATAAGACTAAAAAGAACAGAATAGAAAACTCTTCAGAGCCATTCCCTGCCTACTTCCCCACTTTATCTCATTTCAAAAGAATTCTTTGAAAATCAGTGTGAAAGGTGCCTGGCTGCTCTTTCTGGAGAGTGAGGTGTCTTATTTATCCATACATCAGGTACATCAAAAACATAAATTCCACCCTGCCCAACCCCTAGATCAGAGGATAGTTACTTTCCATGTCTAATCAGTCTTGACTTCTCGATCAAGGCTGCCAAGAAGGGTGTAAAAGTGGTTACCACTATAGATGACAGGTTTGTGATACAGACACTTGTTTGCTAGTAACTGGACTACTATCAATTCATTTCACAGTGATCACCAAACAGCCATCAGGAATGACTTAGGCCCTGATCCTGCAACAGTTACAGACTTGACGCTTGTGAGTAGTCCTAAAGATGTCAATGGAACTACGCATGTGAGTAAGTTTAGCAAATGAAAAAATGTTTGCAGAATTGAGGCTTTGAAGGTGAATGCCAAGATTTACAAAAGCGACTAGGGAGTCTGAGTGCTTGAATTTTTGGGTGCTCAGTTTGAGATTCTTCAAAAGGCTCCTGATTTTCAGACGGTGCTGAGAACCTGCCTTATGAAAAGCCTTTAAACTGTCTCAAGTTGGGCGCCCAAAAACAGAGGCACGACAAAGCATCAGTGACTTTTGAAAACCTTGGTCAAAGTACTCTATAGACGCAGGCCAGTTTCTCCATTCAGAGTGCCTAAAACAAGTAGCACACTTTATATGCAGACAATCCTAGAGGGGCTATGTAATGGTTCTAAATGCAAAACTGACCACACCATTCACAATTATACATTAGACCAGGTTAAGACAAAGGCTCAGTTTCCCCCATTCTACTCCAAAAATCAAGTTATTGGTACAGTGCGATATATAAGCAGAATTTTTCATGATTCTGTGGTGTTTCATAGGATGCACAGCATTCTATTCTCACTGAAATGCTGTGGCAACAGAGGAAGGGTATGGTTCAGTATTAGCAGTAGGAATAGAACAGTAAGACTTTTATTAGCTGCATTAAGTATTTCATTATTAAAAGATATGCCAAGCAGGTAACTGACTGTCTCAGGAAATATAATTATCAAGGGAAGCCAAAAGAAACCGAGAAAGGCAGAAAGTCACAAATTTGCAGTTGTGTCAGCTTTACCTGGCATTTGCTGCTAAACACATCATCTCTGTGCTTAGTCCTAATGTTCAGGCAGCTATTCATTATGTCTTTCAATTAATTTGAGGTCAGAATATTCTAGAAGACCTTTCCTTCAAATTGCATTACTAGCAAAGCCATTAGGGCTTCACCTCTTTCAGCTATGCCCTTTCACTGTTCCTGAGGTCCCTTTTTAAATATCTTAGACCCACCACTGCTTGTAAGTCTGTGATTGACATTTAATAGCACCATGGTACTGCAACTAAAGTGGAAGAGGTGATCACCAGCTGTTTCTTTATTTCATTTGTGTTTACTCTTTCAAGCCATTTACTTTTATATGATTTCCCTTTGGAGAGTGCACCTTGAGAGCGCTGATGGCAGAAATCCTTTTTGTTCACTATATGTGGTGAGTTTGTAGGACAGAGAAAGCTACATTCTTTGCCTAAATTGACATCTTAGTAAGTGTCTGACAGTCTGATCCAACCTGCTACTTCTATTCAAAGGTCAACGGAAAAAAGACTCTTTTTGTACCTGCCAAGACCTGAATCCAGAATTCTGTGTCTCCCATACAATACTAACACCACATAACACAGAGCAGGGAGCAACGTTCCTTGCATGACTTTGGGCATTACTGATATCATTAACTGTTATAGGAGATTCACAGAAATAACTCTCTGAACCCAAGTCTTACCAAGTAAGAAAAAGCCAAACCCTGTTAGCAGAAGTTTTGCCTGAGTAAGGATTTTAGGGTGGGGTCCCAATGAGGAGATCATTTCAACTCATGTTTTAAAATGCACTGATCTGGTGACTTTGTAAACGTGTTTCAAAGGCATTTAGCTGCTTAAATACCTTAAAAAATCTGGCTCTAAGTGCCCCTTAGGTCCCATTCAATATACCATGATGTGCATAATTTTAAGCAGGATCTGTGGATGAGGGTGTATTTTACTCTCTGTGAAATTATACTGGCATTGAAGGTCTTGGAAAACTAATTTAAAAGTTGGATGCTAGGGTAGTCAGGGAACAAGAACCTTAATTCAGCCTGGGCAGGTACTTCTGTTGGATGAACTTGGATGTTCATCTAATCAGGGAATAGAAACAATTTATCTAACCAATCGCATCCAAATCAATACAATTTATACAGCCAGTATCAGCACTCAAGCAAGCAAATATTCGAAGTGCCAAATTAACAATTACACACTAATTGAGATCACTGGGAAACAGCACTTACAACTATTTCTGCTGGGCCTTTCCAAGAAAGGAGAGACTGTCTCAAAGTTTCAAATGATTTGATCTGGATTTGCAAGATGTCATTCTAGTATCTTTAGCCAGTGTGATCCAATATAGAGAAAAATATATTTAATAATTTTGATTAATTAATAAACTTGAGGAAATCACAGCTGCTCACAGATATTCTGTGGCCAGACTAAGAAGCCAAACTGGCCAGAGAAAATATTCAATATGAATTATTCACTTAGTTCTAGTAAGGTCTGAATGAAACAGAGGACGGCCTTCAAGATTTGGACTATACCCTGGTACCAACTTGGTGTCAATTATTATTTTAGATTTATTTATTTTCAGAAAGGATTTCAGTTCAACTTTAAGCAAGACATGACAGTTTTTGCTTAATTTAATCTCAGAAGTACCTGTTGTTTATTCTGTAATAAAAGAAACACTGCCCTCACAGAAACAATTCAACCCTAAAAAATTAATTCATTTTCACATATTCGCAACCAAAATGATTTCAAGTGCATTATACTATGGCAAGAGGCTTCAATGAAATCCTAACCCCCTTTTTGGGCCTTATCCATAGCCTGGCTAAGTCAGTGTAAAGACCCCCATTTACTTCAATAGGCTTTGGATCATGACCTTACACCCTGGATTGAAATCTTTTAATCGGTTTGTATATTCCCCTAGTTTACTTTTAGTTTTGTCACAGCATCGGCAGGTTACAAAGCAGAGTTGGAGGGCAAAGAGAACAGTTTACAAACACATCGCCTGCTGATGCTCCCACTGCAGCACATTCAAGTATTTAAACACATTCGTGCCACATTTCTCTGTGGCATCTGAATGCAAAAAGATGGGGGCCTGTTTCAAGGAAGTAGAGAGCACATTACATTGCTGGGTAACCATGACAATGAGACAGCAGGATCAGGAAATGTTTGCATAAACAGCATCCAGTCACATAACCCCTGCATAAAACACCCTTCTAGTTAAACAATATGCCAGAAGGTTAAGAAGGGCTCTTCCTTAGCGCAGCATAATAAATAAAATGCCTCATCTTTAGTGTGAGACTTGTGGAGGTATTTTATGTCTTTTAAATAAGCATCCATGAAATCACTTGCACCCTGCACAGATCTATTTGTGAATAGGAATTAATAGTGTGGCATTTAGTCATTCAGCAAATACCTGGCAGCAGATCATCAGATGGTATAAACTTGTCACAGCTCCGTTGAAGTCAATGACAATTTTTACCACCTGAGAATCTGCCCTCTGATGATTAGTCTGTCTACGAATTCAAGGTAGCAGGAAATCATTTACACGCTATAATACATGTCATTACTATTACAAAGGAGCTATAGAATGTCGTACAGTTACTTGGCACTTTACAAAACATAGATGAGACATGACCTCTGCTCCAAAAGCCTTACAATCTATTTCTATTAAGCTAGTTTAAAAAGCTTGTTTCCCTGCCATTTTAGTCCAACAGCTCACAGTGCAGCAGTCTCTGGGTCATACTGTGTGTTTAAGGCATTGGTCTGTATAGGGGGCAGTGAGGACTTGCACTAACCCAGTGGGAACTTTGGGGTGCACAATTCCTTTGTTAATTTCCTGGTGCACAGCTGGAGCACACCAGTTGCCCATTCTATAGGACTGTACAGACTGCTTCATTGCTCATAGTGTTCAACCAGTGCAGAGTGGGCCTGTGGCCCTTCTTCTTATTCCAATTTATGTTTCCAGGGACACACAAGGGGGAAGTCTCTGTATGCAGTGACAGCAGTTGCTCATGGCCCTTCTTCAGTGTATGAGTTAGTCAGAAAACCTCCTTCCCACCTTTTCTCTCTCCATCTACTCAGTACCTACCCAAAGACAATTGAGCCCTATATTTTCCACACTGAGATGGTGGGTCTTTACAAATCAGTCTATTTTGACTTTCCTCTCCCTGCTACCCAACAGCTTCTATTAAATGTGTCTCCTGTTTTGTCAGCTATGCATGTTATACCCAATGTGATTAAAATGCTAAACTGATTAATCTCTTTATATATGTCACTTGGGGTAGATCTGTGGAATGGGCATCCAGTGGGGGAAAGGCTCTCAGAAGCCAACACATTGTAGAGCCATAGACCAAGTGGCTGTCAATACCTACCACATGGGGGTCCAATAGCCAAGGTAAAAAGAGGTGGCAGGAACTAGGGTACAAGAAGAGTAGGCCACTGCATCACTTGATTCCCAGACCATCCTTTCTGCAGCCTCTGCTTTTGAATTTGGTGAGTTACCATGCTACACATTATGGGACGTTGTCTGGGATGTTCACAGCATAATGGCCAATGAGAGGCCAGCAAGCACCCTGCATATAAGGCAGAACCAGCACCAGGCTGGGCCCTGGGTGACCCAATCAAAGTAGAAGGGGGACTGTGCATCACCAAAGCCCAGGAGAAGCTACTAACATGGTGAAATTGCACTAGTGGGATACTGCACTAAGCTGAGGAGGATACATGAAGTTTCTGTCTTACTAAAAGTGGTACTCAGAGGTGAACAGCAAAAGGAACCTTGAGAGGAGGTTTCTGTAAGAGAGACCCAGATGAGAAGACACTTAGGGTGGGAGCTGATATTTTTCAGAGCAGAGGGAGAGTAAAATGTTAGTGAATCTGGGTCCTGACTACACTCAGCATGGCCCTGAACTCACTCTCTATGCACCACAGACATCGACATTATTCTTATTCCACAATGGGAATGCAGAACGAATATTTGTAAGGGCATAAGATTGCATAATAATAGAAGTCATGGATGGAAAAGATTTTTCATACTATCCAGTCCATCCCCCAGGCGCCAATGCAGATCTTTTCTTACCGTACATTATTTAATGTTGCATTCAGTCTAATTGTGTTTATCCCATGTACCAGGGCTTTCACCACTTCTCTTGAGAGTATTCCACATTATTATGTATCTCCCACTTAGAAGTTATTCCTAATATTTGGTTTAAATTTTCCTTTTCTTTATTTCAGTCTTTACTTTTGGATTAACTCTACCGAATCACCTGAAATAATTTGTCGCTTTTCTTAGCTTCCACATCCAGCCATATGATTCTGAAGGCCCACAACCCTTTCTGAGCTGTTGCTTAGCCAAGCTATACACATGCAGGCCTTGTAATCTTTTTTTAATAAATCAGTCCTTCCAGCTCCAGATAATTTTTCTTGCTCTTTTCTGATCTTATTGTGGAATAAAAATCTATCAATCTGCAGTTTACCATCTTAAAAATAACAATAAAACATTAGCTAATTCTATAACACTAAAAAATCCATGTTCATAAATCCAAAACAAAAAAAACCCACATAAGAGAAGGCGGAGTAGTGATGCAGAAATCCACCCACATCCCTATTAAGTCATGAAATATATCTTAAAAAGGAATGAGCTATTGGACTGGGAAACCTGCTCATAATGCATTGGTTTGCAATCTAAAAGGTTCACTATAGCAGAAAACCTAGCTTGTTTCTCCCCTATTTTGTTTTAGAAATGCGATAAAAATCCAATTGCACACTGCACTGACAAGAGAACAGAACAGAAAGGATATGATTTTCAGAGGTACGCAGGACTCACAATTCCAGCTGATGCCAGTGGGAGCTGCGGATGTGCAGTGCCTTGGAAAAATCAGTCCATCCCATTACTTGTATCTTACTTCTATTTAGAGCTGCATTGGAATCCACTTCCTAACCTTTTGTGAAGGGGCAGGAACAGGGCTCAGAATTCAAACCTCAATCCGGATCTGAATTCTGCGATTTGGGCCCATTTCTGCTTTTGAAATATGAGGAGATATTTTGCATTTGTGACTAGAGTGCAGAACAGTTAGTGAAGTTTAAAGTGGTTTGTTGGCTGACTTTTGTGAATATCATGCATGCGTACACACGCACACACACACATGCTTCCTAAAAATACTTACCTTTTTCTTTTATATGCATACTTGTGTCTTTTTTATATTAAACATTTAATATACATATATAATATAAAAAAAAAAACAAAAAAACAAGACAACATTTTGGGACAAGGACATGGTTTTTTCATTATGTGAACATACAGTGGCTGCACAATGAGGTCTTGGATCTTTGACTGAGGCTTCTAGGCAATACAAAACATTTATAGATTTAATCATTTTTAAGGTGGGAAGGGACCATTAAATTACCCAGTTTGACCTCAGCAATTAACAATAATAAATAAGAAGACTTGCACTGGCTTTAAATAAGATACCAGTATTCTAAAGTTTCAAATAACTTGTGCTTTAACAAGAAATCTGTTAAAGGACTGACTAGCGATGAACCAAATTTGGCTACTTCCTAACTAGTGATGAGTGAATCTCAAAGGGTTCACAGTTTGGGTGAATACCCAAAAGTTCAGATGCTTCTCTGAAGCCTACTCAAACTTATCCAAACTTCTTTAATCTCAGCAACTATATTCTATCAGACTGTATAAATACCATAAGACAGAGATGCAAAAGCATGCTGGAAACCTTATGAGAACATGCAGTCTTGTGCGATTTCTGGCACTGCTTCTTCTGCTTATGGCTGGACATAGCACATGAAAATGCTCACTCCTGGGACTTCGACCCCTCATGCTCCAAACCCAGATGCACTCTCTCTCTCGCTCTCTCTCATACATTTTCTTTCCAAACATTTCAGAACCTTAAAGACTAATTTACATTTAGTGCTGGCTGGAAAACATGAATTTTGTTTCACGAAAAATTTTGGAGTATCAACATTTATTTTTGTTCTTCATTGGTACAAAAATGATACCTTTCAAAACGTCTCACAACAAAACAAAAACAAACTCATGAGAGAAACAGCTATAGACTAGACTAGCCAATGGCCTAGCAGTTAGGCCACTCACATGGGACGTGGGAGAACCCAAGTTCAAGTCCCTGCTCTGAATCAGGCAGAGCTCCAAGCTACTAGGCTCTAAGTCAGGCTCTCTCCTTTCCCTCCTGTTGGAGCAGTTCCATTTTGTAGAAATAGGTAAACATTCATTGGGCCAGAGAGAAGGAGACTGATTCTACAGCCAGGTGGTTAGGATGTGGGAGACCTAGGTGAGTGCCCCATTTAGTGCTCTGTTGGCTATTCTGGGGTCGGCCTCTCTTGCTTTCATTTGAACCAGAAATTCCATTCTGGACAGCTGAAACTGGTATGTTTCCATGAAGTTTGGGTTTTGATGAATTGGCATATTCCGACAAAAAAAGTTTTATCGATGAATTCCCAACCAGGTCTAATCACAAGCTAACTCTAGGAATAGGAGACAGTTGGAAGGAGGCCCTGTAGTTGCTTACTTATCCCTAGTTGAAGCAATGGAGCACTGAGAAATCTTTCAAGATGGCTAGTTTGCTACTTATACCCCTACTTTGCTCCCTCAACAGATACTGTTGTATTTTTTCCTTCAATATTTGGAAATACCCTCTCAAAATAATGTTTCTATGAAAAACCTCATTTGTGGATGCTATGATGTTTGTTGTACCTGGAGATACTGTCCCACTAGGGACAGGATGTGATAGTTGTGTGGTCCCTGCAGATACTTTAAAAGGGTCTTACCATATATATGTACTTACTGCAGATTCATGGCATATTAAACTGCACGTTTGAGAAATACTTGGCCCAATCAACCCTCTTTGGCAAGAGCACTGAATTCAAGAAGAGTCAAACAAAAAGAGGAAAGGAGAAAACTTGTGTGTATGTCTTTGAAAGACTTTCTTTCTTTGAGGGGTGCATCATTCTTGTGACTTAGCCACTATAAACCCCAATAGAAAGAATCCTCAACCCCTGAAAATGCCAGGGGGAAAAAATCAAATCAAAATATCCCACTGCTGCAGAAACTCAACAACTGAAAATTTTAGTTCACCCTTTTAAGGTTCTCTCTACTAGCAAGAGGATCCTAGAAGGCAGCAGTGTCATTACCTCTGAAGGAGGCAGTTGGGACAGAGGAAATGTTCTCTTTCACATGCTGAAGCTATAAATCCTAAAATGCAGTTCTGATTTACTTGTGTATAGGGTTGCCTGTGGTTAACTACAAAAGTAGCCCAATTGGCTCATTTTAAAGAAGCTGATCCTGTGTCCACTTAAGTTAATGACAAAGCTCCCATTAACTTCACTGATGCAGGATCAAGCCCTAAATGGCTGCAATATACTACATTAGACAAACATTCAACCTGGTTAAATCAAAGGTAAAACATTTACTTTACTGTTTTAAAATGAAGAACATTTTTCTAAAGCTCCCAGAATGGTTAAAAATGACTTGAAGGATCTTTTTAACCATAAAAGTGAATTCCCAGTAGCTGTTTATTTAAAAAATATAAAAAATCTGCAACACGATAAATAACACAGATTGTCTTTCTTACATGTTCTCCCCATAAAAATACTGTGAAACAGTTCAGATCTCTTACCTTAGGCTTGAGAATCAATTGGATATTTCATTTTGTTTATCATGCAAATTATAGAGTTGATTATTATATAAATATTATTTCATTTTAGCCCAGTGGGACAACCTCAAATTGGAAGCCAGCTAAATTTAGAATTCATTTTATTTTACATGATGTAGTTTCAAGTAATAAACATTATGATCAAGTGTAGGTGTATGGTACAGTATTAAAATGTCTCCTTTTTCAGAACTCCGTGGTATCACTGTTACTGAACCTCTATGGCTTGAGCTATGCTGCCTGCAAAAATGAACATTTATTTTTATGTGGTTTGAACTGAAATGACTGATTTTTGATGTGTGCTCACTCTTAACTATTAACATTGTGTGCAATGGCAGTTTAAATGTTTTATTTTCCAATAAACATGCAAATGGACTGTTATTTCAGTAAATACTAACAGGATCATGCCCAAGCAGTGGGAGTTTTCAAGTTGGAGCAAGGGGAAACCACACGTTTTATGTTTATTTTTGTGGGTTTTACTATTTTAAGTAACATCAAGGTCTGGATTGGAGATTTTCTGACATTCCTAGTTGCTTCTAAGAAAAAAATAATCTAAACAGCTACTTGGTGAGGTAGGTCAATTTATGCTAAATCTCTGAGTGACAACAAAATACTCTTTGTGACACCATTATAGGCAGTGTCCTACTATATATCCATCACCAAGCGTCCGGTGGTTGAGTTAAAAAGAAATACGTATTGAAGTGGAAAAATGGTTTAGGTAGGCCCTGATCTTGCAAAAGCGTATGCAACTCTACTCATGTGAGTAGTCCCATTGAGTGGGATTAAGCACATTTGTGTTTGCAGTATCAGGGATTAAAGCTGTAAATCCCTGTCTCTTTAACTTAAAACAAATGTTGATAGAAATATCAGATGTTACTCCCCCTCCCCCCATGTTTTAATTACACTCATTAGGGACCAGATCTGAAGATCTTGCTACGATTCTATGAAATTAAACTCCCACTGGAGCAGTGAAAGCTGAGTAAGGCCTACAGTATTGGCCTTATATAAATATATTGATATAATGTAATTTTGTCTTGTAATTGGCTAATTAATTGTTTTTGGCAGGAAGTGAGCAGTGAGACAGTCTGTTAATTTGCTTCTTAGTGTGGTGCAATACTCTGAAGCTATCACTTGGCCTTGATTATTGATTCTAAATCCTTCTCCCTGATTTCGCCTTTGGAAGGGATAATGTATTGATTGTTTGTGTGGGTAAATAGTCTGACCAAGGTTTTCAAATAATTAGCAATTCTGGGAGACTCAATTGGTGGACACATTAAAGGGGCCTGATTTTCAGAAAGTACCCACCCTCTGAAAATCAGGCTTTTTTGGGGTTTCTCAAGTTGCCTCCCCCAAATCACTGGTCAGATTTGAAAACCTTGGCCTCGGTGTCTAATTTCTTAAAAAAACAACAATCTCAAACAAACATAAAAATCATTAGAATGCATAATGCAAAATTACTCCAGAGGAAGGCGAAAACTAATATATTCAAATGCAATTACTACACCATTAATAGCCTTAATAGTGCACTGATTATATATCTGAATATTTACATCCAGTACTGATACCGCTGAAGGCAAATGATGCATTGCAAAGCAAACAGAAGCTGACCTTTGCATGTTTTCCCATCAGGCTGCAGGGTAAATCCAACTGGGCAACTGCAACGTACCCCTGTCGCTGTATCCTTGCAAGTACGATCACAGCCTCCATTATTGACAGCACATGTTTCTGCGGAATGAAAGAGAGAGCGAGAGAGAGTGTAACAAAACATTCTGGGGGCCATCCACTGTTCTGGGCAATATTAAAAAGTTATAAAAGCAATCGATGTTGAAACAAGCTAACCGAGGCAAAGCTCTTAAGATCATCCATGGCCCACGTACTTGCTGAATTGGATTGCATTTTCACAAGCAATTATTTCTATCCAAAAAATTCAGTCTATATTGATTATATTTGGTGAGTCTTTTTGAAATATCTTAGACAATAGGATGAATTATTTAAATATGAAAAGGTCAGCTTCAGAAACAAAAGAATGCAACTGCCTTTTAAAACAGAACCAGGGACTGAGTCTGTTTCATATCAGCTGGTCTCTAGCCATGGCTTTTCAAGGTTCATTAAAAAGAGGTCTCATGGTCTAATGAACTTTAAAAAGCAATAGAAAGCAAGGCATAGTGCTGGCCTTGGAATTGAGAATTTAAAATCCTTAGTTAAGAAAGAGTTAATGGAAAATGAACTACATACATCACTTTGACAAGAATCTACATGCCCAATCTGTTCTTACTGAACTACAAGCAAAAGGCATCTGGGTTTTGTCCACTTAAAGCTTTTTGCAAATTGAAAGGAGTTTGGAGTGGGTGGGAGGGCATAATTGAGGTCACTGAACCCATTCCAAGCTGTGTCATTGAAATTTCCCAGTGCTTGTAGTATGTAGAATGGTGGCTGGGCAAACACAGGCAAAAGAAAGCTACAATACTTTTTAGCTTTTACAATAGCCGGCAATGGCTATTAGGTACCGCTCCATAACAAAAATCTTCAACTTCATCACACACACACAAAAATACCCACAGCTATTATATATATAATGGCAGCTGGCATTTTTTAGTTTTATTTTTTGGTAATGAAGTTGAAGGATTTTTTGTGTGGAGTGGTACCTATGTGTGTGTGTGTGTGTGTGTGTGTGTGTATATACACACAAACCACAAGTATTATTGAAATAGATAAAAGGCAAGAGAAATTCTTGTCTTTCCTTTGAGTCACAGAATAGAGTGGATGTAAGGATGTCAGTTTTATTTGTTGGTCTGAATGGTATATTTATTTGATAGGTATTTAGGGCAGACAGAAGTAACCAACCAACAACCATATGTAGCTGGCTACTCTGTCTGCAATTACTTTGAGACCGCAAGGGAAATATTTCACAGTCTTTTACACAATTTATTTTTCAGTTTCTCCACTTCAGATGAAACTTAAAATAGTAAGCTTGACATTGTGTATCTCGGTCCTCTTCGTCCTGGCCTTCCCCAGAGAGGCTTTGTCAAAGCGTACTCAGATTTATTGACTGACTTCTATTGCCACCTATTTGGAGTTTGTGTTACAACTGTACTTTGCAGACAGGGTCTGGCAACAGAAAAGTGGACATGCTCATGCTGAATCTCCTTAGTATATTATGTTGCTCAAAATAATTTACACAAAATATAAAGCACTTTATCTTTCAATTGACAAGCATTCAAAGCTGTTCTTCTGATGGAACCAGCTGCTGCTTCCCCTGGGAAGATCCTTCATTGGCTCTCTGGAAGGCCATCACTGCTTCAAATCAGAAAAATTTCATTTAACTCCTTTTCACTGGCACAAACCTATATATCAGTTTTGGAATGTGCTACTGGCATTTATGTGCATTATGAAACCAGCGACAGGGAGACAGGGAGATATGCATTAATAGCATGGCACAATTTATAAAATTACTATCTATAAATATACACACACATATATATGTGTGTGTATATGTGTGTGTAATGTGCCAACATTAATACTGCAATGTGTGGAAACATCTGTAATTGCTAGCAAGAGCACATTTGATGAACAGACCAATATATCTTTAACAGAAAACTTCCAACAGACAAGGCTGATTCTGTAATCTCTTATTCTCAAGTGCAGTTTTCACTCTCAAGTAGTCAATAATTCAAAGAAACTTCTTGCACGAGTAAAGATTACTCATGTGAGTAAGGACTTGCAGGATCAGGACTTGTCTTGTTTAAGCCATGTACTTTCCAATTATCATTTTCCTGTTTGGCTGGGGGAATCCTTTTATAGGTTTAAATGTTGGTATTTTTATATATATTTCAGAGGGCCAAAATATCAAGTAATTTTAATTCTCAGGATGAGGGGAAAAAATCAGGTCATTTAAAAAACTTTTTCACCTAAGATCATTTCTAGGGAGCCCCAGCAGTTTAAAAAGTAGAATGATTTGTCAGGGCAAATAGTTAAGGTTAAAAAGCATGAAAAGGTGTTAAAGACATACGTTTGGCATGGCACTGCAGTGAGTTGTAAATCTTATGTTAACAGATTAACTATGGCGTATGGAGAGCCCTTTATTGCAGTTCATCAACAACAGATGAGCATTACTTAAGCAGCAATATTTCTGCTTTCTGGATGACATCCAGTGAAAATGAATAGACACAACAAACTTTTTTCTCCCCTCTGGCATGGATGACTGGATCTATAGGGTAAGGGGCAGTCACTGAACAAGAGTTATTTCGATGTATAAATAGAAGGGATCATGCAAGCTTTTCTTACATTCACAGAGATTTAGTAAAAGGAAGCAAAAAGAACAATGCCCTTCAACATCTCTTAAAGCAGAGCTGACTGTGCCTTTAATAAATGACAAATTTTAATAG
Source organism: Trachemys scripta elegans (assembly GCF_013100865.1). Classification (NCBI taxonomy): domain Eukaryota; kingdom Metazoa; phylum Chordata; order Testudines; family Emydidae; genus Trachemys; species Trachemys scripta. Next base: position 120,116,203 of record NC_048298.1, read on the forward strand.
GATGAAGACTCGGTAAAAACAGAGAGACTGACAATACTTATAGTAACTGGGGTAATGGGAGCTGTAATGATGAGACTCCTTAAAAAAGATGGCAGGAGAAAAAAATTAGTTAAGGAGAATGTGAAAAGCAGGGTGGTGGAGTGGTGCATTAAATGCTATATGGAATAGAAATGTGTAGGAATGCATATAACATTTAAACCTGACAGCACCAGCAACATACCTGTTCTGTTCCAAACACCTTCACACTTTAGAACTGAAATCCAACTTCAGATCGGGATTGAAATAAGAGGCAGAACCAAAACCCTTGATTCAAAGCCACCAAATTTTTTAAGGGGTGTGTGTGTGGGGGGAGGGGGAAGGTGGGTGGAGATGCAGAGGTGTGAGATGGAGAGGGTTAGGCTGGGGATTCCAAAATCTGGATCAGAATTTTACACCTTGAATCCTTCTGGAGTTTTGTATATTGGATGGCACTGATCATACCAGCCTTTAGTGTCTGTGCATGACAACCTCAGCACAGACATTACCCTCAACATTTGCTAGGGTTTCAAACTTGATTTGCTCATGTTATGCTGATGTGTCTTCTGTTCTACTATGGGGGTGAGGGTGGGAGCCTCACACCCATTTTAGTGAGAATGCAAAGGAAACACCAAAAGCAAACAGTGTTTGGGTAGTCTGCCCCTCGAGAAAATGTAATGCAAACAGTTAGGACATTTCTCTTTGGATGAAGGTAATACTTATTTGGTGAATGTGTAAGATTTTCCAGTGAATTTAAAGCTATGCTTGCAGCCCTATATAAATCCTTTATTGAGTTCCCCAGATAAAACCCAGATAGAACTAGTACTCCAGGGAGACTAGCATACAGGGTAGTATGAGGGAGTTTATGTATATAAAGAGCTATGGGGCAAATTGTGTGTTCCTTACTTAGGATAATCTCCTACTGCTTAAGGAAAGGATCTCAGATATTGGCTCACTGGGATCCTTAGATAGAAGGCACTCTAAAAATACAAATTATTATACATATTATATGTCTAGTCCCTATTAAAAAACATTGTTGTTAGTGGAATAGCACCTCACCTCCAGTTATGTTAAGGAATATACATGGGTCCTGTATATCAAGATGTTGTCCTAAAAAGAACAAAGCCGATGAATGATATTGAAAGTTCCATAGTAGCCATCAGCAGTCCTCAAGATATTATTTGAGGTGTCCCATGTGTATCAGATCAATTCTTTCAATTTAATGAATGCCTTTTCAGTGTCTGAGAGATGCCTACCCTTTTAGGATTGAAAGAGAGGTCCCTTATGTCCAAAACCGGAAGCTCTTGAGCTAAACGAGAATCTCCAGGATGTGGCAATAGAGTTGTGAAACTTTTAAAAGGAAAACCGACACCAAACGAGGCTCAGTTGGGCGTTGGGTTTTGTTAAAAGCCTGAGCCTCTGAGCACATTCATCATGGTTTGGGAACCTTCCAGAGAATTTAGTTTTAAGTAAAGGCCTAAACTAAAACCTTGCAGTTCAGCCTCTTGCACCCTTGCATGTAACCCAACCCTGTATTCAAATTCAATTTTTGAAAGTGGCTCCTTATTTTATGAGCCCATTCAAGATCTGAACGTCTCAAAATTTGGTGTGTTCAAAACCTGGATCCAATTTTTGTGGCCTGGTATCTCTACAATCAAGGTAATTGGAACTGATTTTATGTTTTTTGTTGACAATCAGGCAAAACTTGGAATTTTTGGCTATTTACTTTGGCAGTTTGGATCCATTTGAACTGAAACTCGGCAAAAAAATTAGGAACTGTTAACCCATATAAATCTAAATTGTGTAAGAAGGTACAGATGTACTCTATAGAGACCAAAGCTTCCAAGTTTAATTTTATTTTCTACTACTTCCTTCTCATGAGTAGGGGAAAAGCTCCATCAGACATGTCGGTAGGTAACATGTTAAGTTTAAACAGCACACTTTAAGTCCACAGGGCATCCTAGTCAACTTTCTATTCAAAGGCTGTCAAGATAAAACTCAGATTTACAGTAGGAAGCACTAATTTTCCAAAGATTGGAGCATGGGAATGGAGACCTAGTTTCTTTCCCAGCTTTGCAACTGAGTGGCTATGTGACCGTGGGAAAATCACTTGAAGTAGAGCTTATATGGAAACTTTCTGTGCCTCAGTTTCCCTTATATAAAATGGAAACCTTACTTCTCATCATTGTGAAAGAGAGGTGAACTCAAGCCAACACAAAATGTTTTTATGTAATTATGAAAAATTAATGTAAACTGATGGTTTGAATTTAAAATTTCTGCTGTAAACCCAGTTACTACATCCTCCAGCTTATATGTCCCCCCACCTCAATCCAACAGCCAAGCCACTTGGAATACTGTACAGTTTAATAAATATAAACTAAAAGATAATTTAAACAATATTTTTAAATGATCGTATTAATTTTAAACAGATAAAAAGTTAACAAAGATCCAGTTCAAACAGGGGAAAAGGGAATGAAGTAGAAAGGTAACAAAGGGATCATTGATGAGCTGTCTGAAAAATCCCAAACAAAATAAGTAATTTTGAAAAAAATAAATAAATTAGAAGTATGGGGAGAAGAATAGAGGCAGATTTCGAAGAGGAGTGAGCTCCACCATACACACAATAAAGATGTGATCTCATACCTCCTACTAGAGGCTGTATCAGAGGGTAGATAACTGTCAGGAAGACCCTCATGGAGAAGGTGTTGAATATAGCCTGGACTTCTACTGTTCAGGTTTAAAAAAAATTAGTGAGTTTACAGTCAATCTGCCATTGTATAGGCAGCCTGTGTAAATAATGCTGGGTAGATGTAGTATACTCATACTCTGCAGACTTGTAAAGTGGTGTGCAGCTGTATTTTGAACACGATACAAGATACAGAGAAGTGTTGTGGGAAGCTGTGGAAGGAGTGAATGATTGTAATTGCATCTGGTGTCCAAGAGGGCATATTCTGCTGTTGTGAAGTCATCAGGGTCTATTATTTATGTAAGAATTTCACAAACTGAAAATCTCCACTTTCTTAACGTGACCAACCCCTACCTCTCTACCAGTGCATGAATTCTCTTCAAGAGCAGGGAGTCAAAGCAAGAGTGAGCCTCCTCACACCAGCAACTTCTACACAGCAGCAAGACTTTTCCCTCCAGGATTTAGGACAAGAGAGCTCCGATACACCCACCCAATGCTATTATCCAAGCATTCCTTCAGAACAGAGGCTGAATATGCAAAGTCCACTGAGCAGGACCAGCTGCGTATCATTCGCCTACTGATCTGATGATATCGAACATGGTGTTTAGAAATTGTCTCACAAAGAGGTCTCATATAAGATGAGCAACATGAAAGGAAAGAACACATCTTTGAGGGATGCTGAATGTCAGATAAGTTATTGCTGACACACAATTGTCTGTCACCTCTGATTATCTTCAAAGTATGACTGGAAAGACTGGCAGGCAGTTCTAGATACACCAGCAATGTTCCATAATGGCTAGTGCAACAATCCAGGGCTCATATTAAAAAAACAAATAGCCAGTTTAAACTAAAACCAGAAGAGATCATGATCTTTATGAAGACAGTCTCAAATGAAAACGAAGGCTGGGGCCTACTCAGGATATCATGTCCAAATAGTCTTGGAACTGAACAGCTGTTGCCTTCTTAGTCACTTTCCTCAAAAAGGGAATATTAGTGATTACAGGACTAGTCAATAACCACCCAATATGGAGAGGTGATATTTTGAAGAATAGAAAAACTTCTGCCTAGTTAAGGATGGTCAGCATCCGCTCTGACAAAGAGAGGCACTGCTAATAACTAATTATACCCCAGCCATACTCCTTGGTTTAAGCATCCATGCTAAGGAAAGATCAGAACCACAGGGGATGGGTCTCACAGAACCTAAAAAAATCACGGACATCCTCATCAGAAACCAAGTTAATTGACAGCCATGGGAGCCAATCCACTGGGGAATTTGTGGCTCTACAAATTAGTGTAAAGCCACAAATTTACACTTCCAAGGCCCAGTATACAGTATTATGAAACAGAGTAGCTTCCCTTTAAAAGCCTACTTTTCAAAACATAAAGCACAGGGAGTGGCATTTTCAAAGGTGCCTAAGGAAGTTAGGAACCCAGCTTGCATTGTAAATTAATGAGAGTTGGATGCCTAGCTCTCTTAGGCACTTTCGAAAATCCCATCCAGAGAGGATGAATAACTTGTCCAAAATCATATTGCAAATGAGTGATTGAGCTAGGAATAGACCCCAGAAGACCCTTTCCAACCACTAGGACACACTTATTGTCCATCCAAATACCAAACAGGTTAGAAGGTTAACTTCTATAGACCACAAGACTTAACACATTGGGCCAAGTTCATCCCTCTTACAGCTGAAATGAGTTCATTTTGAGTCACCATGGTACATGGTGCATTCTAATTTGTAGGGATTTTTCGTATTTTTAGAGGTGAGTCAGGACTGAGATCCCACAGGAAACCCAGGACAACTTGCTTTACCTGTGAGCTATCTAGACAAGTTCATCACTGGTGTAAATGCACTGATGTCAGTGGAATTACATTAAGGATGAATTTGGACCTTTGATTTTATAGGAACCATATTGCAATATTCTGTGAAGAACAACCTATAGGTGGTTATGTTCAAGACATAGTCATCACAGATGCAGCCAATTTGTGCTGTCACTTTTCAGGGTATAATCACATATTAAAAATGGATTGTGATAGTGCAATGAAGAGCAGCTAAAAGAAGCTGGAACAAAGAAGGGAATAATTAAGGACTATGTCCAGTTGGGAATGGGATTGATGTGAAACAGATTTGTTTTCATTAGTTCAATGCATCAGCTAAAAAAAAGATGAAGTAAATTAAAGGCTTTGAAAATACAGCAGAATTATCAGAAGAAAATCCCTCTCTACCTATTGACCTTTACAACTTGTGTCATGGAAAGAACTTTCAAGCTGGAGACCAACCATTCCATTCACATGTCTTAAAAAAAAAAAAATCCCAATTTGCCTCCAAATAAACAGCCCTTAATACACTCAAAGTGCTCCCAATGTAGATAAAATCTGATGGTAGTGGTTGGTTGTTGTAATACACAGATATCATTAGTGATTTTACATCACTGAGAGAGGGATTTTCTAGAGTGTGTGTAGCCCTCAAAGTCTTTCTGAGCCTGTGAGGGCAGCACTGTGTGTGTGTGTGTGTATTATATATAAGACTAAAACTCTAATGGTAGAGGATTATCATTTTCCATTATGCTGATGAAAGGATGAGTTCCCAAAGCTCTTATTACAACTTTGTAAGTGGTTTCTTACAGTGAAAGGAGGGATCTTTGCAGCAATGTGTGTACATTACGGGAGTAGTTCTGGGTATGACTACAATTTTGCAAAGTGATACTTGAGGAGTGCTGAGTGCTATGTGATTGATTAGCTTTCCCTGGAACTGCTTTTGTTGTCTAAAGATATCACCTGAAACAAACAATATAAAACTCAGATCCTCATAATGCAAAAGATACAGCAAATGCCATGTCAGCTATAATTGGTGTCTGCTTTTTAGGGAAATAGCCTAATATTTTGCTTGAAGGAGAGAAAAATCAACCCTTATGGAAAAGGATGAATACCTACAGGGTTTGTGTAGAAAATAAGTGGGTTATCATAGAAATTATTCTTAAAAACCAACATAATTTAATAGAGAATGTCATTTCTATAGAACTCTTGAACCAATGTTTAGAATTCTTTAGCACAGCAATATTTCACTGTTAAATTCTACACTGTAATTGGAAATATGTATATATATGTACACATTCTACACACATATACACACATTCTACAGTTTTTTAGAGTAATTCCTATACAATGTCATTGAGAATCTGATTCTGCTCCCATTGAGATCAGTAGCAAATCAATAAATTAGGTGTAGACTCAGGCTCTTGATTTCTGTAGAACCCAGTAGGTTTCATCCTTATGACATGAGTCCAACAGAGGTATTGGTAGGAACATCTGAGCTGGTGAGCATGGGAGGCAGCCTCCCTAGCCATTTCCTGTAGAGAAGACCTGACACTGCAGGGAAAAGGGGCAGACCACCACTTCAATGAAACAACCTGCTCCAGGGGTGAGACGGGGGGAATGTGTAGCTCAACAGGATCTGCTGCCACAAGTAAGAAGAACCCTTACTAAAAGGGTATAAACTGTTTTGAGGTTAGGGCAGGTTGTTCTTTCAATCAGAATTGGTTCAGCCATCCCTAATTATAATATATGCCAAAGACTGATGGTCAATTCATTTACAGACCATGTAACTTTTCTTTCCAAAAGACAATGTTACACAACTTTTTTTTTTTTTTTAAAGATTATATGAAAGTCCCAAATGTAATAGGCTCCTGTGGGGCTTGTTGCTGTCCAAGGACACTGATCAGGGTTGTGCCTCATTCTGAGGCAGAAAAGGAATGGAAGAGGAGAACTTAAGGGAATGGGGAGTCCCTTAGAAGAAGATCTTTTCCTTAAATACTCCAAACTGATTTTGATTTTGAATGGTCAAACTGTATAGGGGGGTGTGTGTGTGTGTGTGCGCGCACACACACACATACAGGGCACCATACTGAGTTTTGAACCAGAGGAGAGATCAGCGTAGCTGAGAGGGAGAGGCAATAGTGGATCTAAACCAGTTTTCCTCACCTAGATCCTAAGGCTGGCCAAGGGCCACAATGACGTTAGTGCAAGTTAGAGCAGCCTAACAAGCAGCCTCTAACTTGAGCCAGCTTGTAAGGTCCAAAGGCCATGACCCCAACAGGATCCAGTGGTGCTGGAATGATTTTTATAGTGGGGGTGCTGAAGGTGGAAATCATGTATTTGGGTTGTTATTACTTCAAGCCAGGGGGTGCGGCAGCACCCCTAGTTTCAGCACGTATGACAGGATCACCAGAATGCAGTGCCCTCTGGCCTTGCACCAACACATATCCTACACCAGGAGGGCCAAGAGGAGCTAACATAGAGCCAGTTTTATGCCAGCCCAAGGATTCCTTCATGGAGAAGAAATTCTCAGCTGCTCATTTAGAGCCACTTTAAGGTCCCTTAATGAGCACTGCGTCATCAGTTGCCATTGCATGGGCCAGTATCTGGCTAATAATGTCCTGAGCCCAATCCTGTCTCACACTATAATCTGTACAAGATTTGTACAATACAGCTGGCAGAATACAATAATTTCTGGTCAGAGTGATAGTCTTAAATTCAGTTGTCTATCAGAGCAAAGGTTCACATGTACAACCTGCATACCAGTCCTAGTCATAGAAAAACGAGCATTCACTCTTAATCCAACTGTCTATACGTTAGCTTGTGTAAAACACAGACCAACATTAGTGTGCTTGTGAGACAAATTATTCCCAAATGAGTGAAGATTAAAGCCACATCTGAAAGTAAACTAAATGCATGTGCAATTTATACAGAAGTACTAAAAGGTATTTTAAAGTTTGCAGAGAGCATTTGTTGTCATAATGCTGCCTCCCCCTTTCTTGCCATTTTTCTTTACTTTCTGCCTTGATTCTCAGTAGATTTATGACAGACAGAGCTAAGAGAAACCAGTAGGTAGGCCTGCATTTGTGGGCAGAGAAAGGAATATGTGAGTGGGTAACATTTGAAATTAGGAATTTGTTTTTTTTTTAGGACTTAAAGTGGAACGTCAAGGGGTTAAAGGTTTTGTGTGTATGTACAGACACACACACACACATTTTATGAGGATATGAAAAATAATGGACAGCATTTTTTTTGACACAACATGCACCAAATCCTCTCAAATTGGCTAATCTTAAGAATTCACAATTAATCTGTGTTAACCAAGGGTTATCAAAGTAAAATTGTGTGGTACTAATGTAACTGTTGAGAAGAACTACAAGATGACAACTAGAAATGGAATTTATATGATGTAGAAGGCTAATACTTGGAATCAAATAATAGTTAAGGTTACACACGAGAAGAAGTCTGGTAGTTTTATCTTAATTCTTATTTATACTCTCATAAGGTTCAGCCAATGAACAGTCTCTCCACAGGAAAGAATGATAGTTGTGATGAACTGAGTTATAGTGGGAGAGGCTGGCAGAGTACCTACCCTGTAGTGTGCCTTGCTCAGCTACTTGTCCCTCATTTTCAAGAGTACTAAAATTAATTCTCAAAATTACAGACAGAAGGAGGAAAAAGGCTGTCTCAAGCCTTCTTATTAAGGGACAGAATACTAATTAAGACCGACACATAATGTGAAATCAAAGTGGCTACAACTTTTAGTGACAACAAATACAAATGGTGCACTTGTGAAGGGTGCTGGAAGAGACATAGTAAATCTGAGAGAGCGCCTTAAAATCTCCAGGCCAGTGGGCTTGTCAGATCTGAGGTTGACTGGCCAGTTACCTGATCGATAGGTTGCAGGGGTGTTCAGAACCTGTGATCCATGGCTTGGGCAGAACGTGTGACAGAGATACTTCCATCCTACATCCAACTATGTGGGCATCACTGATGGAAAGCCACCAGGTTATGCAGGCACCCCGTATTCCCCCAGCATCTCTGCTGAACACAGTGGGGAAGGCTCCTTTGCTAAACATATGCCGCACTCTGGACACACCACTAGCAGCCTGCTGCTCCAGATGAGGCCAGATGAGGATTTGGGCATGGAAATGCTGATAATGTCTGCCATTGTGCCACTTGTTTGCAGTGGGCGGTATTTATATTTTGTTAAGAATAGGAGAGTTCCATCTTACCTATTATTAATACCTCAGAATTGTTCTTCTCATAACATATCCATCTACCAATCCAAAAACTGCTGGATATTGGCCATGTCCAATTAGAAATTATAAGCAAATGTACATTGACCATGACCCTTTATGAGGCAGGCAGATGCTCAGAACTCTAGAAGAAAGTTTTCCTGTTTGGAATGAACTCTGATGAGATGGAAGAAAATAAGAGTGAGGGGGAAACTCAAAGGAGGGACCCCAGGATTGGCAAATAGTTATTTTATGAGATTAAATTCTAAAGATATATGAATTTTCTAGTAAGACAAAACTATACTATTCTCATACAAATCACCCTGTATCAATCCTGTAGCTTCAGGGAAGTAGCAATCAGAAGAAGAATATGAGGAAGGGAACAATACTAACATGTAATCACATGATAGAACATGAGCAAGAAGAACAAGAAATTGGATGAATTACATACACAGGGAATGAAAAATGTTAGATGGGAAGGAGCACCTGCAGGATCAGGAGACCAATGGTTAAATTTAGCACTGTTCCCTCCTTCATACTCATCTTTTGATCGTTACTTCCCAGCAGTTTCAGGATTGGCAGAAGATTATTTGTATGAAAATGAGAGGAGGATCCCACTTCCACTTTCTATTATTTGGTGAAAATGTGGAGAGACAACAAGGCTACAGCCTTGGAGATCTGCTCCTAGAAAGGCCTGTTTCTCTGCCGTGGGAGTTACTATAGATCTAATGAAGCACATCTGAGACTCTGGTGATGTTTTATGAACATTAGAGGATTCCCTAGTGGCTGTTCTGGTAATCTGAAATAGTGGCTTTACGGAACCTTTTGACCTTTTTATTATAACTAATGAAGCGAGCGTCTTACCACTTCTTAAAGGTGAAGTTCTATTTAAGTAGACCTTGAGGGGTCTGAACAAAACTAGGGAATGTAGAATCATCTCCTTCTGACAGGATGGACTGGGGAAGAGGATCATCTGACTTAATATAGAAAAGCGAATTGACATTTGGTACTGGTAATGATTCTGGAGAAGGTCTGAGACCTAACCATCAGGCAAAGGATTGGAGAAAAAGAGTCTTTACAGGAAATAGAACCCAATTCACTAACTCTATAAGCTGAAGTGGTGATAATAATGAAGGAGACTAATGGCATGTCTATGCTGCCCTGCAGTTTGGACCACAGTGGTGTGAACAGCAGCGTTCACCTAAGGGCTGCAGAATTACATTAGTGCAAACTATGGATCTTTAATTTCATGCCCACATTGTCTACACGGGAGCAGTTACAACACAGGACTTTAAAGTGTGCTGCAATTCACATCCCTGTAGTCCAAATTGCAGGGCAATGTAGACATACTCTAATTACCAGATAGTAAAGGAAAACTGACCGCAAAGAATTCAAGGAGAATTTTGGTTACATAGGTGAGAACTGAGTTGAATAGCTAAGAACTGAGTTGAGGTTCCTTGTGGCAATTAATCTCAAAGATGTATATTAAACATTTTGTTGAATGAAGGAAAGAAGAAATATTAGAGTGTACAGCAGAGATGTTTGGTCTTGTGAGATTGAGAGCTCCCAAGCCAAATAATTGTCATTTAAGAGTTGTAACTCAAGCCTTGTTTTAAATCATTCAATAAGAGCTATAGGACAGAGTTGAGGTACATATCTGAAGAGGCACTATTGGCAGAAAGTGACCCAGACATTTTGGTAGGCCTTGACTGCACCAGAAAATGAAGCATCTTAGAGGAATAGTTGAAAATATGAAGCATTAGCCTGTCAATCTCCATGCTGCTAGGGACAGGAAAGTCAGGATCAGGGATCTGCTAGCAGAAGATTGACCAGTTGAGGCAGGATGCACAGTTCTGTGATATTCTTTCTGAGGCTAGTAAGGAACCTGCCAAATTTTCTGGGAAATATACAGAAGATGTGGGCATTAGAGAGGGTGAACATTAAGAGCACAGCCAAGGCAGAAAAGATTCACATTTCAAGATAAGGGATCATTGTGTCCGGAGCAATAAAGAGTCAGAAATGTATTAGGTCAGAGGTCGGCAACCTACGGCACGCGAGCCGATTTTGAATGGCACGTGGCTGCCTGCCGCGGTTCCGACCCCCAGCCGCACTCAGCCCCCCCACCCACCGCTCTCCCCTGCTGGGGCAGGAGGCAGAAGCTTCGTCCTGCAGCAGCCAAGCTCCCCCCATCCCCCGCTTCTTCCCCCAGCCGTGGTGCAGCCTGCTTTCCTGCCCCTCCTCCTCTCCTTCCCTGCGCCGGCCCTTGCAAAGGGAATGTGCTCGCTGCTCTGAAAAAGCCCTGCAGCCCCGCTCTCCCGGCCGGAGCTCCAGCTGGCGCGTGGCAGCCCCACGGCCCCTTGCTAAAGCTGGCCCTGGGTAAAGGAGGCAGAGAAGAGGTAGAGACGGGGCCTTGGGGAAGGGGGTGGAACAGGACATATCCCTTCCAGCCCCCTGCCATGAGCCACTCAGGGCAGAGGGCAGGGGGCTGGGAGCACCCCCACGAGCCGAGCACCCCAGCCCTCTGCCCTGAACCCCCCCACACACCCAGCCTTCTGCCCTGCACCTCCACACACACCCCAGCCCTCTGCCCTGACCCACCCCACCCCCAGCCCTCTGCCTTGACTTCTGAAGCCCCCCCACCCCCAGCCTTCTGCCCTGCACCCTCCATACCCCTCCAGCCCTCTGCTCTGACCTCTGAAGCCCCCCACACTCCCAGCCTTCTGCCCTGCACCTCCACATACCCTCAGCCCCCTGCCCTGACCTCTGAAGCCCCCCACATCCCCAGCCTTCTGCCCTGCACCTCCACTCCCCCCAGCCCTCTGCCCTGACCTCTGAAGCCCCCCACACCCACTCTTCTGGGAGTGTGGGGGGCTTCAGAGGTCAGGCCCCACTCAGCCTGCTGCCGGCCTAGGTGAACAGAATGCCAGGCTGGCAGCGAGCTGAGCAGGCTGGTGGTGTAAGATCAGCATTTTAATTTAATTTTAAATGAAGCTTCTTAAATATTTTGAAAACCTTGTTTACTTTACATACAACAATAGTTTAGTTATATAATATATAGACTTAGGGAGAGAGACCTTCTAAAAAACGTTAAAATGTATTACTGGCACACGAAACCTTAAATTACAGTAAATAAATGAAGACTCGGCACACCACTTCTGAAAAGTTGCCTACCCCGTATTAGGTAAATAGATGTGAAATAGTATGATGGTCTCCAGGGCCGGTGCTACCATTAAGGCAAACTAGGCGGTTGCCTAGGGTGCCAAGATTTGGGGGTGCCAAAAAGCGGTGCCCCCAATTTGTTTTTACAACGTTCCTACGCCCCCTCCCCGAGCGCGCGGTCGCCGCTCCACTTCTCCTGCCTCCCAGGCTTGCAGCGCCAATCAGCTGTTTGGCGCCGCAAGCCTGGGAGGGGAGGACAATTAGAGCAGGGGTGGCATGCTCGGGGAGGAGGCGGAGCAGAGGTGAGCTGGGGTGGGGAGCTGCCGCACGGCTCCTGGGGGGGGAGGAGCTGCCATGGGGGGCCGCCTCAGGGCAGATGGGGGGGGAGCTGCCGCGGGGGGGGGACACCTCAGGGCTGGGGGGGGATGCAAGGTGGAAGTTTCGCCTAGGGCACGAAACTTCCTTGCACCGGCCCTGATGGTCTCTTCCTAAGTGGATAGGATCTAGATGATTTCTAACACAGAGTGAGGAGCTTCTGGTGCCTCCCTAGTGATTTATAGAGACAGTTGCTGTCTGATTCTTGCATTCTGTCAGGATATCTGACATGAAGATGTGAGATATGAAGTGTTGAAGACCCTAGCCCACAGTCCTGAATTCAAGAAAGCTGATGCCTCATCAGGCTTTCCATGTGAACCAGAGGCCCTAGCATGATTGGTTTCCCATATGTGCATCCCATACCCTGAGACTAGCCTCTATCATAATCCTTAGTACACTAGAATATGACATTATTTTGCCTTTGGAGGTTATTCATGATGAGTCACTAGCAGAGAGATCTTTGGACACCAAAGGGCTGAGGAATATGATAATGGGAGAACTCCTTCTGGTCATCCCAGACCAATAGCAGGAACACCTGTCGAGTTCTGTTATGGAGCAGTGCCAGTTGGATTGTGTCCACCAATGCAACCATTAACCCCAGGAGAGGAAGGGCTTCTGATTGAGAGATCCTGGCTCAGCAAACAATCTCAGATAACTCTGTGATGTCTCTTCTCCCCGATTCTAGTAATAAGCCCATGCTTCTGCTCATAAAAAACCTGTGACACAGATGAATGAGGTTTGGAGTGTACACCAAGGAGTTCTTTTCTCAGTTTACAACAATGCTATGGATTTGTAGTACACAGAAGTCTTGATGGAGATAAAGGACACAGGACACAGCAGGCCATCCACCTCATGAAATATTTGTATCCCCTCTTCCTGTTGGGTGGCCCAGATCCAGATGGGAGTGAAGAAATTATCAGTGAACTGGATGAATAGGAATGTGGAGAGATGCCTCCTTTAAGCTCACAGAGCATAGAAAGTCATTCAGTGAAACTTCCTGAATGATGAGGGCAGGAATCTCCATTCAGAACCTGGTAGTCCTCACTGAGGGGACACAGGGGTGAAGGGGTAGGTGGAGAGATATAAAGGATAGTTCAAACTCCCTTGGTCCTCTTAGACATTATGAAAAACTGTGGGAAAACTCCTAGCGACAGGCTGAATTGCCCTGAAGATGAGTAGATTGCAGATTGTTTTAGAAGATCCTGTCTCTTGTCTGCCCTCCAAGGTATAGAGAAAAATATTTGTGGCAGGGAAAGAGAATTCTATCAGATTCCCTCTTCATAATGTCTAGCCATTAGAGGGTGACATATAGTCATACTGTGTTAGTATGAATTACAGAAGAACCTAATCTAGGTTGCTTCTGAAAGGTAGTGTAGCACATGGATGAGACCTAATTCTATTATAGTGGAGGCCAGGAGTCTATTCCCAGCTCTGCATGAAGTGACCTTGTGCAAGCTCTCAGTTATCTGTGAAATGGGTTAATGAAATTACTCCAGGTAGCAGTATAAAGCCTTGGTTCACAATAAGGGCTGTGAAGGAAACAGAAATATTAACAGTAGTCAATGGAAGAGCTGGGACTAGAAATGGTGGACTCTGGGCTTGCAGTTTAGTGCACCTTTCTCTAAACTACAGGGCACTATGGGAAGATTGGTCCCCCCTTCCTTCCCTTAAATCACATGAAAGTTGGAGCTTTTCCTGTCTTCACAAGATTGCCTGCAGCAGGCGTCAAAATCACAATAATAAATTTGTGAGAATTGGAAACACTGTGTACTTTCTATAAGGACAGTTTGAAAAGCACCGGAAGAGACAATGGCACTGTAGGCCTTTTGGAAAAGTCATTAATTTTGAAAATGCATTAGAATCCTATCAATGCCAATCAGAGATTCCCTGTGTACCAGAAATTGGATCAGAAGCTGCTGCTGCCCTTTCAGATTTGATTTCAGTAGCTATTCAATTCTAATTGACAACTTTCCTAAGGATTCCATAGTCCAGCTACTGCATATATTTCACATCTTGGCCAATATATGTTAACAGAGGAGTTATTGAATGTTTCTGACCACTTATATGACCAGTTGGATTGTTAACCCCTTGCCTCTGCCCACATACTACTAATGGGAGCCTGATATATTTAATAAGTATATTGGTAACCATAAGTTTTTTTATTCTGTTTTCTTTTACTCTAGTCAACAGTATGACCTTTTTTTGGCCAATAGTATGGATTGTTTTTCAGCTTTGATGATCATGCTGGTCACTTCTGGATATCAGAAGGTCCAACAACAATTAGAGTATGTGTGCTCTAATTTTCGAAAGGGCCTAAGGAAGCTATGCATATAATTCATGCTTTCAATGGTCATAGGTGCCTAATTCCCTCTTTGAAATCCTTGCCCAAACCATTAACTGTGCCCTTACGATGCTGAATGATCTATACCAGTGGTTTTCAACCAAGGTCCACAGACTATGTCTAAGGAATCTGTGAAAGGTTGTCATTTCCATAGAACAGTGGTTTTCAACACAACCTCTGGGGGTCCCCAGACTATGTCTAAAATTTCCAAAGGTGTCCGCACCTCCATCTGAAAATTTTTAGGGGTCCTCAAATGAAAAAAGGCTGAAAACCACTGATCTATACACTAACTTATGCAAATCTAAACTGGTTTGTGGGTATTCAATTTACTATTATACAATAAATTACACCTATGGATTGCCTGCTAGATCATTTCATTTCAAACTTTTACTGCACTGCAAACCTGTAGAAACTCCAGTGGCAATAGGGGAGCAGATAGCCGCGGGATTCAATAATAGGATACAAAGTATTTTACCTACATATAACTATTTACTACCATGTTAGATTGATAATGGCAAAGCCATTACCATCTGATGGCTGTTTGTTGCCCTATGTGAAATGAATTGATGGCCTCAAACCTGTTCAAAGTGGACAGGTATCAAAATAGCATCAAAACCACTAACAACAATTGGAACAATTATCCTAGTTATCAAGGATTAAATTAGCATAGAAACTGAACAGTCCTCTTGTCCTCTAGAAATGGTCCTTCCAGATCAGGACTCAGGTTCACAGGCAGTGCTGAACCTTTGAAGTGCTCAGCACCTTTTAGGATTGGGCTCATAATTGCCAGGGAACTGACAGGAAGCTTGTATTGCCAGTTCATATGCTATACCTCTTCTATGGATAAATAAAGAACTCCAAGTTCAAAGACTGGCAATCTGGCACTTTTCACCCATATTAAATACACTTAAAATCTAGTGAGACCGATCAAAACTGAAAATACAGTCTGACCAACTGACTGGATTTCTCCAAAGTAGCAGTACAGTACAGTACAGTACAGTAATCCATACTCTTCGATGGCATTTGTTAGGTGAAAAGGAATCTGGCAGAGATCCAGTCACCACGACCTTATAGAATAACTCAGCAGGAAAAGCAACCAGATTGTTGATTCTGTTCCCATACCATATTCTCCTATGAAAACCAAAAATGCAAGCTCCTTTTTATTTGCAAAAAGAACACCCTCATCAATGGTCATACGTATAATATGAACAAGACAGTTTATTAGATGCCTGAGCAATTGATTAGTATCAGAAGCAAAAGAATTATCTTGATTGTTCTTCTTCCACTCTTTAGCTTATAACAACCCACAGAAACAAACCATGAGCTAATCTTGAGAGAAGATCATATTAAAGCTCACTAATCACAATAGTTCGCAACTTATCAATGCTACGGAAATAAATGAATTTCTAGCAATAATATATACATTTCACTCAAAAGTACTGCAAAAAATTTAACTAAGCAAATATAGTAATTCATTTAACCACATATGAAAAAGAGCATCATTTTATATCATCATCCACTTATAAACTAAAGGCAGGTCTGACACATGAGATTTTATGTGAACCCTGGTTCCACACATACATACACAAATCACACGTAAGAAGTAGTTTGCAAAAGGTAAGTAAAGTTAATGGCAAAAGTTTCTTTCTATGCAGAAGAAATTGAACATGAAATCTGCAGGGTTAGGGGAAAAAGTTTACAAATGAGAAATGAAATTGTATGATGGAAGATAAGAACTTTAAAAAAGGTGACCTCATAAACATAGATGAAATAAACTAAAAATAAAAAACAAAAAAGCAAACAAAAAAAAAATCCATACACACACATACAGACAAAAGTGAGAGCACAACAAAGGAAGTGGAAGAAAAGTGTTACCCATAAGTAGCCGCCGTTTCACCCTCTTGTCCACATCAGCTACTGACGTGGCATTGTACTCAGAACTCTCAATTGCAGCCTCATCCTTCTCTAAAACACAAGTAAGGGACAAACATGGAGCAGTTGGTTAATCAAAAGCCCAATTTTCCGCTGCCTAAGACAGTTTCTTGGCATGGCACAACCAAAGCCAAGAAGCAAGCCATGAAAGCACTAAATCCCCGTTAGAGAGTTAATTCCACTTGAAACCCCAGAAAAAAATTAAAGGGTGCTTGGGGCAGAAGGGGGAAGAAAGAAGAGGAGGAGGAATGATAAATGACAAAGTAATTAACCAGAAAACACACACAAAGCTTGTTTCCTACTAGAGAATGAGACAGCAAATAGGACTGCCCCAGACAGATGTTAGTAATGGAAATTTAAATACAAGGGTTCTAGTTAAACAAACTATTAAAGACAAACTGTAAAGTGATTCAGGCTGATGGTGGGATCAGGATCTGAAAATGGCAGGCCGAGGGCAAAGATGAGACAGACAGACAGAGCTAAAAGAATCCGGTGATGGAAGGGCATGGGTGCACCATAGTCGTGTACACATTGACAGAGTGTTTAAAAACCAAACAATGCATGCAAATTTTTTTAAAAAAGGAAAAACCAAAAACCAAAAAACGAACAACAAACCAAACAAACACAAAAAAGATCAATTTGGGCAGTGCTGGTTGCCTGCTTGTCTATGAAACACTACGAGCTAAACATTCAATGCTAGAAAAGATGTTGCAAGAACAGGGTTTAGTAATTTTATAAGCATGCAGTAAGCAAGATGATGTCAGCAAAGGTCATTTTACAGATAGTTTCTGATATCCTATATGTAAGAGTTTACAAATTCAGCATAACAAGGACTTTAGCTGAGTTATGCTTCATTAGAAATACATAGAAACAATCATTCACAAGGGAGGGAAGAGATGAGCAGTAAGTGAAATAAAAATAAAGGTTTCTCATACAGGAAAGCAATGGAGAAAGCAGCAGCTGGGTAAATAAAATGATTTATGCAGGGTGGGCGAGTTGCTTTATTTAAAAAGCCAAAACAAAATGCAAGTGGGGACTTTCACATGCAGCAAACATTAAAAAAAAAAAGTCAGGCAAACAAAGACAAAATGTGTTAGACAAAGGGTCAAAAAGTATTTATCTGGCATTGCAGAAGTTTGCATTCTTGCAGTGATGCCCAGAATATATACACCACTGAAGACAGCAAACAGTGGAATAATGGAAATGAGGAGGAGGAGGAGAAGGCGGCGGCTGGCAGGTTTTATCTGTGGCAACACTACATGGTTGAGTTGTAACGAGAAGTTTTTAAACAAGTTCTAGATGGGATCAGGCTGCAATAGAGGCTTTTGTTTGAGATATTGTGGGTTTTTTATTGTTCTGTAAATAATTAATGAACGTCAGTTATCAGACAAGACAGGCAATCAGGAACCATCACCAGAAAGCAGGAATAAAAATATAAAAATAAACAAAAATAAAAAAGTGTTCTAAAAGAAAGAACTACTCAGAGGGAGGAAAATCAACACAAGCAGTAATATGTGACTTACATCACAGGACCAAAGAATGTAACATGGAGTTGTTTGTGTTGCATTACAAAAATGAAAAATAATAGTAATAAAAAAAAAGCCACGAGTGCAGTGTATACATCCTTTTGAACATGATGGACAAAATTAAACATCAACCTGAGGATATTAATGAACAGTGAACTCTTGGCAAATGGGAGTATCAAAATTTATTTTATGTTCCTCAATAAAACCTGGTATTAGAGCCCTCAATCCTGCAAGCCCTCCCCACACGGAACTCCCATAGACTTCAATAGGAGTTCCTTATGCAGTGGGACTGCAGGACTCAGACCAACATGTTAACAGAAAGTACTGATAGAGAGAGCTGAACAGTCCAGGAATAGGGAGTGTATACAGCAAGACATGGTAACTGTTGTACCTTGATTACTTTTCCTTTTGTGAACGCTACAGCCCTGATCCTGTCATGAGATCTGTGCAATCGGACCCATTTCCCTATGCTGAGCCCCATCTGAGGTCAATTCCATGCGCTGGCATAGGGGTTTGCCTATACAGATCTTGCTGCCTATGGGCCCTGATCCCCAACCCACTGAAGTCAATGGAAATCTTTCAGATTACTTCAGTGGGCTGGGGATCAGGGCCTATATGTTTTCATGGAGAAGGGAGAGAGAAGATTAAGAACTTCCATCTAATTCTGAAAGTATTTAAGCTTATTTCCTACTTTTTGTATTACTTTATAAATTTTTGAAACAAACTAATCAATAACAATGTGAAGATGATGCAAACCATTATGGATTTTTAGGTTCTAATTTTGAGAGTAAGAGTATAAAAAAGGAACATAACCCCTGATTAAGTTATTGCAAAAAGTTCCTTTTTGTACAAAAACGGATAATATTATGCAAACAATGTACTCCGTAATAATAAATATTTGCATGGCATCACCCAAGATGCTTCACTTCCTGCTAGGCCATTTTCCCATTGAGTGTCACACTGGATGCTTATTCACGATGAGTACTATTATTTTGCTATAAAACAAAAACAAAAAACCAGGAAAGAAAGCATAGCATGGATATTAAATTATCCCCAAATAGAATTTAAAAAATATTAGGATCAAATCCTACTCACCTTACTGATGTGAGTAGTCCCACTGAAATCAATGGACTGCTCATATGAGTAAAAAGGGGAAGAGTTGATCTTTGATCCATAGTTACCTTTTGTGCTTTTCAATTTTAAAAGTTATTAAATTCGATTTATAAAAACAGAATTAAAATGACAAAGCAAGACAATGGGATCTTTCACAGACAAATATTTACATAAAACAATCATAACTGTATCCTTCTAATCTCTTTGCAAAGTTTGACCCTAACTGCTATGACCAAAACCTACCATTGCACACTCCTCTCAACAATAGTTTTAATCTCCTAGCATTCACACACACCGACTCATTCTATCATATTACCAGTAAAAAGTGTGCTTTAGAGAGGTACTTACCAATGCATGTTCGGCCATCTGAGTGCAGGGCATACTTCTGATGACAACCACACACAGGACCAGTATCTGTGTCATCACAGGTGTGTTGGCAGCCTCCATTTCCATAGTTACAGGTTACTAGTTATGCCCAAAATATATGTGTATATATGAATACATAAATAAAATGACATTGAAACCAATTCGTTTTTGAGGGCCTTTTCAGAATACAGAAGATCAGTTATAAAGCAAGACATTAGACAACATAACATTTTTATTTATGGGTATTTCCACTCTCTGTTCTTTGTCCCCTTTTTTCCTAACTAACCCCTCCCTTATCCATGTAATTAAAAAACCCCAGAATGTTGCACTTTTTTTTATTCATTCTGTTTGGATTAGTTGTTTTAGAATGAATGATCAGCCAATTTCATCTCCTCCTAAAACGCCATGGTTCATATTCATGATGTATATGGCATGAAGAAATGAGCAGTCTACTAATACAGACATATTTTCCAGTCTATAGACGGCATTTTTCTTCTCCTGCTGGGCTTCACTCCATAATTGGAGGAAGCAGTGATCCAGACCGCAAGAGCAAAAATACATCAGTCTTGAAATCTATTCTTTCAAAAACTCTAATCCTCCCAGAATAGAAGAATGTTTAAAAATAAGATAGGAGACCCTTTTTCTTTTTTTAAAAGCCTTTTTCTGGGACTACAGTATATTGGGTTCAACTAGGAAGAAATCCATGGAGATTTCACTATCACTTAAATATATATTTACTAAAATTACTTGTAACAACAAAGAAATTTTTGGAGACAAAATTCTCAAAGTGGGCAAAATTTAGCAATTTTAAAGAATTTCTAATAAAGCAGATTTTGTCACAGGAGGGAATTTCATTTTTAACTCATAGGACGCTGGCATTTCCCAAATACTAATCAGGTTTACAATGGGCCTGATTCGCCTCCTGTTTTACAACATGTGTAGTCACACACCTGTGCAAAGTGCACACAAAATGAAACAACTGTGATCTGACAGAGTTTTGAAAACACTTTTCTTTCATTTTACACAGGTCCAAATGTCTATACCAGGGTCAAGATGGAGAAGACCCTTTGTGCATGCATATATTGGACTATATTTTTTAAAAAAGGATTGGGAAATCAAATGTCTAATTATTAACTTATATCATACGAATTATTTCAGAGGGTTTTGGCATGTCTAAATATTATGGCAGTTTAAATACTGAATCCTATTATCAAAGGGAGCTTTTTGGCACAAATATTTATTTCTAAGCCATCCTAGATTTGCTCTAGAACCATAGAATTCTCTGCCATGTTACATTTAAATATCACCAGAATTTCCCTTGCTAGACAGAGAATTTATAAAGTATCCAACCCGATAAGTTCCACAATTAGGTAAAGCCAAAATTTTTTTTTTAAAGGAACTTAAAGCGAGGCTCTCAAATCCATACTAAAACACCTCTCATTTTCAAAAGCACGGAGCGTCCTACAGGTCCCATTCAATGATCTCACTTTACTAGCCTCTAAAAAAATGGAATATATCTGAATTTTCTGGTGTGTAATCACCTGCAAGCAGGAAGAAAAACTTCACTGTGTTTAATTATCAGAGGGCTAAAACCAGAGATGGGCTTAAGCTGCATATTTAGGCCCAGATTTAAGACATGTAACTCTGATCTCAACAGGAGCTCAACACTTTTGAAAATCAGGCAGGTGTCTCAATACGTGAAGCCTAAGTTCAGGCTGTTTTTGAAATCTTGCTAGAAGACTCACAAAAAGAGGGCCTGATTCTCTTCACATTCACCAGTTTTACATTGATTTCAGTGGAGTTACTCCTGATACACACTGATGTGAGAAGAGAATCAAATCCAGAATGAGAGAGAGATGCCTGGAATGGAGTCTTCCAATATGCACAATAAAATGCATAACTGTGGAACTTGATTCTCATTCACTTACAGTTTTACACCAGTGCAACTCCCTTCACTTTCATAGAGTTACTCCTGATCTACACTGGTGTAAGGAGAACAGAATCCATTTCCTAATCCTTATGATGTTCCTTTTTCATCTGTGTATGAAGGGAATTTTGTAGAGAAGGCTTTTGTAAATATTTATTTGGGAGGATCTCACATGATGGGGGATGTGTGTGTGTAGACTAGCGTCTACTAGTATTCGGTTCATTATCCTGTAGGGCAGAACCTTTCTGTAGTGGATCCCCGCCATATGCTGGATTGGTGGATGTGTTGCTCCCATGCCCTACCTTCTCATGCCTTGCCCCAGAATGGTTGCCACCCACTTCCTTTCTACCCAGTATCTGTTTTCTGTCCTTATTTGCCTCAGTTCTCTTTTATTCATTTTTCCTTCTCATTTTTTTGCTTTGTAATTGCTCTTGATTGTTCTCATTTGGTGGATCTCACTCTCTGAGCCACACTGTGTTTGAAGTAGGGTCATCAACTGGTTGCTCCATAGGCCACATAACAGTCTCTTGCAATTTAGCTGAGAGTTATGGGAACAGAAGAGATACACTTAGACTAGCAGGCTGCTGTCTAAGCCACCTGCCTTGTAAATATGAGCTGCTCCTTTGGCCAGCTGTGCTAGGGCCTGCTATGGGGTAGGGAAACCACCTGCTGCTTTTACGCAGAACCACAGGAGCACATTGCTTGGAGGAAGCAGATCCAAGGTAATGCAACTTCCTCCATCCTATACTGCTCTCCTTCTCCACCCGGCTTGCCCCTTGGGCTACTTGGGGTCTCTCACAATGGGCCCGCCTTATGCTGGGCAGCAGTGCTATAGGGAATTCATTTTATATCATCAGACTATAACTACTGTTTATGCCAGATGTTCTAATACATTGCTAACATTTTGGCCAGATTTTTTTTTATTAAGCACTTTTATTAAGTATATTTAGCCTCACAGGGTCTTTTGAAAACAACTTGACTGGAATACTTATTTGTGGCATACATTACTATTTGTCCTTGTGGAAAACCTCCCCCACTAGAGGAGTGAAAATATCTTAACATAGTTGCGTATATCACTGTAATGTAAGGGACTTTTTCTTCTGACATGTTTCTACAAAAAACGACTCTAGAATGATGCAGTTTAAAGTAATTCAAGTAGGATTAAATGCCAATTTCCCTGCTCCTCTGCACAGTGATGTCTCCATTCGCCGCACAATATAGCATTCTGCGAAATCATAAAAATGGTCACACTGATACTCGCATTAAATGGGTGGCACAAAATAAAAGCTGGGGTGAGATTTTCAAAAGAGCTGCCTCAACCTTGGCCTAATCGTCCTTCCACTTGAGTCAACAGGAGTTTTATCATTGTCCCCATGTGGGAGCAGAGTTAGGCCGGCACTGAGCACTTTTGAAAATTCAACACTAGTATTTTTTTTTAAAGAATTATTATTAAACCAACTCCAGGCAAAATAAGATCCAGCTCTGGAACAATTTACTGGGTTGTGGACACTCAGCCAAACTCTACTGTCAATTATACCAGTGTAAATCCACGGTAACATATTTGAGGTCAGTGGAGTTATTCCAGATTTATTCCAGTGTAATTTAAAAGGTAAGAAAGATGGTTTAGAGGGTAAACCACTTGGGAAGTCACTAAATTTACCACATACCTCAGTTTCCCAACTGTGAAATGGAAATAATACTTCTGTACCTCACAGGGTTATTGGGAAGATAAAAATCCATTAACAATTGCATGATGCTCAGATGTTATGGCGATGAAGGCTATATAACTACATAGATAGAAGAATTTGGCCTAGTGATTTCACAGTAGGAATTTTGGACTGACAAAACTGACAATATATCTGCAAAATAAGCCATGCTGTACAGTGAAAAATATTTCTGATAATTTATCACTCACCTACGTTAGTCTTTAAAAGGGAAACTTGTCAAGGTTGGTCCACAAAAAAATTGACTTTCAGTACCTTAAACTTATTCACTATCTCTTGCTGAAAATTTTTATGGTGATGGTGGCTGAGGAACCCAGGGCTGCAATAGGAAATTATTTGATTTAACAAACTAGCAGTATGCTCTAGATTTAACTAGATGGGCCTGAACCAAAAAATCCTGGATTTGAATGCTCAGATTTCAATTTTTAGCTTCTCCCTATCTCTTTAGCAACTTGAACCAAACTCCAGAGCTGGACCACTATGAACTTTGGGGTGTGATGTCCAGTTCTGCGCATTTATATATATAAATTTAATCCCATCTCTAGTTTTAACCCTCTAATAACAAAAGATTGGAGAGTTTTCATTCTTCATTGAATGGGCAAAATCTTGGCTCCATTGAAGTCAATGGCAAAACTCTGATTGTTTTTATGGGACCAGGATATTACTCCCAAAATCCAGATCGATCCCTTTTTTATAGAAAAGTATTACAGTGAGCTGCATAAGAAATCCAAGCCTGCTCTCTACAAAGAGATTTCTTGCAAACTACACTAAATGGCTACACAAAAGAATAAATTAGAGTTCAGAATGTATGAAACTAAAAATGCACAAAAAACTAAGTCAAATGTTTTGACCTACCAATCTTGATGTGCTCTTTTAACAGACGTAAATCATAGCAGCATACTCTACATTATATTATTATGATAAAACAAGTGGGTGCAAATTAATGGGTAAAGTTTCTCACTAAAGGAAAAGATAAACATGTGTTAGACTTTATGGGTCAGACAGTCTTATCTCCATAAAGCTGGTGTAAAACTAGAATAACCCTAATGAAGTCAACTTGATAGACATGTGTGAATACCAAGGAACTCTGAGATCAAAATATCTGGCTATATCCCATGAAAACTATGGCACTGTATTAAAACCAGATCATATGCATAGGGTTAGCTGCCACCATTAGAAATAATCGGCCAAATCCTTCCCTGGCGAACGGCCACTTTTGCACCTCCATCCTGAGCTACACTAAGTGGTCCTCAAACACAGCTTAGTGAGTGGGCCAACATTTTAAATTAATATGAAGAACGATGGCTGCCTCAGAAATGACATTTACAGTCATGAAAAGTGAGGAAGAATAGCTCAGAAAATGAATAACAGATAAAGGCCAGATAAAATTAGACATTAAATACAATAGGGATTTCAATTTTATATATATATATATATATATATATATAAATGCTACATTAAAATAACATTATTAAGGTTGCAAGTTCAAACATTAAGGGCTTGTCTACACTGTAAAATTAAATTGACCTAAGTTAGGTTGACATACAGCTACCGCATGTTCATGTCCACAGTACACCCCCTCTGTTGGTGTCAGGAGCACTTCCAACAATTTAACTATGTGGGGCACTGACAACTGGAAACTCCCTCCCCACCCGGAGGCTGACAGCCAACAGGTAATGTACGTAACGCTGTGTCTACACAGACACTATGTTGCCCTGACAACATCGATCTAAGCACTACGCCTCTCGCGGAGGTGGAGTAATTAGGTCAGCATAGTGGGAGACGTACATCGCTGGGAGCAATGTTGTACTGTAGACACTTACAGAGGTAGGTCATATAAGCTGCCTTACATTGATCTAACTCTAGTGTAGATCAAGCCTTAGAATTCAGCTTGCTTCTGCAACTTTAATTCTGTCTGGTAACTCTATGCTCCGCTAACCTTCATTTTGTTCTCTTGTGTTGTACCCTGCCCTGTCCTTGAAGGAGACAAGGAGCTTCAGGAAGAAAAAGAACAGTCTTATGGAGGAAATAGTATCTGATTTTATATAAAGATTCAGAGGGGTAGCCGTGTTAGTCTGAATCTGTAAAAAGCAACAGAGGGTCCTGTGGCATCTTTAAGACTAACAGAAGTATTGGGAGCATAAGCTTTCGTGGGTAAGAACCTCACTTCTTCAGATGCAAGCTTTCGTGGGTAAGAACCTAACTTCTTGCATCTGAAGAAGTGAGGTTCTTACCCACGAAAGCTTATGCTCCCAATACTTCTGTTAGTCTTAAAGGTGCCACAGGACCCTCTGTTGCTTTATATAAAGATTGTACCATAATACACACCCGGGGTGGGGGGGCAGAATGAAATTTGTGTGACCAACACTAATTCTGGCATTTCCTAACTTTTTTGAGTGCTTGCTTTTGCAACCTTAATAACATTCTTTTAATGTTTAATACATATGTGTGATGAATATCGAAACCAGATCTGATTTTTACACATTTCTGGGCTCTCTCAAGCTACTCAGAATCGAATTGAGAGTGACCTCAAAAATGTATGTTATGTGGATAGTTTAAAGAAGCTTAACACACTAAAGTGGCTTTAGAATTTAAGCCACTTTAAGGAGTTAGCCAGCTTACCCTCTTAAACCACCTTAACATCTTAAAGTGCCTTATTACCCGGATTTATATTTAGAACCTGATCAGATTTTGAACCTAGTACTTAGCATCCAAGAATTTAAAAAATATTAGTATCATTACATCCCTATCTATTACCAAATGTGGCTGAAGTGTATGTTATGGCCAAGACACCATGTAATTTTCAATAAGCTGGATCTACACTTTGTAGCCTGGGTCCTGGGGGTTTCTGTAACAGCTGGTGCAGCACATTGGTAATTCATGGCAGCTTCAGATAAACTAAAAAATGAGTTTTATATTGAATACAATGTGCAATGAATAAAGCTAGGAGTACAGCATAGCTTGTTTTATTAATATTGATATTAAATGTATTTTATTCTGCCCCAAATTTTCAAAGTTCTGCAGATTTTTGTATTGACAGTACATAACTGCATCACAACATGCTCAGGGGAAGCTGGAGGGAGTGGGAGAGGGTTTTGATTTGTAGAGTAAACATATTGGGCAGGATGTTTGAAAGTACTCATGCACTGGCCTAAGTCTGCTCTCAGCGAAATCATTATAGGAGGTGCAGGTAAAGTTGTCTATATAGTTAAGGTTGCCCAACACTTTTCATTATAAGAGCATGTCTATACTACCCGCCGGATCTGTGGGCAGCGATCGATCCAGCTGAGAGTCAATTTATCAAGTCTAGTCTAGACACAATAAATCAACCCCCAAGCACTCTCCCATTGACTCTGGTACCCCACCAGGGTGAAAAGCGCAGGCAGAGTCGATGGGGGAGCAGTGAAGAGACCATGGTGAGTAGATCTAAGTACATTGACTTCAGCTATGTTATTCACATAGCTGAAGTTGCGTAACTTAGATTGATCCCCCGCACAGTGTAGACCAGCAAGACTGGGACCCAGGAACCTGTTGGTGCCAACTGGCAGATGGCACAGAGGTTGCATAAAGTTTTATAGGGGTCCCTGCATATAATTCAGTAGCACACTGGTCATCATAATCATGGCAAAATGTATGTGCAGATAATATTTAAGGTGTTACGTGACTGTACTGAAAATCATAGGCGCCGACTCCATGGGTGCTCTGGGGCTGGAGCACTCACAGGGAAAAATTGGTGGGTGCTTTGCACCCATCAGCAGCTCCTCACCCTACCCCCCCACTCCAGCTCACCTCCACTCTGCCTCCTCCCCTGAGCACGCCGCGTGCTCGCTTTCCCTCCCGAGCTCCCAGTGGTTGCACCATGAAACAGCTGTTTCGCGCAGCAAGTGTTGGAAGGGAGGGGGGAAGGAGGAGGAATGCAGTGCGCTCGGGGAAGAGGTGAGGCAGGGCTGGGGTGGGGATTTGGGAAAGGGGTCCAATAGGAGCAGGGAGAGGGTGGAGTTGGGGTGGGGACTTTGGGGAAGGGGTTGGAATGGGGGCGGGGAAAGGGTGGAGTCAGGGCAGGGCCAGGGGTGGAGGAAAGTTGGCGCCTATGCTGAAAATTATGTTCTTAAAGCAGGTAACTAGGAGGTGACATGTCTCAGACAGGTTCCTTTCAAACAAGAGGTAACAGATGCTTATTTCTCTTGTCTGGTCATGTGTGTATTGGGCATTGTATGTCTCACAATGGATGTTTGTTTGCATACTAACCCAAATGCTAATCAAGAGATTGCAAAATCTTCCAGAAAGGAAATTTACAGGAAGAAATAAACAACAGGAGGGGTCCTTGTTTACAAACAAAGACAATGGATTGTTGGAGTATATCTGGAGGTGCAGAGGTACAGCCTGGATCCTTTTCAGAGGAGGCAAACTAAGGAACAGTCTGAAGGGGAAAAGGGGATGAATGGATTGTGCTCAATAGAGCACATTTCTCTCCAGACCTTGGAAATGAACCCAAGATTCCTGAATCTCAACATTCCTCTGATGTCAGCAAATATCTATGAAACCCACTGGCAAAGTGTGTGTCTAATGCCCGTCTGGGGGGTGGTCCTAACAGAAGATGAGCACCTACTACTACTATCAGTTACTCCTTTAGTTCAAGTGGCAGAGGTCTGTGTGGTGGATCTAAAGGTTAACCTGCTGATGATCCGTACAGTGGCCAGTATGATTCCACATTATGGATTTTCTGTTCTTTCACTCAGCGTTTTTTAAAACCTAGGGAATTACATTTTAAAAAACCTACACTGAAAGTGTGTTCTGGTTGCAAAGTCAAACATTCAAAAGTTAGGAAATGCCAGATTTAAGGTTGCTCACGTAAACTTAATTTGAGCCTCTTGTGTCTATGTATTATGATGTCTTTAATTACATGATCACATACTTTTTTCCCCACAGGACTCTGCCTCATTCCATGCACAGGCGGAGTCCACTCAGGTGATGAATCTGGGTTGTGCAGTGATGGCTGTGGTTTGTAGAACTCCTGCCTCGTTTGTTGCAGAAGCTGGTAAGTGTGTAATGAATAGGCAGGGGACTGCAGAAAAAGAAAGGAAGGTCTCATGACTAAGGAAGTTGAATGCCATGCTGAAGAACTGGATTCTATCCCTGCCTCTGCTACAGGGTTCCGATATGATGCTTGGCAAGTGATGACCAAACTTTTCTGGGTGCCCAACTTGAGAAACATGAGGCTGAGCACTCACAGATGCAAATTAAGTAATTGGGAACTGTACTTGGAACATATTCAGTGCTACAAAATACCAAGTATTCTAAATCCAGGCCCTGCGTGTCTCAATTGGGCATGCAAAACTGGTGGACACTTTTGACATTACTCTCTGTGTCTCAGATTCCCATCTGTAAACCGGAGATATAATATCACTTTACCTCACAGAGGTGTGGTGAAGATAAATTCATTAATGTTTGTGAAGCACTCAGATATCGCAATGATAAATGACGCAGAAAAGCCCATTAAGAAATGAATAATTCTGTCTTCAGAGCAGGGTTTGTATAATGTGCAGGTCCACACATTGAACAATGAGGATTAAACAAAATACTCAGTGAGCACCAACCGTCTTGTGCACTGAACGAGGCAGGAGTCCTGTGGAAAAAAATCTCTTTGATGATGTAATTAAAAACTGTATCATAATGCATTCACACCAGGGGCTAAATTAAGGTGGCATGGGCATTTCCTAAATTTTGAATGCTTGATTGATAAATAATTTGCATATGATATTATATATCTATATCTATATATACACACACACACACCCACACACCCACACCCCCCCCCCCCCCCCACACACACCTTAACTGGAAGCAGATTTAGGCCAATATTGATTGCTTGCAAAAATGCCACACAATATGCTTATCCAATTCACCCAGTGTGGGGGAAATCACCTCTGGTTTTACTGCCCCTGTGCCATCCACTCCCAGTTAGCACTAATATAAAGGGAAGGTCAGCAGCAGGAAGGGATGTGGCATGCTCTGGTAATCCCTGATCAGCATAATGGCCTGTAGGGGACTATTACAAGCCAGAATTCTTTAGAGCAACCTCGAGGCTGCTCTAATCTATGATGGTGCCAGAGCTAATGTAGGATGACCAAGGTGCAAATCTCTCTTTTGCAGCTCCTTGACTCAGCTGCACCCAGTGCTGAAAAAGATGCAGCTCAGGATTCAGCCAATTCATTCAAATGATTTGCAATGATAACTGTTACAAATGTTAACATTTAAATCCTTATTACATGTCAGTATTGGACCTTCATAGAGATAAATGAGCCAGCTCATTCCCATCAGAGTTATTGTTTCAGGTTGTCTGACTACTCATGCAGATCTCACTGTATTGGTTTGTGCTCAGTTCACACTCAGAAGGGCTAGAAGTAAAAATTTTTTGTAGGATTCTGAGCACATTTCTTCAGCAAATGGGGATGAGGATTCTGCAATAAATTTGGTGGCTGTGGAAGACTCAGGGCCCCTGGTTAGGGATCTAAAAAATTCACTATAACTCAAACTACATTTTGAACTTTGCAGGGCACTGAATAAATTCAGGTCTTTTGTTCAATTGTGATGTGCCTAGTAATATGAAACTGGCAGAGGCCCCAATTCTCCTATCACCATCTTCCATGGATGAAGGCTCAAATATTCCACAAGGAACATACAAATATGTGCAAACAGGTAATACAGCATACTTATTAAGTAAAGTTAATCTCCATCTTAAATTCTGATTGCCTCATGTTTCATTGTGATTAATGGCACAAAGTCAGCTAACAAAATGTTCACTTTTAATAAACATTTAGAATGGAAACTCTACTAGAACACTAATTTTTTTTGCTGTGTGCTCTTATTTTCCCTTAAAATATTAATAAGCTTTGCATTAATTTGTGACACTTCTTAGTGACATTCAAAGATGATTCTTTCTTTTCCTTTATACTCAGAGAAATATCGCTTATCACATTTAACCAGGGGAGGTTGTATGAAGAAAGAGGTTAAGGTGGGGCAAAGATCATGGCAAAAATATCACCCTTAAGGGGAAACCAGTTGGTTCTTTTACTCATTTTATTCCAAAAAGCATTAAAGAAATGTAACAGCAATTCTATCTCCCTTGATCCCTTTCAAAACTTCTAGTTAGGGAGGCAAGTTAAGGTAATAGTGCCTGATCAAAGGCCAACTAGAGTCAATAGAAAGACTTCCATTGACTTCAGCGGGCTGCGGATAATGCTCTTACAGAAGGATCAATTGTCTTACCCTGTATGGAAAATCCTATGCTCCCAATTGCACTGGGTGACATGCTTGTGTTCCATCATCTAAAATATGGTATTCAAGAATGTCATATATGATATGGCCATGTGCCTTCCTAGTAATGCCAAAGGCAGTAGCCCACGTGCAGTGCAACCAATAGTACTGAAAACCTTTCTGTCTTTTAAATATGAAAAGTAGGTGCGCTTCATTTTATGGCTCTAATGCCTTGATGCCATTTCAAGAGAACATGACTGTATTGTAAGACAGAATCCTATTGATATGCATTCATGTATAGTGGATGTTTTTGCTTTCTAAATACAGTTTGGATTAAGTGCCTCTCCCCCTGCCCATCCCCTTCCCCTGCCCTCTCCCCTAAAAAACAAAACATCTTCTCCCACCTTCCCATTTCCTCTGTTCAAGATGAGAAATGGTGCTGAACTGTAAATTTCAGAGGTGGATTTGAATTGCCCCAGTGTTTATTCAGGGGAGTTCAGGTTGAAGGTTTGATATTAGACCAATCTCTTTTGAGGATGTATTCTTAAACACTTTCCACCCTCCTCCAATTAAGTACTTCACAAAAAGAACACATTTTCAGACTCTATCAAGACCATTAATCACCTCTGGCCAAAGCCTAGTTGATTTCTTTATCTCTGGAAAATAATAGCAATGTGGAAAATAAGACATGTTGGGGCATTTGATATTTAGTCTCCATCTACCTACATTTGCAGTCCTTCTGGTTTTTGGCAAGCTCAAAGCCAGGCCTACATTCACAGGCAACCCCACCTTTGGGCGTCTCCCGGCAGATATGTGCACACCCGTGATCTTTGTTCATACAGTTCATACCCTCTGTAAAGAGAGAAAGAGAGAGAAAGAGAGAGAGAAAACACAAGTACTGAAAAAAATCCCATTGCAGATGAACTCTAATCAATTTCACAGGTCCATTGTTCCATTGTCAGCATAATTTTTATCTTCCATCTGGAGAGTGTCCCATTAGGCAACTGAATGCTATAGCAATAAGGGTTTAAAATCAACATACGAGTACCATAAATTACAAAACAAGCATCCACTGGGATCCATTACACCTACACTTCAGACTTATACATCACATTAATGTGGTTATTTTTGTGACTATATCATTTAAAGTTTTTAGTGACAGATTACATGAGCAGGTAAAGAAGCTGCATGGAATTTAAAAAGAGATTAGAACTATCAGAGCCCACTGGAAATGAAATGCTTGCAGCCATATGTATTTTGAACATTTAATAGAATGTAGTGAGTATTCAAACAATTAATCATTTTTGCCCCTTTCCAAGTTTATAACATTAAAGGATCTACTTTCCAAGAATCTTTCATGTACTGTAAAAGCTCAAGAAAAGAGAATACAATTTTGCAATAAAATGGAAAGGCTGTGAAATTTACACCATAGACTGAAATTGTGTGTGTTTACACCTATATAAATTCATGCACACCATAGAGGGTCCAAATCTAGATATCTGAGAATTCGCCCAGCATGGGGAAGGCCTAGTAGAATAGCTTCTTTGGGATGGAGGCAGGGTACCAGGGACCAGAGCCAGTGGAGAGGCATAAGAGGTGCTGCAGGACCCTGCACTCCTTATGGATTCCTGGGGCCAGATCCTAATTTTTCATCAGAAGATGGGGGTTGCAAGCCCTGCTTCCTAATGGAAGAATGCAGAGGAAATTCAGAAAGGTCAATCCCATGGAGTATCCTGGCTCACAGGTGGTTATCTGAACTGAATGACTGAACCCACTGCTTTTGTTGTTGTTGTCTGTCAATGTTTCTGAAATTCTCAGAGAGCTATTTTTCAAATCATTAAGGATTATATTTATGCATTTTATATTTAGTTTTATGCATGGATATTTCTCTTTGCCTTTTTTTTTAAACTATAAATCTTCTTTCATTCTCTTTCATTGCCAGAAATGTTCCCAGCAAGCCCACTATTTCATTCTCTCTCTATGTATATAATGGCATACCAACCATCCTAGAGATGCTTAAGAGCCAGGGGACAGTATGGATCAGCTTTCTTTTTATCATCCTAAGGGCCAAGCGTGCTTTCAAAGGGACTTGTGCTTCTCAGGACTTATCTTCACTTTGAAGTTAACTCGAATCCCATCCACACACAAATATCCTGCATGTGCTGATGCTTTTAATTCAAGGTGACCAGCCTTTCAGGGGGCACCGGCTAAATCTCAAGTGGGAACAACTTGTCAGCTGCTCACCCAATCACTCTAGTGTGGATCTAAACTACCACCACTCAAGTGCTGCTAGTCCTCCGATGCCTTCCCACAATTCCCCTCTCCCCACACGCCCAGAAAGGACAGACAAGTTCTCCCATGTCTTTTAAAGCCACAAATGTTGTAACCTTTATGATTCTAAAACCTTTCTAAAATACAAAATAACTTTTACTGGAACATGCATACCCCTGGAGAGTATAATGTAGAGACGCTCCCCGGATTACACAAGACTGATTTATGCAAATTCGCACTTACGGAAAAAGTTCCATAAGCCAGAAATAGGATTTTCGAGTTGCGGAAATTTTTGCATAACGTACGGGTATACGTTTCCAACTTACGCAAAATTCGAATTACGCGAGGCTTTCCAGAACGGAATGATTGCGTAAGTCGGGGGGGTGTCTGTATGCTGTACTGTACTGCAGTTACATATAGTACATGCAAACAGAAAGTGAATAAAACATCATAAAGGCATGGTTGTTTTTTTGAATGAGCAGATATAAAAAACCTGGGAATGGCCTTGCTGAAGTGTTTGAGGCAATTTATAATCTCTTTCCCCCCACACTTCCCCGACAAAGGATTTCAGACACAATGTGTTTGACAAACTGCATTCCTGCACATTACTCTCTGGTCAGAAAAGGATCTAGGAAAGATAACACATGCCGGATTGAGTCACTCTGCTAAGGAAATGAGGAGGAATTAGACAGATGACAGTAGATATTTAATGGCACAGAAGCCTAATGAAGCAAGTGATTATCAGTATTTGTTCTAAGTTACTGAATATCCGCCATTGTTAAAAATCACTTTGAGATGAGCTGAATTGTATATTGCTGTGAATGTAGAGGAAAATCTATGATTAGGATTAATTGCAATTTGGGAACAAACTGAGATTCAAGGGAGAATTTTTTCCAACTATTAGTGTATATTACAAGAGCATTCCAGGTATTATATTCACTGCATACCAGTGGTTTGTGAACCATTGGAGATATATGAAGCATTTGCTGGATTTTTGCAGAGCTGACTGTTCACACAGTGCTGGCTCTTTTAGTTTACATAGTTAAATCATACCGAACAAAGCTGAAAATAAACTAATTTTAGGAAAGTATTTAGTGTATCAGTTAGTTGCCAATGGGATGTGTGATTAAAAAAATCGCAGGGGAGATTGTCCGGGCAATTGATCCATGAGTTACTCTCTTCACTAAGATGTGGTCCAAGTTATGGAAAAGGTTTGAACCAATAATATATTAATCACTTTCCAAATATTATGTTTCCATATAGAAAGTGAATGGTATGTGCCATCAATGGGAGATAAGTTGGTCCATATGGCCATCTCTCTATTACGTTGTGATGTTCAACAAAGGTTGAGATCCCCACCACAGGAACTATATTTTTGTGTTGGATTTAAAGCTTAGCAGCCACTTGACCTGCAGATTTTATTTATATTTAAGGGCCAGATTGGGAGAGGTTCTGGCTCACTGCCAAAGGACATGGAAGAAGCCTCCCTCACCTTAGAGATCTCCGTAAGGACTCTTGGGAGCAAGCACATTGTTTGCTCTGACTTCCCTTGACAACCAGAGAACAGGATGCCCAAAAAAGGAGGAGGAGGAGGAGCAGCGAGAAGGTGAGGCCTTGATTCCAGCCACTCCTCTGCACTGGTCTGTATGCATCCTAATGGATGAAATGGATTGCTCTTCCTCACGCACAAAGAGCAGCACTGGCAGAGATTGTTCTGACCTCCTCTGCACCACCTCCTACATCAAGCTATAGAACAGATGCCACAATCTAGCCCTAAGACTTTAGTTTAAGAGACAGAAAGAAACAGGAAATTAGTCATTAAGGAGGAAATCATGATCCCAATGAAGTCAAATGGGAGTTTGCCATTGAATTTAATAAGGCCAAGATTTTATCCTTAATCATCGTAGGCCAAATTGAAGTCAGTGGAAGTGCACTAGCATAAATGAGATCACAGTATGGTCTGATGTGTTGTTCCTTCCTACAATTGAAAAGTATATTGTAGAAACCTGGAAGGAATAGAGATAGGAAATACCAAGTTAATCCTTCTAGTCCATTTCCTAGCCAATGCAGGATTATACCTGCAGTAGTTTTTCTCTAGTGTTTTCTCCCGTCCAGTTTTAAATATCAAAAACAACCACTGGAGCTTTCACTGCTTCCAACACATTTGCAGGCTTTGTGCCTTTTACTTGCTTGTATGCAACTTCTCCACTCTGGTTTTGATCACGAAGAGCTGCTTCTTGCTGCTTTTGTTGATTTTTGCAGTGATTTGTGTGTAACCAGCTTCCAGAATTTATGAGATCACAGGTCAACTGAAAGATCACAGTTCACAAGTCAAGTGAAAGACTAAATGCAGATGAAAGAGAATAGTCTGCACACCGAAAAGGCTTCACTTTATTCTCCTAACACTAAAATGTCCCAGTACTGAAAGGTTCTAGACTTTTTCCTGTCACCTGTAAAATAAAGCAATACCTTATTTTCATGTGTGTGTCTTTTAATTCAATATAGCTATTAAATAACTCTACCTGCTGTCTGCCTACAAAATTTATCACATGGTCATTATTTTTCCTGTAAAAGAAACAAACACCTTTTAGTACAGTGATATACTGCATTAATAAGTAAAATCAACTACATGTGCCCTTCTTCTGAAGTTTATATACATAAGGTACATTCAGAAAAGCAACGAGACATGACCATGACCGATGTTGGCTTCTACAAATTTCAACAAGAATTTCAGGGAAAATGTGCTGCTGGCAATGAAAACGGTATCTCCCAATCAACATCTCTGATTCTAGGAAGTTCCATTACTCCATGTAAGTATGTAATTAGGGGACTGGAACATAAATGTGGAGCCTGTGCGTTTTGGCAATGTTGGTGGGTAGCAGGATAGTGCTATTGGTGGAAAAATATTGTAATTTAATTTTAAATGTATCTGTTATTAGTATTTTAATCCTGACCTGAGACACCATCGCTATCACATTTCTAGATTTTACCATCTTTCAATCATGTCCCTTTGTTTCTATAGTGTGATGGAGGTTGTGATATGAGCTAGAACCGACACAGACACTACCATACTCATTTATGTCCCTGAGATAGAAAAGATTTGGATTTGGGCCTAGACGCGAGAGGCTAGTGTGTTAATCCACACTGCAATTTAAGATATGTCTACACAACAATTCAACATCCGCGGCTGGCCCAGGTCAGCTGGCTTGGGCTCACAGGGCTCTGGCTGCAGTGCAGTAAAATTGTTGTGCTGATGTTTGGGCTCAGCTGGAGTCTGAGCTCTCGGACCCCATAAGGAGGCAGGGTCCCAGAGCCTGGGTTCCAGCCCAAGCCCAAACATCTACCTGACCTACTGACCAGGGCCAGCTGCGGCCCACACTGCAGATCTCATATTCCTGTGTAGACGCACCCTTAGTTATCACAGATCTCTTAACAGCACTATTGCACAAAATGTAAGGCTGCTACAATGACCTTTCCATTGTACTACCCTTCAAAAATATTGTTAGGTCACTGGCCTTGAAAATGATTAAACCAGGCTCACTGTGTCACTCATGTACTGGTCAACTTTTATTTTCATTCACACTCCCTCTTCTTCTTCCTTGCCACTTCCCTACTCCGGTCAGTGACTTATATAGCCTTCTTCCAAAACTTGTGATTGTACACCAGGATGTCATGCAGATTGGTCTCTCTGAGGTCCACTGGTGTAACAAGGCCTTTGGTCTCTCCCTTGTGATTTTCCATCCACAATCAGTGCAAGAGCATCCTACCAATGTAGCCTTCCTGTTACCACCTTATTAAAGGAGTTTTGTAATGGTTTCACTTCATATTTCATCCTGTATATACTCAGTTGTGTGTCTGCTAACTCCATGGTTTCACTTACTCAGTTATTTTTTGTATACTGCTTTTCCTTATTCCTAGATAAATCATTCCCATTCAAACCCCGACAATTGCTTTTTAGAATTCTGCCATAAGAAAGACTGCACAGAATATTCAATATAATGCAATATCCTGTTCCACGGTAAAGTAGACTATCAGGGTCAATGGGCTTGCAGATAATTGTTGAAATCGAATAATCTGAGCCTCTTTCTCTTTTTGTCTAACTAAATTTAGTACCAAGAAAGAAAAAAAATCTCAATCATGCATTATATTAAAGTTACATCCATAAATAGCTGTTACAAACAAGTTACATACATGAGTAGTATGTGTTATAGGAGGTTATTAACACAACAGTACAAGAGCTTGAAGATGGGTCTAAGACAGGCTTATAAGCAATCATTGGTCCACTGGACTTTATAACAATCTAAAGCAGTTGACTAACCATGTATTAAAATATCTATTAATAATTTATTACCCATTAGAAGCTACTTATAAATGTATCCTTAATATAAAGTCTAACCAAAAACATCATGGCACTAATGCTGGGTGACATTTTATTGTATTTCGTTTTATTTATTTATTTTTTTGCTACTTGTTTCCCAGTTATCCCATTTGATGTTGGCAATGACCTCAATCTGGGCAGGGGATCCATGAGTGGCTGGCTTTGAAACGGTTACTAATGATAATTTGTAGGTTTAGAAGATTGATAATTTATATTGATAAGAGGTTTGCTGAAAAAAAAGTTTCCCAGTTTTGGCTTTCTGGTTAGGATCAAGTATTTTGTATCTGTTTAATACCTGATACGTCATGGCCCTGATAGGAACTAGGGGCCAGATCCACACTAGGCACCTGAAGACAAGTTTTAGGCACCACTGCAATCCACAAAATCCCCGTTCGGCTGACCCCGAATCTGTAGGTGCCTAAACTCACTAACTGCACCCAAATTTTTGCTGTAAAATTTCCCTTGGTGCCTAAGTTTCTGCCTCTAGGTATGCACATCGTTGCCTCAGGCCAGTGTCCCACTCCTATGTCCTGCCTATGCCTCAGCTTTCACATCAGCTGAAGATAAGCGCTTCTCTGTCTATCTTGGCTGTGGGGCCTGATCTGATAGGTGTGCTCAGAACATGCCTAACTCTACACACAATGGCCAGGTGGGTTGGGACCCTCCCTTATAACCTTTAGCTCAGTGATTAAAGCACTCAGCCAGGATGTGGGAGACCCCAATTCAATTTCCCCCTTTGCCTGATGAGAAGGGATCTTCCACTGTTCAAGTGAATGCCATAGCCACTGGACTCTGGGATATTCTGATGTTGGTCCCCCTGAATCTTTCCTGTTGAAGTCATTCCACTTTAATTAAGTAGCAATTGGGCCAGAGACCGAGTGAGAATCATGCAATAGTCCAGTGACCAGGGCACTCACCTGAGAGGAGGGAAACTCCTCTTTTCAAATCCTTTTTTTCATATCAGGCAGCAGGGGAAATTGAACTGGATCTCATATCCTGGATGAGGACCCCTAATCACTGGTCTAAAGGAGAGAAGGGAGGCAGCCTCCTCCATTTTGTGTGGGTAGGCAGGCACCTAGCCGTTCTCACAAGGAACAGCTTAAGCGCCTAAGCTGCCTGATTCTAGAAGAGGGGGTCCCGGCTGCGAATTGCTAGTAGAGACAGGTGCCTCCCTGTAGCCCAGATTTAGATATCATAGACACCTCTTGTCAGCATCTTAGATTGGCTAGTTTAGGCAGTGAGCTGCCTAGTGTGGATCCAGTTCCCAGGCACTTGTCTCTTCCCATTCATGGTGTAGATAGCCTTAGTGCCTAACTCAGGCTTTTGTGGATCCCAGTGATTTTCAAGGTACCTAAAAGTTAGGTGTCCCTTTGTGTATCCAGACCTAGATCTTTATCTCACCTATTACCTTTGTGACCTATTAGGTTTTTACTCTTACATTCCTAAATATTAGATGATGTCCAAAACAAAAATGTTTCTAAAAAGCTTATCATTCCCTGGTTAGTTTTCCAATGAGGAGTACCACAAGGGAGCGGGCGGGGAGGATTGTGTGTGTGTGTGGGGGGAAGGTCTACACATATCATGAACACCCTGAAATAATTCAGTAAAGTTCCTGGGGTTCCTGGAGTTGGGGGAACAAACCAAATTAAACCAGGAACACTGACTAGTGAGAATATTTTTCAAGAAAGCTTGTCATGCAGACTCCTACATCATGCATGGAAAATATGCTCACATGAGCATAAAGAAGCAGAACAAATAATTGAATATACAAAATACACAGCTCCAGGTCCAAAGTGGTTAACAGAATATGGATCTGTCTATCCATATTGTGAATTTAATTGCTTTTTGGGGGCACCCAACTGACCATCCACACCTCCATGCACCTGTTTGGCATGTTCAACTCAAGCACCTATTTTTGAAAGTTTGTCCTTAATATTTTCAACATGAAAATGATGCCCTGAAACAAAACCAACAACCAACCAAACAACAAAATGTCAAAAGACCAATAGTGAAATCCTGTCCCTATTGAAGTCGATGGCAAAACTCCCATTGATTTCAATGGGGCTTGCATTTCATCCCTAATATTTGAGCTATGTAATTTGTTCAGCTCTCCTGGACCCTTCCTTCCCATTTACAAGGGCTTGATTCTGATGGGTGAAGAGTATCTGCAAATCCCATTGTTATTAATGGGAGCCTTGGCTGCTCTCATCACAAACAAGGACCAAGCCCTACATGAGGAAACAAAGGTTTGCTTGTTTGGCAGAAAAGAACAAAGGAGGAAACTAGTTGACTACTTAGGGACAGCTGACTTCCATTTGATGATCATGACATGATGGGCAATACATCAGGCATAATACAGCCATTTATGAACAGATCGATAGAACTAAATGAGAAATCTTGTGTCAGTATGCTAAGAACTATTTAACTATTTCATGCTCTGATATTTTCTTGCATTGTTAGTCAAATCAGTGTGTTCTTTTTTCCTTCAAGATTCTCTGAATAAGGTGACTGGTTCCATCTAAAGCTTTTAAAAAAGCTCTACTTGGTTCAGTCAATATATCTACTAAGTTGCAAGGTTTAAAAAGATTACAGAGCAAATGGACTTAAGGAACATGTTTAGGGGCATCTTCTTCAGCAGACAAGATTGTGGTCATATGCTTGAAAGGATGCTTGTCCTCCTCCTCCTGTCTTGTTGCACTGGGCTCTGAAGTGTCCATGGTGGTCCCTGGAGTGGAGGTGGGGTCACCTCCAAGTATTGTGTCCTGCTCTTTGTAGAAACGGCAGGTTGCGGGGGCTTTGTGGTACCATTACGCAGCTCCTTCACTTTAATCCTGCACTGCAGTGCGTCCCGGTCATAGCCCCTTTCCATCATGTCCCTTGATATCTGCCCGAAGGTGTTGTAATTCCTACTGCTGGAGCGCAGCTGGGACTGGACAGCTTCCTCCCCCCAAACACTGATGAGGTCCAGCAACTCACCATTGCTCCATACTAGGGCTTGCCTGGCGTGTGGAGGCATGGTAACCTGGAAAGATTCGCTGAGAGCACTCCATGCCTGGCTGAGCAAACAGGAAGGGGATTTTTCAAAATTCCCAGAGAATTTAAAGGGCAGTTCTGATGGTTGGTCACCTGAGGGCAGGGCAGTAGAGTTCAAAGTGATGACCAGAGTGGCTAGCAGAGGCGTTGTGGGACACTTTTGGACACTGATCAGCACGCACTATAGGACCAAGGCGTCCACATTGGCGCTGCGGCGGTCCAGCAGGGGTGCATCAAATGTTATTCCACTCGCCAAGGTGGAGTACCAGCAGTGCTGTAGCCACAGAGTCAGAGCGCTCTACGTGCCTTGTCAGTGTGGACGGGTTGTGAGCTAGTGCGCCCGGGGCTCCTTTATTGCGCTGTAACTCACAAGGGTAGCCAAGGCCTCTGTACACAAAGCCACAGCACTGTTGGGAGCCATTCAATCCCCAATTGCTGGGTGGTGCACAGTATTCACAACAAGGCCCAAGGTGCCTCAGGATGGGTACCAAAACAGAGGCACACAAAATCAGGGGTTACTTTTGAAAATTTAATTCTTTGGGTCTAATATCTCAGGCACCTATGGAACTAGAAAGAGGAGTATCTCTTACTAGGGACCTGGGAACCCTGCCTGCTCTCTCTTTTTCAAAAGGCTTGTGTACTTATTTCTTATCCTGGAAGACTGTGACATATCAGACAGAGGGGTTTGGAAAATAGCTTTTTTCCACCACTAGGGAAAATTTCACCATTCCATCAAAAAATCATCCCCACCCCCTAAAATGAATAATTTTTAGTTTTCCAATGAAAAAATGAATTATTTTTTAAGGAAAGTAGACACTGGCCACATTTTCATTTTGTTGAAACCCCAATTTTCTGTAAAAAAAAAAAAAAAGTTTGGAAGGAGAAATTTCAACCAGCTCTAATCAAAATTTAAATCACAACAATCTGATTTGTTTAACAAAAAGGGGTGGGAGATTTTTTTTTTTTTTTTAAAAGAAGAGAGTTCTGTGTTATAATTTCTCTCTCCCTCTGAGGCCTGTACAGCTGGAGTCATGAGACTAAAGCAGCCTTGCTTTGCAGCCAGAGAGATGTGAAAAATAATTCCAATAAAATATTTTAAACCTCAAACATTTCTGGAATAGTTTTTCTGTAAGATAGGTTACACACCCAAAATACATGATACTGTGGTTTGGTATAAATGTTTTAACAGCACTTGCTTGGGGTGATCTCCCTAACTTATCCCGAACTCACGCCAGTAAAAGTTTTATGCCACTTGCCAACATCATGTAAAAATATATAGTGTGTCTGTGCACAATCAGCACCTTTGAAAACAGGGCAGTTAGGATCCTTACTCTCAGTCTTGCTTATTTGAATAAGCTGTGAGGCAAGTATTTTTTGCAATACAACAGGTTAAAGCAGATTTCTTATTTTAGTTCTTGTTGAGCTTTAACTGACACCGGTTATCACAAATGGAGCCACAAGGGACAGCTGTGGATTGTGCGTGTGCATTTCTTTGTAAATTATTAATGAAAGAGCTATCCTAGCAACATCTGTGTTGCACCGAGAATATACTCATAATGCATGTCTACTTCTGTAGACAAGAAAACTTCTCTCAGGGTCTTGACTTGTAGATATTCCCTACTAACATGTTACATGACCCAAGTCAAACAAACAGTCTCGTATGACAGTACAAATCTAGTCCTCAAAAAACTGACTTTAGTTATGTTGTTTCTATGAGATTATTTTTGTATAATGAACAAATACCAAAAGACATTTCTAAGTACTTTGTGTTGATGGCTGGTGAAAGTTTAATAGATGCCATAGATTTTTTCCAAGTTTCCTTTTACATAAACAGCATGAAAAGACATGTCACAAGACATATACATCCTAAAACTAAATTATAGAGAATGTGGATAAGTAACTTACAAACGTGGTGTTGATTTAAAAAACACCAAGGCTATCCATTGTCCTATGGATAACGTAGAGCAGTGGCCAGATTGAATCAACTTCTTTCCCCCCAAACTCCAGGGGCTGAAATGGGACCAAGATCTAAGCTTAAACCAGCCTTTGGTCTTGTTATTTGCAA
The DNA here is from genome assembly GCF_013100865.1 of Trachemys scripta elegans. Taxonomy (NCBI): domain Eukaryota; kingdom Metazoa; phylum Chordata; order Testudines; family Emydidae; genus Trachemys; species Trachemys scripta. The sequence continues at coordinate 120,158,422 of NC_048298.1, forward strand.
AACAAACCTCTGACTGCTCAGCTCAAGAAAACCAGCCTTAATTTTGCCTAATTTACAAACCCATGCACGGGCAGCCAGTATCTGGCTGGTGATGGGGATTGGGAGGACAATTCAGTGGCAAGAAAGGAAGGAAGTTGTCCCTTTTAGAAATCTTTTTTGGTCAATAGGTTATCTGTCTCAACCAAAACAAGTGTCACTTTAGCTTTGGTAGCTGAGATACTTCATGGCTTTACAAAGAAGCAAAGCAACTAGTGTCCCCCAAATCAGACGTCTTTCTTCTCATGCTCCATTTTGTATCTGCTATGTCACGCATTTTTATCCGCATTTGTAATGGAAGATTTTTTTGGCCATGGGGAAGGAGAGTCTCTTCCTCACCAGGGAAGCAAGAAGTAAACAGACTGAATCTTGGAACCTTGGACAAAATATACCCCTGTAGAGAAGGCCAGCACAAGGATGAATTTCACTTCTTGGGTTCAAGGTTCATGTAAATGATAGCAAAGGCAGAAGCATTACACTCTCCAAAGGGACTAAGTCTGGATCAGGTGGGAAAATGGCCAGTCCCTCATTCTTTCCCTGTAGATTGACTGACAGCAGGCAGGCGTGGGGGGAAGAGGTAAGGGCACGCAGGCCCATTGAGAGAAACTTGGGGGCCTAGTATATCACATTTGCTGGAGCCCCACTCCTTTTCATTTTTAATACCAGTTACAGACTTTTTTTGGGGGTGTGGAGGGGAGCTGAGAACCCTGGTACAATTGTCTTATTTTCCCTTCCTGTCATCAGCCTGCATGCTGCATCTTCTAAATTTGCATCCCCCCCCCAACACTGCCTCAACATCATTCTGCCTCTTTCAAGATTTTGGAAGCAGAATGCCCCTAGCAAACGTCACTCAGGCAATGCCCCTTTAAACCCCCACATTTTCCCTCAGCCAAAAGAAACCCTCCAACACTGCTATTTGTCACTATAGGGAATTGGTGTGCGGAGCTCTAATATGGGGATGTGCAACCAACCAAAGTACCCCTTACAAATGCAGCAGTTGAAAACTCTTCAAGAATGTTTAAGATAGGACCCAAGTCTCTTCCTCTCCCCATACAGAACAACATAAGGCTGGGTCAGATCCTCAACTACAGTCAAAGAACACACAGCACAAGTTGTGAATGCACGTGCATTCACAGGGGCTGACTTTCATTTTTTCGGCTGGGTCCTCCACCTCTGCTCTGCCCCGAGGCCCTGCTCCCACTCCCCCCCTTTTCCCAAAGCCCCACCCTTGCTGCGTCTCTTATCATCCTAAGGCCCCGCACTCACTTCGCCTCTTCCCACTCCTGTTCCCGCTCCACCCCCTCCCCCGAGCGCACCCTGTCCTCACTCCGCCTCTTTCCGACCCCACTCTGCCCCCCCCCAGCACCACCAACGTCCAAACAGCTGATTGATATGGCCTGCTAAACAGCTGATTGGTGGGTAGCTGGTAGGTGCTGAGCACCCACTATTTTTTTCCATAGGTGCTCCAGGGCTGAAGTACCCACAGAGTCAGCACCTATGTGTGCATGTACAAAAGTGGTGTAAAATTCATCTTTGCACTCTCCAAATCCTGGGCTGCTGTGTGTGGAGGCTGGTCCCGCAGCATAGTCTGCTCTAATTTATACTGCTGCTAACAGTCCAAAGGGCCAAAACACCAGCTAGAGATTGGCACCTTGCCTCTAGTCACACCCTCTATAGCAGTAACAGCAGGAGGGAGAAGCAGCATCACAGCCTCTACACCGGCTCTGCACTACAAGAGGATTCTCCTACAATGGAATGATCCTCTTAGGCCACATATTCTGGCTCTCTGGCTAGATCCTGCTGACAGTGCATTGCAAAGTATCTGAACCTTCATGGATAATCTGTCTGTTTGTATCTAATCCCGCCCCGCCCTCCTCCCCCCAAAAAAACAAATAATTTTTAAATATGTCCTTAGCCATTTCATCAATGTTACAGGGTTTTACTTGTTTTATTTAGAGATGGGCCAAAGAGACGGAGTTCAGCTCAACATCAGATTCAGTTTTTGGCCCAGGTTCAAAGCTCAGGTTTCCAGCTGAATCTGAGGTAGGATCCATATGCAGTGGTGCCAAACTCCAGGTTTTAAATTTATTTTTGCAAAATTTAAATTAATATCAATATCTTGACTGTTGAAAATCTCATGAAATCAGCTCTTCTAACATGATTTCCACCACCTTGAACTGTATTCAGAAAATAGGTCCCTTCCTATTTTGGATATAACCTGGAACCAAAATTGCCATCACATTTTTGGGACCAGTGAGTTAACTCCCAATTTCCCCAGAATTCAGGGATAAGGAGCTGTATTGGATAACAGATTTCAGGCCCATCTCTAGTTTCAATGCTTTACTTTGTTCCTTTATAGAAATACACCATTTGATGAGTTTGGGAAAAATAAAATAACTCAGCTCAGCACTATGAAATCACAACGGAGCCAAGAGTGAATACAGCAACACTGTGCAAAAGCAGTTTACTATATATAGTGGGATGTCAACACATGAAGAGAGTGGAATGCTGCATATGAAAGGTAAGCACTTTTGCGAACTGCTATAATTGGGGCCATTAGATTTGCAGTCTAAACTTATTAAGCTGTACAGTACTAGTGTGGGCAAATGCTAAATTAACCAGAGCTAACTATTTCAGTAATTTCAGAGGGTTTGGCCCTTCTCCACTCTCCTCTGCCCCTTGATTGATTATTTAGAGGGTTCTGGTGGTAGAACTCATAAATTTTCAAAATTCTTTCAAGTTGTTTTTGTTCTTCTGATCAAAGAAATGTTTATGTACCCTTCCCATACTGTGTCTCTTTTTTCAAAGTAGTTTTTCTTTAGCACCATAATGTGATGTACACAGAGAGGTAAATGATGTTGGAATCCTTTCTACCCAAAACCAGTGTGTAAATCTTCAGAAAAGCAAAGTTCATGGGTGCATTTAAAAGGGGCACAATCTGTTTGTGCTTAAAAGAAAGTCCCCCTTTTTTGTGTGTGTCCAGAATAACAATGCCAGAATGTGTTATTCTAAAGAACCGTTGCCATGGTGATGCCATCAATAACATAATTTTCTGCATCCTTGTCCTTTAAACACATAAGGAACGCAACAAGCATTGGTAAATGTGAAAAAAGAACAATTACCTTTTCTCTCTCAAAAGCAGAGGAGAGCTTTTTTTCACCTCATCAATAGAAAATTATGTAGAAAGGAATAATAAAGACTGTTACAAGAAGCACCAAGAAGCCTATTAGTGACAAAGACTTTTTTTCTTTCCATGAATAATTACAGCTCTTCAAGAAGAAATCAGCCCAGGCTAAGGACCCTTTGCAAGCTTTAGATGGTAAAACAAACATTTGATTATACAAGGATTTCGCTTTCATGTACCTTTCCAAGGAAAAAACAAGTAAAACTACAGAGTGCCAATGGGAGAGAGAAAACCCGGAGAAACATCTGCTGCAATTAGATTTTAAAAACCCTATGCTTTAGAGTAAAAGACTCATATCAAAACAGTTATGCTAGTGACAGGATCAATAAAAGCTCCAAGCCAGCAGGTACAACTTGTTTGTGGTGGGAAATTACTGCTATTTAAATGTTATGATGATGGAAAACCATTCTTATTTTGTACCGTGGTACTAATAAAAATGGGATTTCAACTGAAGAAATGCTACTAAATAGCTATAAAATAATAATACTCATATTTTATTTCATTCAAATTAAAACTTCAAAGATCATAGCAACATGGTAGGTTGTATAGAACTGAATTATAATTATTAAAGGACATCATTGCTTAAGTAAACACCTTTTATTGGGGCTACATGAAGCTGCAGAGACAGCTTTTGAAACCCCTGGAACTGGCAAATGAGGGCATGTCCTGAAAAATGAGAGACCCCCATGTTGGTGGAACAGTCCTGAGCATCATATGTAATTGTAGGACATAGGAAATCTGATTTTTCCCATCCAACGTATTTTGGGAGGTTTTTTTTTTTAAATCTCCTTCCTCTAAAGCATCAGAGATGGCCACAGCTTGATATGGAACACAGGACAGGGTGATCTGGTGCTCTAAGGTGGTACTGAGAATTCTCTCTCTCAGGTGATTAGCTGGTTGGTTCTAGCTCACATGCTCAGGATCGAACTGATCACCACATGTGGAGTTGGGAAGGAATTTTCCCCCCAGGTCAGAATGGCAGCCATCTCAGAATTGTTTCGCCTTCCTCTGCAACGTGGGGTGTGGGTCACTTGCCAGGATTATCTGGATACGTCTCACTTAATCAGTTCTCTGACACTGCGGGGGCCTCAGGCATTGGTGCACCTACGTCCCTCCTGTTCTCTGCCTGTGGCACACAATAGACTCATCTCCTGCATGCTGTAATACTTTGGTCTAATTTTGGTTGTTGGGTTTAGTGTGTGGGTGTTGGTGACCTGTGAAAGACAGGAGGTCAGATTAGATGATCTGATGGTCCCTTCTGGCTTCAAAGTCTATGACTCTATGAAAGCATTACTCAATGCTCTACAATATAGTGAAGGTCATCATGCATGCCACTGGCTGCTTACGAGATCCAAATGACAGACTTTCTCTTTCATAATAACTATGTCTACATCTACATTACAAGCTAGGGATGAGATTCCCAGCTTGGGCAGACATACTCGTGCTAGCATTCATCTGAGCTACTGTGCTAGAAATACTACTGCAGCCATGGTAGCACGGGAAGTGGCAGCATGAGCTAGCCATCCTGAATACATACCCACAGGGTTCAGGCAGGTTTGTACTCCAGACAGCTAGCCAGTGCTGCCACTCCCTGTGCTACTGAGGCTACATTACTCTTTTGGTGTGCCAGCTCAGTTGAGAGCTAGAATGAGTATGTCTCCGTGAACTGGGAATTACACCTGTAGCTTGGCATAGTTTATGATGTGGGCAGGGGGTAAAGAGGAAGTAGGGAAAATCCGCGGCTTTCTTCTCCCGATGATGGGCATGGGAGGCAGGAGGAGGGAAGAGAACATAAGCAGGTAAAAGGGGATGGGAAGCAACAGGATTTGTGGTGGGGAGCTAGACAGAGATTGAGGTCTAGAACAGGCGCTCCCAGGATCAAACTCAAAGAGGCTCCAAAATTCCTATACCAGCCCTAGGGACTGCTAAAAGGCATCATACTCAGATATAAATTGCAAAGTAGGTGATTTCTCTGATTGGAAAATAACAAATTTAACAGAGAGTTAAGTCCTTTGAAAGATGCAACACAGATGAGGAGGTTGTAATTTCAACTCTTCAGATTTACTGGGGAGGCTATACTGGCACTAGAAAAGGTTCAGAGAAGGGCAACTAAAATGATTAGGGGTTTGGAACAGGTCCCATATGAGGAGAGATTAAAGAGGCTAGGACTCTTCAGCTTGGAAAAGAAGAGACTAAGGGGGGATATGATAGAGGTATATAAAATCATGAGTGATGTGGAGAAAGTAGATAAGGAAAAGTTATTTACTTATTCCCATAATACAAGAACCAGGGGTCACCAAATGAAATTAATAGGCAGCAGGTTTAAAACAAATAAAAGGAAGTTCTTCTACACAAAGCGCACAGTCTTGTGGAACTCCTTACCTGAGGAGGTTGTGAAGGCTAGGACTATAACAGCGTTTAAAAGAGAACTGGATAAATTCATGGAGGTTAAGTCCATTAATGGCTATTAGCCAGGATGAGTAAGGAATGGTGTCCCTAGCCTCTGTTTGTCAGAGGGTGCAGATGGATGGCAGGAGAGAGATCACTTGATCATTACCTGTTAGGTTCACTCCCTCTGGGGCACCTGGCATTGGCCACTGTCAGTAGACAGGCTACTGGGCTAGATGGACCTTTGGTCTGACCCAGTACGGCCGTCTTATGAATGATGGATACCAGTACAGCCTCATTTCCAGACGGACTATAGCAAGTCCAGTGCAGTAGGGAACCAGACACTGTCACAAGGCCTGAGTTCTGTTCCCAACTCTGCCACTTGCTTGTTATGTCACTTGATCTCACTGCCTTGGTTTCCCCATCCCTAAAATGGGGATAATAATGTCTTTGTACAGCTCCTTAAGGTTTATGGCTGTGTAATTCCTAAGTAAGTAGTACTTACGCAACATTTCTAGATATAGAGTACCAAATTCTGTTCTCATATGCAACAACTCCACTGAAGGCAATGAGATTTCACTAATTGGAGCTGAATTTAGGCCAGAGAATTTGGCATTCACAAATGTTAGTACTAGACTGGTTCTGTTTGCTGGGGAAAAGCTTCTTCCCTCTATCTATATTGTTACATATTTTAGCCTTTTAAAGATAATTGTGTGAAAGAACCTTAACTAAGCAGCTAGAATCAGTAAAACTTGTAACAGCTGAGATACTGTTAAATCAAATTGCCCAGAAAATTAAAATTAGTCAAATCTTTTTCTGTGCATATGGACATTACCCTAGGAAAAGAAATCCTAGGACGAGAAGAAAACCTCTTGGAAGGAAACTTAAACATTCTCTCCCCTTCTGGTTTGCCTGATACTTGTAAAGGAAAAAATATTACCATCCACGTCTTGTAATTTCATAGCCAGACCAAAGAGGCCAAAAGTTGAACTGCAGTTCCCAGCTTATATGAACCCTTATAGCAACCAACTGTGTGAATGTCAGCATAATGAACCAGTGTGGCTGATGAATTAGTTAGAGGCATACAAATGGCTAAGATACTTTTAAAGGCCACTGGATGATTAGATATTGAGAACACATAATTTATGTATTAAGTATTCCAAGTACACAAATATTTTGTTAAGCAACAGTTTCTTAGCTGTTTCAGACACTTTCAGTCTGTCTGGTAGGGCTGTGTTAATCACAACTGCATGCAGATCATTTCCTTGTGTATTGTGTGCATTTTGAATTATTTAAAGTCTAATCTTTATAGAATAAAGGAGAAAGTTTGTGTGTAGACCATGGTGTAGACTTAATCAAGAGCCATTAACTTAATCAAGAGCAGGCAGGAGCCCTTTTTAAAATAATCTGTCTGGATTTTTCTTTTGAGAAAAAACTCTTTAAAAAATAAATTGTTTTAGAAAACATTCAGCCAGGTAATGTGCTCCGGGATGCTTGCTGTGTTGTCAGTAGAAGGCCACAAAGGCTTAAACTTGTGAGTCGTTCCACTGACTTCAAAGGAACTACTGAGGTATGGAAAGTTTAAAAATTGCATAAGTCTTTGCAAGATTGGAACCTTCATTACTGGGATAGTTCTTTTATAAATGAATTAAAAACTGCATTGACAATGTATTTTTTTAAAGCATGGATTCAGAGGATGATAGCAATAGAAGACTCTAGAAGGCAGGTTTGTTGTGTGTACACTGATGGACAATGAGCCAGGCGCAGATCAGCAGTAATGTTCTACAAGCATCACAGAGAGGCCTGAACCAAATCTTGGTCCCAATGCCCTGATGACTTTGGGGCCTCCTTTGCATGCCTCCTGTGGGAAGCTGCATAACCTCCTACTCACTGAAGGCAAATCCAGATCTGAATTTATTTTCCTTATTTTTTGCTATAATATATACCACAAGAATCATTTTTCCTCTGTTCTGCACATTTTAAAAGGAGGCCTTATATAATGAAACACCCGGGGAAATAAAGTTTCTTTATACAAAAAGAAATGCACTTCGTCAGCAGTTTTCTGTGTTCTCTGTTATCATCAAAAATATTTTTGTTTTAATGGGGTCTCTCTCCCCATCACCACCCAGATTTTCCTCCAATTCCACCCGGCAGCGAAGTCATATTCCTGTGCTTATGTTATTGGCAAGTAAATAATTTGGATGTCACAAACATATCTGACAACCAGAGAAAAGCCATAGCGCTTTTCATACCTCCTAGAACCACAAAGGATGGAGGTTGGGGAGGAGGGTGGGTATATTATGGTAAGGGCTAGATCAGGGGTAGGCAATCTATGGCACGGGTGCCGAAGGCGGCATGTGAGCTGATTTTCAGTGGCACTCACATTGCCTGGGTCCTGGCCACCGGTCCGGGGGGCTCTGCATTTTAATTTCATTTTAAATGAAGCTTCTTAAACGTTTTAAAAACCTTATTTACTTTACATACAACAATAGTTTAGTTATATATTATAGACTTATAGAAAGAGACCTTCCAAAAACGTTAAAATGTATTACTGGCACGCGAAACCTTAAATTAGAGTGAATAAATGAAGACTCGGCACACCCCTTCTGAAAGGCTGCCGACCCCTGGGCTAGATGCTTGCCGTCTGTGCTTTCATGGGTACTTGTGGTGAGGGCACTGCTCACTAGCAGCCCTTATTAAACCTTTTCTTGTAACTTGAGCTCTCCTACTACTGGCCTGCTTGCTGATGCACAGCTCAGGAGCAACATCCTCATCACACTTAGAATGCCCTGGCTCCCTGAGGTCTTCAGAGCTAGTCTCCCTACCTTCTTGTGCTTGGAGAAACACTGGCTGTGACATAACGACTGCTTCTTAGATAGGAGCATTGGTGATGGAGGCCCCTTGCACCCATTCCTTCACAGCATCAATTGTGCTGCCACGCATCATTTGGCCTATAAACTAAGTTATATGAATGCTTAGGCCGAAGTGGGTATTTATTTTATTTAACACTAGACATCCAGGGCCTGATCCAACTGTCACTGAAGTCAATGGAAAAGCTCCAGCTGACTTTAAATGTCACAAATACAGAAAAGACATGGTGTTCCTCAAGTCTAGAGTTCCCTTGGTGAATGACAACATGAGCCACAATGTTTTCTAAGGACTGTAAGACTGAGTGGTCGGAAAGCAAAGACCGTTCAACTGAAATCGAATGAAATGCAATTTTTAATTGTCCAACGTTTGTTTGTTTATACAAAATTGTCCAAAGTTTGTCCAAATTTCGTTTGTTTATATATATACACAAAACCCAAGCTCTGTCATCAATACAGTGACACCCACATGAATTCCCAGATGAAAGTAATCAGGTTAGGAGCTGGCATATTTTTAGGTAAAAATATAAAAATCTTCTTGCTCAAGGTGCTTTTGAAATCATGTCAACATATAAAGATGTAAAATACACTTCGGCCATTTCACAGGATGTCACCATGTCTTTCACCTATTTTTAATTTTCAGCTGCCTTCTTCCTTGCCTCTAACATCCATATGACCCCCATCCGTAAAGACCACCATAGCAGTTGAATGTGCAAGCTATGTCCAGAATAGATTATCAGAGTTTTACAGTATTCTTCACTCAAACACACTGGACACAGTTCATTTTTAAATCATTACAGATAATTTACCCAAAACCAACCCCCCTGAATTATGAAATTATTCTGTTTCGTTAGCAATTTTTCAAATATAAATCCTAAAATAAACAAACATCAGCCAAACCCTCACCTGTGACTTTCTTTATATCTACAAAATTCTAAAATATAGGCTGCTCCATTTGATTGTTCACAATTATATTGTCTGAAGGCAAAAAAGGAAAGTTGGTGATACCATTCTAAATTTCCCAATCAGGAGTATCCACTAACATAATCTAAACACTAATGGCATTTCACAGAATAAATATTACTTTTAATATGTCAATGGAGAGGTATTCTGAAGATAATTGTATGAGAGAGAATTTGCCTTTATATGGATTTGGAACCAGCGAGGTCTCCATAGTGGCAAAAGTAATAACATCTCAAAAAAGGAAGCTCTGCGTGTTCCTGAAAGCTCAGTTAGCTACAGCCCTAGCTGTTAATTACAGGTTCAACTGTTTTTGTGGCTTCTAATAACTGTTCATTATCATCACCACCACTCTGAGGAGCATCCTTGAAGGGGTGTATTCCCCATCTGTTTATATAATAAAAATGGTATTATCATTCTCAAAAGATATCATTAAAAAGTTATGACTGGTTTATTTTTTGCCACAGTCTACACACAAACGAATAAGCATTCATTATAGCTCTATCGTTATCACCACTCTTGTTAAGGCTGAGTAGACTTTTTATAATACGTCTCCATGAAGAAACTGGCAAGATCCTGGGCAGAGAAGGGAAATGTAAGGGTGTACCACGGCTGGGGATTGTTTGGACTGAGAGAGAAATGAGAAAGATGGGTGCAGGAATCAACTGTAAAGAAGAGGGTGAAACTGAAGTGGAAACCATGGAATCAATGGAGGGGAATGAGGCTGGTGATGGAAGGAAGAGACAGAGGTCCAGAGTAGTCAGCGATGTTGCACTGTAGATTTTAGAAGGAGTGAGTGATAATGCAGGGGAAACAACATAGAAGCAGGAGCTCAGAGAAGAATTTTAAGGCCATGATTACACTGTGGGCACTATAGCAGCATAGCTATGGCACTGTAATTATGCCACTGTAACCCCACTGTGTAGACTCCGACTACAGTGACAGAAGGGGCTTTTCCATCGCTGTAGGAACTCCACCTCTCTGAGCAATAGTAGTTAGGTTGACAGAAGCAATGTTATGTCCACCTAGCTGCACCTACACAAGAGATTAGGTTGGCATAGCTACGGTGGTCAGAGGTGTTGATTTTTCACACCCCCTGAGTGTTGTAGGTATGTTAACCAAAATTTTAAGTGTAGACCAGGTCTAAGATTAAAAGATCAGAAAGAAAGCAGTACTTGGTGAAGATCAGGTCAAGTGAGTGACTTAGATAACTGAATGAGGGAAATGGAGCAAAGATGAAGGACAAGTGAAGAAATAGGGTACTGAGGAGCTAATTGGATTAAACTGCTATGTGATGACCCACTATGAAAGCAAGAGATTGGGAACAGAGAAAGAATGGACAGTCAGCCATCAAAGTCAAGGAAGGAGAATGACAAAGATTCATCAAATTACAACTAAACTGGTGAAGAGGGAGGAGAAGAAATGGATGGAATGGACTTCAGAGGAGTTGGTGATGTGGGGAGGCAGGGAGAGGGGCTGAATTAACACAACCTTCAGACAATTTATGAAGGAGCGCATCTGACATTTTGTTCAGAAATTCTAAGTCTCTCTATTACGTTAAGATTACTTGAATGTCCCGTATTTTTCAGCAACTTCAATTGCATTTTCTGGGAAGACTTGATTTCACCAGCAATAATCTTTCCTAACACATGACTTTATAACCAAGATGCTTGCACAGTGACATCAGACCAGGGAAATGTTATTAACATTTCTCTGTCACTGGCATAAGTACCATCATTACTGATATTCAATAATACAATGAGACTGGAAACTCTATATCTTCAGGGGCAGAGGATATACTAGACAATAACTTAAACGGTGGCACCAACAATAGTTTCAGGCTCCAGTTACTATATTGGACCTACTCCTTAGCATTTTTAGGGCGCCTATGAAATGAGATTTTGTGTAATAAAAAAGTATGTTTCTTGTTTCACCAGAAAGTATTATTATTTGGGTTATTGTGGTCATAAAACAAAACAAAAAAACACCATGCCACCAAATTGTGGATTTGAAATTTTGCCATTAGGTTTGGATTATACATCACTTTAAAAGCTGTTTCATGTTATTTCAACGTATCACTGATGCAGTTATTTTGCTTCAATCATAGAAACAGTAAAGCAGACAAAGATCATGCATTTAACATTGCCTTTAAATGTTTAAATCCAATATTACGCTAATCCACATCCTTAAAAATTATAGGGTACCATAATCTGAATTATGATCAACATATGCACAAACTCCAGCTACTACAATTGGCCAGCCAAAATATAAAACACAATGCTTATTTTTGGATGTGCGTGTTTACTGAATTGGAACTGCTACCCTTACTTTGTGTTCTGAACGTGCTCTGCCAAGGGAATGAAGACTATAGGCCAAGTGCTGGGTGCCAGGAAGCAAAATTGGAACAGTCTCTCCTCTCCCCACAAGAGACTCTATGGGAAGCCTTTCCCCTCTTTCTCTATGCCTAAAATCCTTTTGTGGAGTTGCTTTTATAACCTTCTCTGCATTAACTGAGACACACAATTTATGGGTCTGGGCACATCTGTTAACATGGATTTGTGTTACCACAGTCTACGCGACATTTAGCCTCCACTATTAGTGAACCATTTTCTGTTATTTGCGTTGCTGCTGCTCTGGTGCCATCCACTTCATGTCTTAAACTTCACAGTTTGAGCAAAAGAAAAAAGATTCTCTTTTCCATTTACTATTGTGAAAGCTTATTGGCAGCCACTTGACATTTTTTCCCCAAGATGCTAATTGCCAGATTTCATAACTAGTCAACAAGTTGCATTGTTACATATGACACTGGTGCTTGTTATCTAGATCTTTTACACTGTGTATACTTTTTTTTAGAATGGCTTCTTTGCAATAAATGTCAAAAGCTTAAAAATAAAAAGGAATCAACCTGTTGATAACTAAAACTTCAGTTTCTTGTAAACAAATGGTAATTAAGTGAATTTGCAATTATTTATTTTGTTTTGTTAAGATGATGTGCAATGCCAACAACTTGGCCTTTTTTATTGGAACATTGAGTAACGGGGATTGATAGACGTTTAGAAAAAATCAAAATTCTGTAAAGGAAATGTATGCTGTTGCAATATCATTCAGATCCAGAAATTACAGTATGCCTGGAATAATTACCAGCAATTTTTGATCCAATGTACAGTAACAACATCTCTTACTGTTAATTTTTTCCTATCGAATTAGTGCTCAGAATAGAGCATCCATTGCTCAGGGCAATAGGCAAACACATACATTTAGGAAGACACAGTTCCTGCACTGAATAAGTTATAAACCGGGGTGAGGTGGGGAGAAAGAGATACAATCAAAATATCAAAAATCAATTGAAACTGACAAATAAATTATAAAGCAAGTCAGTCAGCAATGAGTTAATAAACTAATTCAATTGACAGTCAATGGAAAAACAATCTGCAGCCAACTGACTGAGGGAAGCAAGCTGCTAATAAGAAATCAGAATAGTTACTGGGAGGAGATCTGGGGGCAGTTCTGGAAAATTGAGCAGCCAAACTGATGAAGACTACATAAGTAGGCCTCCCTCCCTGCTGGTAGTCAGCCAATGGTTAAGAGTAGGAGGAAGGGGAACAAGGCAGAGGCTGTAGAGGTTTTGGTGGAGAGAAAGTGGGAGTTGCATATCTCCTGGGGAAACATACTTTCTACTAGAAGCTACATGCTTCCTACTCAGCGAGGGGAAGCATCACAAACTGCCCATTGTCCTGCTTCAAAGTTCATACTCAAAGTCTATCCTCTGGGAGCATTCCAGACTGTCAGAAAATCCCTTACCTTGGTAATGGTCTCTCTTGGTTAGGACTGAAGTGAATGGTCCAAACGCCATAGCAAAATACTTCCTCCATCATAGGATGAGTCAGTAAAGGCCAAAGGATGGGATTTTCAAAAGAGCCTAAGTGAGTTAGGAGGACAAGTCTTATTGGCTTTCCATGGGACTTGTCCTCCTAAGTTACTTGGGGACTTTTGAAAATCCTACCCCAAATCTATTAAGAATCCTATTCAATACCATTGAAATCAATGGGAAAAAAATCACTCTGAATTTGAGAGATGTTGGGTTGGGCCCTAGCCTGGCAAGAATCTGATTTCTTCTATGTGAAGAAAGAGACTATATATAATCATTTAAGTTTTGGAATAGTTACATAAAAAGGCATCACCCCATATAAAGACAGCATCACTTGTTAAGTAGAGGGAAGCAAACATCTTACTACCCTCACCTCCCTGCTCTGTGAACTCTTCTCCAAGTTGTTCAGTTGTTTGGCCTTTTGCTGGAATATGGAAATACTGGGTTTAGATCTTGTTGCATCAGTAACCTTTTCCTGTCAAAAATTTAATTCCCCTCTCTTCCATATATTGGAGACATGTAGGAATAGAGGAAGAAAAGAGATAAAAATGTGTGAATATATTGGGAGAAACCATTTCTGTAAGAAGGATTGATCTTAACATGTCACAACATGTCTTTCAGATAGTAATGCCCTAAAATGTTTCCGAAGAGGACTGGATAGCTAGTTGTTGGAAAAAGCCCACTGTTGTGGTACATGTTGACAAAAGCAAAAAAAAAAAAAAAATTAAGGATGATTTCAAAAAGACTTTACCAAGAAAATGAAAAGACAGCTACAAAGGCCTGGGTTATGGCAATAGGGCCAAGCACGAAAGCTGATAGTTAACCACTCATTCAAACCTATTTGGAAATACACACAGCTCATAGTAGCAGGAGTTCCTCAAGTCATTGTGTGAATTAGGTAGTCATCATACACAGCTGTGAAAATGCCTATTTACATGTACAAATGGGTTTCCTAACAATTCTGGAGTCGACTTTTGGAAAGCGGTCTTTAAAAGTCTAAATTACAAAAAACCTTCTGATAAACAATAATGGCTTTTTTAAAAATACGATCAAAGAATCAGAGAAATTAGAGGAGAGATCTTACAGTATTAGCTCTTTCTAACTGAACTACCTGCCAGTGCAGGATTATTCTTACAATATATTCGCTAGTATTTTGTTCATTCTAGTTTTAAATGTCAAGCAACAGGGTTTCCACCATTTTCGCCAAGGAGACCACTCTCACAGTCAGGAACTATTTCCTGATATTCAGCATTCATTGTCCATCAATCCATTTTATTCTATTAGTTCTAGTTATGCCCTTGTGTCTCCTTAAAAATGTCCTCTCACTCACTGATGTCCTCTCCTTTCAGACCCATATGATCAATTATTATATCCCCCTTATTTCTCTTTAGGCCTTCAGTTTGTGTGCTTTAGGTTGTGAATATCCCATGCAGCATTTGAACTTTTTCCTTTTGCTGTATGCAACGTCTCCAGCTGGTCATCAGCTTCTAGCTGCTTTTGTTGATTTTTGCTGCAATTTGTGCCTAGGACTTTCCAGAATTTATGAGATCGCAGGTGAAGTGAAAGGCTAAATTAAGACAAGAATGAGTTGTTTGCACACAAAGAAGCCACTGCGCCAAAAGATTCTTGACTTTCTGTTCTCACATGGTAAACAGAAAAGCAATAAGATGATGCAAACTAAATATATCTGTGTGCTCATGGCCTAAGAAATGTTATTACATAGTCTGTAAAAGAAAGCAATATCTTAAGTTCTAACAAAATGATACTCTGGATTAATATATATTAATATATATTAATACACCTGTTATAGTGAGTTTTATTTATATACATATATATATAAAACTCACTATAACAGATGTTATTGAAAACCTCAACATGTACTATACGGCAGGGATTGTAATAAAATGGTATTGCTTAATCTATATGGAGGATGAATGTTGAGTTTTTTAATGATGATTCACTGCACAAGTCGCCTTTGTAAGTGACAAAGAAGGTGATGTCTGACCTATCCATCAATGGAGAGCATTTTATTTACTTTTATATAAACCAACTTTACCATTCTAGCTGCAGTTTAACATCCAAACAGCTAAGCAGTTTCTCACTATCTCAGGAAAGGGTCAAAAACATCTCTGAAAGTATGGCATAATCCAGTACTTGATTTTATTTTATATGAGTAACGAAAAACTAATGTGCATTATTATAGCCATGAAGAATCATACAGTGTCAGAGACAGAGATAGCTCAATGGTTTGAACACTGGCCTGCTAAACGCAGACTTGTGAGTTCAGTCCTTGAGGGGGCCACTTAGGGATCTGGGGCAAAATCAGTACTTGGTCCTGCTAGTGAAGGCAGGAGGCTGGACTCGATGACCCTTCAAGGTCCCTTCCAGTTCTAGGAGATAAATAAATTAATGGAGATAAACAAAGAGGAAGAACCAGAAAAGAATGTTCCTGAAATAACCAGGCTTTTTTAGCATTTTCCAGAGTGCCTACTGATAACCATACCTGTTCACTACATTTTCAAAATATTCTGGAATGAGTTTGAAGAAGTTCAGATAACATTTGTCAGCAAAATGAGACCTGTTAAATGAGGACACTTAAACACTGCTTCTCACAGCAAAAAGATGGTTTAGAGATTTCTGGGGAAAAAACAGCAACCCTTATGAGCAAAAAGTAAAGCCATTTTTGAGGTGGATTATGGCAGTCATTCTGAAGATACAATACTTTTTTTTGAGAGAGAGAGAAAGTGAAGAACATTAACATTACATCCAAGTAGACCACAGATTATAGAGCCAGAAGGGACCATTGTGATAATCTAACCTGACTTCTTGTATAACACAGACCATAGAATTTCCCTGAATTAATTACTATTTGAACTAGAGTACATCTGTTAGAAAATCATTCTATCTTGATTTAAAAATTGGCAGTGATGGAGACTCCACTATTGCCCTTCTTGAATGGTGGACATTAGAACTGGACATAATATTTCAGTAGTGGTTGCACCAATGCCATACACAGTGGTTACATAACCTTCCTACTCGATATTCCCGTTTATGCCTCCAAGGATTGCATTAACCCTTTTTGCCACAGCACCACACTGGGAGTTCAGGATAAATTGATTATCTACCATGAGCCCCAAATCTTTTTCAGAAATGCTACTTCCCAGGGTAGAGTCTTCCATCCTGCCAGTATGGCCTACACTCTTTGTTCTTAGATATATAACTTCACATTTGGTCATATTTAAACACATATTGCTTGCTTGTGCCCTGCTTAAAAAGTCATCCAGATTGGTCTGTATCAGTGACCTATCCTCTTCATTATTTTCCCTCCCCCACAATCTTTGTCAATAATGACTATGTTTTCTTCCAGGTCATTGATAAAAATGTAAAATGCACAGGACCACGAACTGATCCCTGCCAGAGCCTACTGTAAACATGCCCACTTGATGATGATTCCTTGTTTACAATTTACTTTTTGAGACCTATCATCAAGTTTTCAATCCATTTAATGTGTGCCATGTTAACGCTGTATTGTTCATGGCCCAACCATACTTTTATTTTATACTTCCCTTTCCCTTTCCTGACAGACCTTTCCTCCACTAAATTCCACCCTGGCATCACTATTAGCTATATTATCCATGAGCTGAGTCTGACCCTCCATCTTCAACTCAGTCTAAGCTAACACCAAAGCAAACACACTGCATTAAAAAACACCAACCCTTCCACCTTTGGGGTGCACACAAACCAATGGGCAGCTTTTCTCCACGTTAGTAATGTCTTAGGGGAAAGTTTTTAATAGTGATTGAAGCAAAATGTGTAAATGAGGTTTGTAGCGACAGTGACACTATTTTATGGAGATAGCATATGTGGAAGATACAATGAAAGCAAAGAGGTGAAGGTGCAACTATCAAATAGGATAGGTTTGTGGAACCAAAGGGTCATTCCTTGTACAGTTCAATACCTGTCCATAATCGCAAGGCAGTGGAGTCATTAGAGGAATGAGAAGAACCTGCTTGTGAAATGAAATAGAAAAAAACAGGTCCTCTTCTCTTCCTTTAGGACTCAATCCTGCATGGGAATTTGGCGGGGGGAGCAAAGAATGTAGAATTACGTCCTTTGTTTGGGAGTAGCACTGCGGGATGCAGTGGGACACATTCATAGAAGACAGAGTGAATGGCATAACTCCTAGAGGAAAATCCCAACATGAACGACTGGTAATATTTTACATTACAAGGAACAAATATACTATTACTAAGTACATTTTACTTATGTGGTAACTACACCAATTTTACTTGGTAATTATCATAGGGCTACATAATAATTACATGTCCCTGCAGCTTACTTGGTAATTAATCTTAGTTGGTCCAAAAGTATTTACCATGTATCTGCACTGTGGTTTAGAAGATGAAATAACCATGTATTCTCATGGTACTTGTTATGTCTAAACCCTGCTATTACGTGGTGCTATACTTACCATGCATCATTATCAATATGGTCAACATGGATGTTAGTGTTGAGCAATAAAACCCTATATGGTTTGAGCCTGGCTTCTTAGCACTGGACAAATATTTTTTAAAAAAGCCTTAATATGTTTGAATTTTTAAATGAAGTTTTATTAATTTTATATTTCCCCTTTACATTTCCTTGCAAAGAATATTCTAGCAAAAAATGACCTGGCAGAAGTGTTGGCTGAAACAACAAATTTTAAGTGAGCATTACAAATTATTTGCACAAAGCAAAATTTTGAATTTGAATGTAATAGGGAGTATTCACACCACAACCCTGATTTTCAGTTACGCTACTGTAATCAGGCAAACAGAAACAGATGAGATGATCTATATGTGCAATCAAAATATAATTTTGAAAAATCACAAAAGACTGCTAATAAACGTGTTACAGACTAAGAAGCATTCAGAGAACATGCTTAGCTGAGAGATGGGTCTAGTGTACTAGATTGTAGGTCAGGAGAACTGGCTATGCCATGGACCTGTTGCATTGTCCTAGGGCAAGTCACTTAACCTCTCTGTGCCTCTGCTTCTCCTTTCACCTTTTGTCTGTCTCATCTATTTAGACTAAGATCTTTGGGGCAGGGACTGTTTCTCACCATGTGTTCATGAAGCGCCTAGCATAATAGGGCCCTAATCTCAGTTGGGGTCTCTCGGTACTACTGTCATATTAAAAAAATAATAAGGCTTTTAATATTATTATTTAAATAATTTTAACAAAACAATATAATAAAATTGTGATCTGCTCATGGACAATTTGTAGATAGAAAAGGAGGTGAATTCAATCAAATAATTTATTCTCTATAAATCCTAAATTCATCTCTATAGTCCTTTGAGAGAATATCACTCTCCCTCTGTAGCACTGCAGATCAAATGTAATACTTAATATAATTAATAAATAAATAGTTAATTACTTGTATTACAGAAGTGCATTGAAGTTTCATCCAAGATCAGGCCCCCATTGTGCTGGGGTTCTACCCGTATATTTTGGAGGCCCTGCCAAAGAGATTACTAGACATGATTAATATTTTCCATTCAAAAAAAATTTCCAATGAAAAATGGTATCTGTAAAAAAAAATACAAAATTTTAATTTTAAAAAATTCTGATTTTTCTACAAAATATCCCCCAAACTGAAAAACTGTTTTTTTTTTCATTTTTTGCCCCTCTTTTCCAGTTTTCACCTCCTTTGAATGGCAAAACAGAAAAGACATAATAGGGAGAGGAAAAGAGCAAAACACGCTCCCTGAAACTGAAAATAAAAGCACACTTTTTTAAATTAAAAAATTGGAAAATTAAAAAAAATCACAAAAAATGTGGAGTCAACAACATTTTCCACAAAACACACTTATAATTTTTTTGACCAGCTCTAAAGCTAAATTACTTTGCTAACCATCACTAGATTTGAATATCTGAGAGTTGGTGGCAGGAGACTGAGTGAAGGGACTTCAAGTCTGGAATCCGTGCCCATGTCATTTTCTTTTCAGGGCTTCAGGTCATGATATACATCTCATCTGTTCCATCAGGCTTTTGCCTGCTGGGAGCCAAGGTGAGCTGAGGGAAGATATCAAGCTCTTTGGGAGTGGGAATCCATTTGGCTTTAAGACCATTAGAGAGCTGTTTACTTCTTGTATATGCATTTAGAACTAGTTGGATAAGCAGATTTTTATAATTTGAAAATGAACAAATCCTAGTTCCATGCAGAGTGCACAGTACTTGTGCCTTACAAAGAAAGTTTTATTGAAACATTCCCACTGTGGCCTGTTAGAACTGGAGAACTAACTGATTTGTCTGACGCACAGGCAGCAGCTCTAAGATCATTCAATGGCAAATGACAAAGGATTGCACAATGTTATGTGTTTTATTTAGAGGTGGACCAGCACTTGAACTTTTGGTAGGAAAGAAGAGTTCACATTTAAGGTACCAGGTTCAAATGCACTTTTATAGTCTTGAGCTAAGATTTTCAGATGATTTAATATCCCAGTCTCGGTTCTGGGTAGGATTCAGAACCAGTTTCAAATGTGTTTTATTGAATGGATTGGTTCACGTGCAACTGGAATAGAGATTTTGAGTGATTTGTGCTCCTGTTGGCAGGAATCTTGCATATGAGATTTCAGTACCATCAAACCCAAACCTGAACCCAAAATGGACCAGACCAACAGCACCTCGGCCCAAGCGATATAATATCATTATATTTATGATAATTTGACAGACATACATTCCACAAAAAACTGCCTTAAAGACCGATTGTTCTCACCTACCCCCACTCTTTTTAAAGTACATCTACAGTAAATCCCTAATTGTTTAACCTTCCCCATTTTCACCAAGGCCTTGTAACAGGCTGACACAGTTTGCCTGAAAGATCCCTCCCTCTTAGCAGGTATTGATCCTGTCTGGGAAAGAGTTAAGATGGTTCTGCTCACTCAGTGAGGCAGGTGACTTGTTACCACACCTAGATAAAAAGGGAGGTGGGAGTGGTTCTGTGGGGAGAGAGGATCTAGTGCATGGGCTGTGTAGTCTTGAGGGATGAATCAAATGGAGCAGCCAACCTGGGGAGGTTGGAGCTAATCTTTGTATTAGTTTATTATTTGTTAATAAAATCAAACTCCTCAAAAGAGAGAAAGTAGTATACATAGTGTGTAGACTAGGTTTGTAAAGCAGGAAGGGAAGGAGTTTGCTCAAAGATTAAATTTCCAATCCTAGTATCTCTGCATAGGGCTAAGGAGACTGGCCCTTGGATGCAGTGCTACCATGGTATCCTCCAAATTGGGGTTTGTAAAACAAATTTATCCATCCCCCTCCGCAAGTTATTTTGGCTCCAATTACATTTTTTTTAAAAACAATTTCAATATCATGCTGCACAGACAACACCTATTGTTTCCCATATTTGTCCCTGGCTAATTTCAAAAGCATTTGGATGAAGTAAGTTTGGAGCCTCATCAACTGTTAAAATATTTGGGGTTCTTTTTTCAAATATTAGGATTTTCCAAAAAGACATCTGCTTAGATTTAAATGTATATAAAAATGCTCTAATGTAGCATTTTTTGTCAGTAGATCTCCAAGCGCTTCATTATTTTTATTGTATTGAGTCTCAGGTCACCGCTGTGAAGTCAGACAGGGCTATCATCCCCACTTCATGAATGGGGAATTGATGCACCAAGAGGCTTAATGACTTACCCAAGGTCACACAGGAAGTTTATGGCAGAGTAGGGAATTGAACCTGACTATCCCAAATGATAGATTAGAGCCCTAACCACTTGACCACCCACTCCCACTCTCATGCACCCTTCTCAAGTTGTATTCCCAGCCCAGATACAAAGCATGCTCTTGTAGCTCTCCCAGTTTACCAAACCCCCATTACCTAATGGCTTTGGGTATATCTTGATATTGTCAGACGCAACAGGGTTGTGCTGTATATAATTGACTTTCATTTTTAACTGTACCCATCACAATTAAGAACTATATGTTGTCCTCTGTAAAATAAATAAATTTTTGAAAATGAACTTTTAACATTTATATGATCAATGCGTCAGCTATTTGTTATGTAATTAGTGCTGAGTTCATGTCAATGCAAATCATGTTACATTTGCTGCTTTAACAATGTGGTTTTATGAAAAATACATGACTAGTTACTAAAACAAAACCCATTAAAATATTTCTATCAAGGAGGTACATTAGTAAGCATCATTAAAATAGCAACACATTTGTAATGTGCTGTGACATCAAATACTTGGGGAAAAATTCTGACACCACTGAAGTTAATGACAAAACTTCCACTAACTTCACTGGGGTCAGGAGTTTGCTCCTGGCCTTTTTTAAACTATCCCTGTCTTTTGCCTATAGGGGATGAAAAGTTTTTTCACCATCTATGCTGTAACCAGGAGTTCTCTGGTGCTTTATACAAACTGTACTCTTAAGGCACTATCTCAGCCACACAACAATTTTGGTGGATTAGGCAGATTCCTATTGATGATACTCTTTAAATTACTAAGGGGAGTCACTGTTGAGCAAATCAAAGAACTCTCTGCTCCTCCAAGGTCAGGACATTTTTTGAGGTACCTTGCATGATCAACAACAAGAATAGAGACAAGCTCCAGCTCCACTCCTGTCATCCTCTATTCCTACTGTTCCTCCCTTCTTCCCTCACCCCTATACTCTACCAACAGAATAATAATTTCCTGCCAGAGGTATACTTTCAGCAGGGGCAATTTGTGTTAGACCATGGTCCATGACCAACCTTGTATTGAACACTGAACACAAAGATTGCAGGTCCCTACATGTGCTGCTTGAGCTTCATGTCAATGGAAAGTCACTCGTATCAAGGTGGAACATTGCATGCTGACATCTACGTTCTTTGTGAACCACACTTCTGAAAGTAGAACCATCATGGCTGGAGTCTGCTCCAGTTTTTTGCAGATTAGGGCATGGCCCTCAGGCTCCTGGAAAGTTGCCAATGCAGCTGTCTGTTGGATAGAGTTCACATGCCTCTTATTTACAACTAAACTCTTCTTGTGGGCGATGCATGCTGGTTTACAAGAGAGCACCAAGTGTGAAAGAAAGTTATTTGCATCTGATCACCCTATCTTAAAATGGTACTCACACTTTCCAGCACTCTACCACTGTGAATATGCTGCACTGCATATTAATATCCCATGCTTATGAACAGGAAATAGGAGGGTATGCGTGTGAGGTTGCACTCCATATGCTTTATGGAAATATGCTTATGAATATGATATAACTGGAATATGCTTTATGCTAAATACCCCTTATATGGTATCATTAGAAAGCTTGTAATCTACTAAGTGTGTTCATCCTATTTGTTTGCATGTATTATTTCTATGTCTGGAGTTAGGAGAATAAGATATAAACTTGTATTATTAATGTAAACATGTTAAGTGGAAGCCATTAAGGGTGCTTCAGAATCAATGAACTGTAAATGGCTCTGTTTACTTACAAACCTTTCTGCATAGGTGTGGGCCAGTCCAGGAAGAATGGAGACTGGAGTCTCACAGAACATGTGACCATGTCACATGATGCTGGAATCCATCTTAAATCTGGTACTTTTCCATTTAGAAGGAGGGGTGGGGACCCAGAGATACAAAAAATTCCTGCCTTGTGCCAAAACTATAAAAGGGGTGTAGAGCAGAACAAAGGAGGCCAGTCATGAGAAAACCCCTAGTCACCACCTAAGATGGCTACTGGAACTAACAAGGAATGTACCAGGGGAAAGGATTGGTCCCAGACTAGGAAGGAGTCTAGTTTGTGAAAGAAGCTTATTGGAACATCTCTGAGGGTGATATATTACTTGTAATCAGTTTCTTAATGTATTAGGCTTAGACTTGCATGTTTTTGCTTTATTTTGCTTGGTAACTTACTTTGTTCTGTCTGTTATTACTTGGAACCACTTAAATCCTACTTTTTATACTTAAGAAAATCACTTTTGTTTATTAGTAAACCCAGAGTAAGTGATTAATACTTGGGGGAGCAAGCAGCTGAGCATCTCTCTCTATCAGTGTAATAGAGGGCGGACAATTTATGAGTTTACCCTGTATGAGCTTTATACAGAGTAAAACGGATTTATTTGGGGTTTAGATCCTATTGGGAGCTGGGTGTCTGAGTGCTGGAGGCAGGTGACCTGCTAAGCTGTTTTCAGTTAAGTCTGCAGCTTTGGTGGCATGGACCGGACCCTGGATCTGTGTTGCAGCAGGATAGCATGTCTGTATCAACAAGACAGGGTTCTGGAGTCCCAAGCTGTCAGGGAAAACAGGCTAAGAGGAAATCTCAGCATGTCAGGTGACAGTTCCAAGGGGATCTCTGTGACCGAACCCATCACAATGCTATTTTGAGGTTTTTTTCTTTCCTGTGTACATATGTAGGGCATCTATGTTTTATCTATTTATTTGGAGGATTTTCCCTCTCCACTTTTCCACTGTTAATGAATTTGCTGCAAATAACACATGGACGAGCAATTGAAAGTTTGTGTGTATTTGATAGTTAAGTTTTGGCCACTTAACGTAGAATGTAGAAGTGGTGTTATCCAAAATCATCTCTATTGTTCATGTGGTGGAGTAATAAAAAATAACTGACAATATGCTATTGTGCATTTGTTGCTGGGTATCAAGCAATGTACAGAATTGGCTCAGTGGGAAACATTTTCTTTATGACCACATAAATCTTTTTCATTAAAATCTGAGTTATTTATGCCTAGGACTACCTGTGCTTGCACCAGACCTGGTGGGCCAGCAGAAATCCCTGCCAAGACCACAGACTAACCCAGGTCTCCAGGGATTCCTAGCCAACCATAAGGAGTGGCTTAAGAAAGCAGTTTTTTGAAGTTAGGTTACGAGTCCCTGTGGGCCCCCTAGCTTATTTTAAAAGGGAAAAATCCCTGCTACCTCTTACCATATACCAACATCCATAGAGCAAGAGGAAATACCTGGATAAATATTCAGAAACGTATCTTTTTGATATCCCCACTGTGATCCATATTCTTTTGTACCTTGTGCATGCTACTGTACATCCATTAAAAAGTGATCTCTGGATTCTGTCATAAAAGAATATTGTTCTAGTAATGTAATACAATAGGAGACATTGAAAAGGTAATATTTAGAAAATTCTGAGCAAATATTTGTGCTAATGAAGGTTAAGGATTTGGCAGTCCTGGAAACTGTAGCCCTCTATTTATCCACAGTCTAATTTCAATGCAGGCAGCTGGAGTGGAAGCTTCCCTATGCTGGCCTGCCAATGCTTTCAACCCTGACCTAAAGAGACCCTCTCTAGGAACAAGAAATAATTCATTCTTTATGCGAGCTTGGCCCTGGACCTTTTTCAAGCAAAGACTGCCAATTCCACTGAATTCGTACACAGTGGTTTTATAATATAGACTACGGTCAACTGGGATCTTGTCTGAGACCACCTAAGTCATTCCATTAAGAAAACACGTCGTTGTTGAACTAACGTATTGGGAGTGAAAGGCCAGAGCAGTTATCCACTTCAGTCTATTTCTGCGTTTGAAAGGTGGTTGCAAAAGGAAGGGAAAGAGTTTTCAAGCAAGCTGAGTCACGCTTAGAAGTCTTACAAATGGCACAATAAAAATTAAGGGGAAGGTCAGGGAGATTTAGAAAATATTTTGGCCCTTAACCTACATGAATGATCATTCCTTTGAATAGCACTATTGCCAGTTTATTATGCTAAATGAACTGTCTCGTTATATATGAGTCCTAGGCTCATAGGGTCTGATCCAACAGCCATTAAAGTAAATGTAAATAGCCTCATTGACTTCAGTGGGAAATGAATTAGGCCCATGTTGAGCAGATGCTATTCATATAGGCCAAGATTTTCAAAAGTGATTTTGGGGTGCCCTACTTCAGGTTCCTTTAAAGGGGCATTATTTTCAGAAGGCAGATGCCCAGTACTTTCTGAAAATACCAGGCAACTGCCTTCTGAAAACAAGGCCCCTTTATAGTGCCAGATGGTTGGATACCCAAAAATGGAGGCCCTCAAAATCACTAGTCATTTTTGAAAAGCTTGGCCATAATAATTGCTACTATTTGGGGTCTGATCTTGCCCTTATTGAAGTCAATGACAAAACTCCCATTCAGCAAGAGAAAGCTCTTTGAGAGAATCACTTCAGACACACTATATTTTCCCTAGCCCTTAGAAACACCTCTTAATTTATTCTCTCCAAGATGTGAACTGAAGATCCATTGCTCATAAGGTTCAAGGAAATTACTTGCATTGCTTAAATCTCTGGCAGTCTCATTTCTAGAAACATTGACTGTTGAGAAACATTGGACCTTAACACAGTTTTCTTCTACAAAGCTGGATCCTTCTCAGGTTAAAAGCCAGCAGCAATTTTGCCATTGATTTAATGGAGCAGTAACTGGATCCATAGTATGATTGGATTCACAAGGAATTAGAAGGCATTAGAAAAAAGAGGCATTTATGGGAATTCAAAGTTGTTTCTTCTGGCTTTGTAAAAGCGTGTATTTTCCCCTTATTAGAAATTTAATTTTTCATTGCAATATACTACCCATTAATCAAATTTAAGCTACTCTTCGCTACTTAAATCTCAGAGGCAGATGACTGTACAATGGGCAAGGTCACTCACAAGAGACAATGGGAAACCACATATTAGAAGCAAAAATACTAGAAAACTAAATAAAATAAAATTAGTTATTATGGGACTAATCCTGCACCATTAAAGTTAATAAAAGGTTTGCCACTCATTTCCAGGGGTGCAAGATCAAGCCTTGTTACAACCTATCACCAGGTAATGATTTAACTCAATATAATTTTTCATTTATTTTATTTGTTACAACCGAAGCATAGAGTTTGGCTATGATTTCAAAAAAGAAAGAATGAAAGAAAAAAATGACATATAGCAACTATTTTGCTCTATTTTGGATTGCTCCTATGACATCCTATTGCACAGCCAACCAAGTGCATTATGGGGGCATTTCACCTTGTCCTGATGCACTTGATATAGGCTATTCCAGGATGCAAGGTAGAACAGTAAATAGAGCATGAGTCTGCCCATTTATGGCAATTCTTTTCTATGTGTCTGTTCTCAGTAAATCCTGCAAACACACGTGAAACACACAGAAACAGTCACATTGATTTTGATTTCTATGGGACTCCTCCTATGAGTAAAGCTAAGCATGTGTATAAGTGTATCAAGATAGGAACTTAAACCCCCAAGTCATTTACAATAAGTTTTAGTTAATTCTAGAATAAACACAAATTGTAGGGAAAACACTGGAGGGTTTTTCCTCTGCATTTCTTCTTACTTCAGCCCAGATATCATGTGTTTAACAAGTTTTACCATTTGGATTCTCCCGCCCCCCTCACCCCATATCAATACAAGGTTGAAAGCTTTACTATTCAATAATCTAATTGCTTCCTTCTGTCCCACCCCACACATGAATCCATTTAATAATTTGAGAGAGCAACAGAGCATGAGTGTATAAAATATAAATAAGTTAGGACAACTTTTGGAGGATGATAGTCCGATGGAGATAGAAATACCAAAATATCAGACAAAATTAACAACAGTCAAGGAATAGACCGGAAAGAACCAAAACAAATATCAGCATGGTTAGCACTAATGAGGCAGAAACAGTTGCTACACCTTTAAGAAACGAAGGGGAAAAAATTGACCTTCCTGTATTACTCCAAGGTATGTACTACAAAAATAATCATTTTTAAAAGTAAGTCGCCCTGAAGAAGCAGAACTCTGTAAAATATTAACTAGCCTATTTGAAGAGAAGGAAATATGTTCAAAGACTTTTCCAGTTATACTCAATATTTACTTTGAGACATATTTGATGCTGTGTCTAAAGAGACCCTGTTTTTCTCTCCTTTTGGAAATAGCAAGTCTGCCTCTGGTGTCATTATTGTGTGTGGAATTAACTTATTACTTCATCATGAGCAGAAAATCTATCATCCACCACAAGCTGATTCTCTAACTCTCAAGCAGGCAAACTCCCATTGCTTGCTGCTTTATGTGCTTCAACTTCCATCTAAGCAATTTCAGATTCATCATTAACACAAAGCTGAGATCAAAACTGAAAAGAGGGTCTCCCCTTTCATTTATTGTAGTACAGCTGATTGTCTTCACTGGATGTTTTTAGTTTGCTATCACAGAGAAGTACAAAAAACACTAGTACACGTGGAAAGTTAAAACCGTAGGGATTATCTCTTGGAGCATTCCAGTCATGAACCTAACACACAAACTAGGAGAAAAAGCCAAAATTCATCAACTTAATACAACACAGTGGGCCACGTTATACTCACCTTTTCTTATCCTTATCATCCAAGCACATAGTGTGTGACTGTGAGCACAAGGCAGTAGCACTCCAGTGCAAGCATGAGTGGAGGCTACACATGGGTACCTGTAAGCTTGGCAATCAGTGGAAAAAGGTCATAAGCCCCCTGCATGGGACTCACTCACACTCAACAGTGCAGAATAAGTAGCACGTGGGTGAAGAATGGACATGTCTTAAGAGGCATGTGCTCACAATATTCATTATGCACATGAGCCACTTGCTATGTGCTCTCCTCTTTGGCCTTACTCCTGCTTATTGACAGAAATAATTTGGTGGCCAAGCACCAGCTTGTTTGTTTGCTTCCCCTTTACTTCCACCGGCAGCTCTGCACTTCTGAATACAAGGCCATTTATTTAGGTGCACAAATTTGGATTTGGGAGCTTACCTTTAGGCACCCACATTCAAAAGCCTTGGCCAGTGTTATTTAAGTGGTTAATTGCATAACTAGGATATTTCATTGTTATAAAATTTAGCTCAACATCTTTCTCTTTTTATTACATAACATGGGGTTTGTTCTGGTGTTTATTTTAGCATTTAAGAGTCAAATTCTGCTTTCAGACAGAGGTGTAACACCCACTGAAGTGAATACTACTCATATATGCTTTATGCCTTTGCTATGTATTATTACACTCCTGTACTGTCTCATAAATCAGGAATAGCTGTTGGGTTAAATCCTTCCCTTTGTTGCGTGGGTGCTTGAAAAATGGGATGGAAGAGGACAAATAGAGCCCCTTGGGTTCCCTTTCAGGGAGCAAGGCTGGATCTCTCCAGAGCTCTGAAGAGTGCACTAGGGGAGAGGGATAGCTAAGGTACTGGTTAACAACAACAACATGCCTGTGGGTGCTCAGTCTGCAGTGAAGCCAATATGTCCAGTTCCTAGCTGACTAGTGCATATTCCATTATTAGAAGCAAGTGCTAGCCAGGACCACATGCTGCTTCTCTAAACAGGGGCAGCACAGCAAGTTCCGCTGGTCCACCATGAGGAATCCTGCCCTGGCTGTCACAATTTCTGTAACAGAGGACACAGTAGTTACCATCCCTGCTACTTTACCAGCCAGTACTGGTTTTATAGCCTAGCCACTTTACCATCATTTGCATTGACAAGCCATTGAAATCAGGTGCAGTTGTGAACATGATTCCAAGAGCAGAACTGGATCCTACATGTTTCATTTAATTTTGAAAATGCATTTCTGTTGTTTAATATTTTGCTTTCAACTATCATAAGTTGAAATGGGGGAGGGATAGCTCAGTGGTTTGAGCATTGGCCTGCTAAACCCAGCGTTGTGAGCTCAGTTCTTGAGGGGGCCATTTAGGGATCTGGGGCAAAATCAGTACTTGGTCCTGCTAGTGAAAACAGGGGACTGGACTCAATGACCTTTCAAGGTCCCTTCCAGTTCTAGGAGATGGGATATCTCCATTTATTATTATTTTTATTTATTATAAGTGAATTCACCTGAAGTATCAAAGTTCTGGAGAATCTCTTTTCCCCAACCCTCCCTAAAGACCCATGAGGAAAGATGAACTTGTGGTTAAGACTGTAGGCTAGGGGTCAGGAGGCCTGTGTTCTGTCCCTGGCTAGCCCAGAGATTTTTTGGTTGTTTCAGTTCCTTATCTCTAAAAGAGGGATACTACTTCCTTTGTCTCTCTTGTGTATTTAGATTGCAAGTTCCTTAGGACAGGCAAGGTTTTTTAAGCATGTACAACACCTAGCATAATGGGGCTCCAATAGGACCTCTAGCGCAACTGTAATAGAAATTAATAATAATTCGCCCACCTTAGTACCACTAAGGCTGCTTAAATATATTTGTCTGGCCACAGTACCTGCTGCAAATTCAGTGCATTGCAATAGAGATTTCAGCCCCTTGTACTGTAGTTAGCACAGCAAAGAACGCTTTTAAGTAGTCTTTGTGGTATAAACAGAAAATAGCATCACCTTGTTCAGTGCCAGCTCCTTAACTGAAATATTCATCACCTATGTGATAGTTATGTGGCTTTCTGAAGTGCAAAATACACAGGCTTTTCAAATGGAGACTCACTATGTTCCATTTTCAAAGTTACATGAAGCAGCATGGATTATTAGCTTGCATAGCCAAAATTGTAATAGTTTTTAAAGACACTGCATATTTTTGGTATAATTATGTATAAACCTTTAAAAAAGAGAGTTAAGTACACCTCAGATATCAACACCCTTAAATTTAGCAGTGTTAACTATAAATCCAGATCTGATCCTTAATTTTGCAAATAGCCCATAACTTTATAGTGGATTTAACCAAAAGGAGGATCTAATACATTATGAAGTATTGTAAATAATTTTTAAAATACATTACCCAAGAGTAGTGAAAATGAATGAACACATTATTGTAATTTTTAAAATTGTGTTTATTTACTTACTAGGGTGACCAGACAGCAAATGTGAAAAATCGGGACTGGGGTGGGGTGGGGTGGGGGGGATAATAGGAGCCTATATAAGAAAAAGACCCCAAAATTGGGACTGTCCCTATAAAATAGGGACATCTGGTCACCCTATTACTTACTCACAATAGATCTTCTCATAAACAATGCCACTTGCAAGAGTTCCTCTCTAGGTAGCTTGTGTGCCACCACACAGAATATCTTTAGAAATGAGCTGATACGGTTTGAATTGATACATTTTTAAATAAGCTAAACATACGACCACCTAGGCACTCTTGAAAATGCAGCTAGGAAGCAAACTTTATGTGCAGGACTTCACAAAACAGGGCTTAGCTCAAGTAAGACATTCAACTATGTCTTCCTTTGCCACTGTGTACCCATAAACAAGGTGGACTTATCTTGATAGAATCAATATCAACTTGTCATTTGCCTAGCTCATGATCTCTGCTAGCTGTTCTGCTTCCTTCAGTGGTGCAGTAGGTAAGGATATAGCATCTCAACAGTCACTAAATTGAGATTGAAGCATCACTTTCAGATGTACCACACCTTTTGGGAAGTGGTACTATTAGGGGGGCAGTATGTCAGATACAGGAAGAGAGAAGGGCATTAAACCTGCAGATAGCTGCCATTTGCACATCTCAAGAAAAATGTGACGATGATGATGATTCGCCTAACACCTAAAAATGTATCTCAGAAAACGCAAGGTGACAGACTCTGCTAAAGGAGTTTATAATCTAAGGGTGAAATCCTGGCCCCACTGAAGTCAATTGGAATTTTGCCATCAGGATTTTGCTCTAAAGCTTAGACAAAGCTCAACAAGGAAGACAATAACAACAAAAAGGGTGGGGACAGACTCAGGATGGGAGGTGGGGAAACCACAGGAAGATATGTGGTGATTTTACTTGGCTAAGTATTCTTAATATTTCAGCTCGTTTTTTTTAAATGTGCGCTTTAACTGAATAATACCAAAACAAAACATGCCCATTGTCCCTTGAACCACCGCTAATAACCATAGATATCAAAAGCTTCAGATCACGTTTTGGGGATGTGCTTAGTTCAAATGAATGATTTTTGTCTTTCAGAGAAACTATTTTTAATAATACAAAACAAAGTTTACTCTGGGTATTACTCTGTAGAGGCAGACTTCTGCTCTCACTGAAGTCAATGGCAAAAATCTCATTGATTTTAATGGGAGCAGAATTTAACCCAATGACTGAACAAGCAAACAGAATACAATTTAAACAGTCCATTTTACATTTTGAATGTGAGGAAGCAGTTTTAAACATAAATCCATTTCCAATACTAATGGCAGGTAAGTAATGGAGTTCAGATCCAAAATAAGCTCTGAATCAAAACTTTCTCAATGTTCAAAGGTGCTCAGATGTGATGTCCTGGTTCTCAAAGAGAGAAACTAAAATTGTGAAGTTCCAGTCAGGATGAAAACTCTTCCAAAGACCAGAAGAGTCTGGTTGGATCTGATGTTCCATTTTGGGTTCATAATTAATAATTAATAGAACTTTTGTGTTTGTAAATACCCCAAACCAGTAAAGACCATGCAACAGTGGGCAAAACAGTTAGTGTGAAAATTAAAACTGTGCTGTTTATTTTTGAAAATGTTCTTTAGATTTACTTAAATATCTAAACTGTGCTCCTCCTGGCTCTTTTCACTTCTCTTCTCCCCTGCTGGCTTGCAGACTTCTCCAGTGTTCTATAGAGAAGTTTACACATTCCCGTAAATAAAAAGAGTTTGCTGAACTTAAATTGGCAAGGAATTCATTTGTATGTATTTATTTTTACTTTAAAGATTAGTAAGTAGTACCTAGAACCAGGGACAACAACTTTTTTTATATATAATTAAATTAAATTAGTAGTTGCCATACAATTGCATTTTTTCTTTCCATTGTATTTTTACTTTTCAAATTTTCAGTTATCTAATCTAAAAATTCCTAAAAACTACATTCGTGACAGGAAAAGGGAAAACTTGAATTAGCTTTGAAATGAGTAAAAATCTTAAGACTTCACGTGTTTTTTGTGTTAATTTATTTACTTTAAAACATTCTACTCAGTGACCATTTTAAAAACCCATGTTTCTTTCAGTCCTCCTAGTCTTGCTGGATATGATGTTCAGTGTTAAGAAGTATTAGAGAGATGCATCATCTCCAACTAATCTGACAAAATACCATACATGTCTAGATTTCAACTCCTACTGTGTTAAAAAGACAATGACCAGCTTCACAGCGAACCATACAAATACCATTTTAACTGAAATCGCTCCATCTCCCCTACTTTTAAGATCTGAAAGGAACCAAGCTATGAATTTCCATGAGGACTTTGCAAAACAGTGTTTTGTTAGTGCCCTTCTGTCAGTCTTTGTCTTTCTCTCTCCTCCTTTCACTCTCATCTATTCTTGTTCTTTACAGTAATACATAGTTGCAGTTTAATATCATCTGAAGGAAGCAATATTCTTGAAGTGATCATAAGAGTTGGAGACATTTCAGTTCAGTCTAGTTCTGGCATGGCTGTTTTTCAAACCACACATTTGTTAAACTTTCTATCTGCAATTGTGTCTTCCTTCAGAAAGAAAACAGAAGAGCTCCATTTGTACAATAATAAAATGTCAATTTGTACCTGAAGAAAACAAATGATCCAATGCAGAGTTACAAAGAGTAATCTGAAAACTAATTTCTGATTTTAGGATTCATTGGTGTACAGTCCCTCATGGAGGGTTTGTATTTTATTATTGTATTTCAGCTGTCAATCAAAAAGGTGCCCTATCCCATTCCTAGTTTGACATTTAGAAGATGAACAAAGAGCCAAACCAGGATAGCAAAGTGGAGTGGGCTGAGGCAGGTGGTGAAATGAAATACCAACACTTGTGAATCTGACCCATGCCCTTCCTGGCTTGTGGAAAAGTCATGAACAACTGGTGCTACTCCTCACCAAAATAGCCAGTGTATCATTCAGAGAAGGAATCTCCTCTTCCGCTTTCAAACATACTGTAGTCTGACCAACACAGAAGAAATTCACCCTGGAAACACTGGATCTAGCCAACTACTTCCCAAAGTCAAACCCCCAATTTCTGAGAAAACCCACAGAGAAGCTAGCCAAAGGCCAGCTACAGTCTCATCTAATTGCAGCTAGTATTCTAGACTTGGCACACTCTGGATTCAGCCCAGGACATGGAACTGAGACTGCTTTAGTGGCCATGATGGATTATTTCCTCCTGTCAATGGATAGAGGGCAGACAAGACAACCATTGTCATCCTTCTGGATTTCTCTGCAAACCCGCCCTCTGCTCTCTGGCTTTCTATAGATTTTAAAATCACTTTCAAAGTCTTGATCCTTATCTTGGAGGAACTTCATGGTCTGGGCCCAGGATATTTAAAAGAGTAACTAAAGCTGCAGGAAGAAGACCATGGTTGACAACTCTACTCCTTTGGCACAATGGAATTCTCAACAATAAGAGTAAAGCTTGCCTGTGTGGGAGACAGAGCTTTCTTCAGGGTTGGTCCGAGACTGTGGAATGAACTCCCCTGCGAATTAAGGACTACTACAAACCTCACCTCCATCTGTTCCAAGTGCAAGGTGCATTTCTTTGACCTCGCCTTCTCTAATATAAACACATGGCAGTGTGTGTGTGTGTGTGTGTGTGTGTGTATGTGTGTATATATATATATATATATATATATTCAGAGAAGGAATCTCCTCTTCTGTTTTCAAACATACAGTAGTCTGACCAACACAGAAGAAATAAACTCTACCAAAAGAAGACACTCCACTGCACATACCTTTTTCTGGAGAGGATGATAGAACAATATATGAAAAATGTTAATCACTTCTGGAAGGCACTCTATACTATAGTGACGAGTAAAGTATAAGAACCTATCCAGAATAAAATAGGTACTAAAATGGGTTAATGCACTTGGCTTTCACTTCTGGAGATATGGCTTCTCATCCTGAGTCAAATTCCAGAATGAGGTATTTCATCCAGTTTCTGATGCTAGGGAATACCATCCATGTAACAAAACCACTACATACATTTTACCATGATTGACAGTCTCTGCTCAGAAGAGGTTTCAGGACTAACAACAAGGATATTGTTACAGCTCAGAGTTGAGAAGCTTTGGAAGCTCTCTGGTGTGGAGATGCTTAGCCTCTTCACAGATAAGAAGATCTTCAAGATCTGCCTCTTCACAGTACTTTTCCTTCATTACCCCATACTACCCCAAACATAGGATTCAGATGATCAGAGCAAATCAATACAGCTTTTGATGGCATATAGACTACAGATTGGGAGATGGAGGGATGAAGCCTAGACAAAAGAACTGAGGAAAGCTAACAGTATCACATAAATCACTCACTATTGGACCCTCACTCTTGGCTTATACTCATGAGTCAGTAGCAGAACACTGATTTTGAATGAAAGAGAACAGAAAAGAAAGTGAAACTAAATTAGTAAAAGCAATGAGACACCACAGGAGGGTGCTGCACACAGTAACTGTAGAACTCACAGCAGGAACAATTGAGAGCAACCCGATTCTATGCTCTCTGCGGAGCTTTAACGCAGAAAGTAGAAATTTTCCTTCATAGCATCACAGAGCGAAATGATGTACATGTAGGGTGACCAGATGTCCTGATTTTATAGGGACAGTCCTGATTTTTGGGTCTTTTTCTTATATAGTCTCCTTTTACCCCCTGCCCCTGTCCAATTTTTCACACTTGCTGTCTGGTCACCCTATCTATGTGTAAGCAGAGCCATCCCAACCAAAAAGGAGAAAGAATCACTAGTGTTGCTGTGTGTGAGGGGAGGAGCAAGGTACCGACGACACTATCAAACTAGACTCATTGAGAATGCAAGAAAGGGTTCAGGATTAGCTTAACAACTGATTGATTCTATAAAGAGTTTACTATATAAGTATCATTGCAGAATGCTCTGTGTCAGTGGGTCACTTTCCTTTATCCCAGAGGTTGTGCTTTGTGTACTCTGCATGTGTATAGTCTGTAGAGGACCATGGGATTCTTTGGACTAAAGTACCCCGCCCCTCCGACACACACACACACGCTTAATGTGTATAGATATATTTTATATACATACTTGTGAGTAGACAGTAAGACACACGGCAGTTACTGTATATGGCATAATGCAAATACTGTTACCCCCATTTTCTTAGGCTGTTTTGAGCAATTAATATTTTAAAAATATTTTTCAACCACTGCTCCCCCGGACCTTTCACTAACAGAGTCAGATCATGTTCCTATGCAGAAACAGAGGGGGAGAGGCTAGAAAACTCTGCAAGAAGAATCTTATAGGATTTCTCCAACTTTTTCCAGGGTGGGGGCCACTCCCTGCTGTCCCCCATAGAATAAATCAGGGCTCGGCACACAAACCCCTGGACCTTGTGGGCTCAGGATCTCTGGGGGTGTGACTTTCCAGCTATACCTGTTCTTGGGAGCCCCTTTAAAGGGTCTCCAGCCCACAGAAGGCTCTGCACACAGTTTCTGCTGTCTAATGATACCACTAGGTGCAGTATCTCCACTGCAGCACACCACCTCTCCACCTTTTCATACTCAGAGATCCTTGGGCTTCTGCAGAGACTGGCAGGGAGTCTGGTAGAAGGGGGAAAAGACAGTGCTACAGAGGTGGCTGAACAGCTTGCCCTCTTCTATGTAGCATGGGTGGGGGGGGGGGGGAAAAGGGGGGGGGGGGGGGAGCTCTGCCAGGGAAGCTTTCAAGCAAAGATCCTAAGGAAACAATCCTTGAATTTCTTCTTTCTGACCATCACCTTATTCCCTTTAACATCTCCCCTGCCCATTCTTCCAGCCATTCTCGGAACCCTAAACCATCAACATTTGGCTTCTCTCTCAGGAGCAGGGTACTTGGAGCTTCACTCTCCATTAGTTCCTTCTTTGACTCCTTTAACGCCACTCTCTCCTTTACCTTGCATTCCTCTGCTCCACTACCCTCTTTTCCACTGACCGTGGGACTTGCAAACTTCTTCCATTTCATCCTCGCCTTCTTCAGTAATGCCATCTTTTTCAAATAACAGCATTACGTCTCCTTCCTTATCGACCCCCATACCTAGCAATTAATACTTATTTGCCACCTTCACCTTCTTATGTCCCTCTCCTCTTTCTTTGTCCCTCTGTGTCAATTCTGTGTGAAATTTGAGAATTTCAAGGAATGAGCTCATTCAATTATCCCCCGTCCCCTTATAGTCTAGCATCCTCCTTTACATATCGCCAACTCTGAGGTTTCTTGGGTACTCTCCCTTGTAGTCCTTCCCATCTATCCATCTGATCCCATTCCTTCCTACATGTTCCCCCCCCCATTGGTCCTCATGGCTCTCTCAATCTCTCCCTATTATCTAGCTCCTCTCTTTTGTACGTGCATGTCCTGTCCTCAATATTACTGTTAAGATTTATTATGTTTCCGGTAGAATCCATAGCCTGCTGTACAAAAGAAGGCACAGCCCTCATCCCAAAGGGCTTATATAAATACAAAGTGCTTCCAGACATAGAAGACAGGCAGAGAGTGCATGTCTACACTGAAACCACAAGGGACAACTGCAGCTCAGGTAAACATATCTGAGCTAACTTTTAATCTAGCTAGCTCGGATCCTGGAGCAGTGAAGCTATGGCAGTATGTGCTGTACAAGACCGCCCAGAGAAATGGAGGGTGAGGATAAAAGGTTCAAAGCAGCAAGAGTAGTGATGACTGGCCATATCCTGATAATACAAAGTTTTAATGACACAACAGTGTTTACTTTCTCATATAATAAGCATAGACATAAAAAATGCCCAAGCTATACCTGTCTCTACTACAACCATCCCACCTAACTTCCACTCTTCACTTCTATGTATCTTGATAAAGCTTTTTACAATTGAGGCACTGGTTTCCCCTTGTTCAATCCTTCCGGAATCTACTGCACTGAAATGGCACCCACCCAGGTTTCAAATGACCTCTTCCTTGAAAATCCCAAGGTCTTCACTCTGTCTTCAATCTTTCAATTTTCTACAGCCTTTGACACCATTTATCACCCTATTCTCCTTGGCTTACTCTGGAGTTTTGTGGCTCTGCCATTGGACTTTCTCCTACCTATCCAACTTCTCTTTAAGCATCTGCTTCTCCTCCTCTCTATCTTTGGGAGCCCCACAGGGATATGTTACCTACCCTTTTCTTTTCCCTCTACACTTTATCCCTGGGTGATCCTATCTGCTGACATGGCTTTGGTGCTCTTCTCTATACCAGTGACTTTCACATAAACATCCCCAGTCCTGCCCTGCTCCCTTCCATCCAGCCCCTCTTACCTCTGTTTCATCTTAGATGACCTGCTGCCAGCTAAGGCTTAAATATGGCTGAAGTTGAGCTACTTATTTTCTTCTTAAACCCCCTTAACCTTCTTTTGTCCATTGCTTTTGGTAAAACAAGCCTTCTACTTTAAATACTGAAGGTGATTAAAATAAGCAGGGGAGCTAACAAATTTTGTCTTTATGTTTGGTGCTGTTTTCTTATATCAGGTGGTTACAGGATGCATCGATGGGTAGAGAATGGGAAAAATAAAAATAAAAGATATTCAAATGGTGTTCAAGTCCCAAAGCAGGACCACACCCAGCTAGGCGAGAGAGAGTATGTGCGTGTGAGCACACACACAGGCACCTATGTACTCATGCACATGTACAGTTGCAAGGGCAGGTTTAGCACCTAAACAACAACAATAATTCCTCCCCTTCTAAATTTTCATAGGGTAAAAATTAAATATAAAGAAACAGTAGAAAACCAGGCATTACAGTTCAAGCCTGTTCTCTAATGTTAGCAATTACAGATTAACCATGATAACAAAAGGTTTGACCAAAGGTGTGATGAACAACACAGTTTGAGTAACCTGCACCTCTTAAGTGCCTGATCCTCCAATTCCTCCCACTTAGGGCTTGATCCTACACCCATAAAAATCAATGGGAATGCTACCATTTACTTCAATGAGTGCAAGATCAGACCCTGAGATGTTTCTTATTTCTGTGAAGCTTTTTTAAAGCTTTTCTATACTCCTTCCAGACATCTTCCATGGAAAAGGGATTACAGAACACACACACACTTTATATATATATAACAAATTTCCAGCCAATATCCTGCTCTTTTCCTCTCATTCCAAATTCAAACACTGCAGGTTCAACCCATTCTGTTGCTGCTTTCTCATATTTAGCAACATTGAGGAAAAGTAGGGTCTGCTATTGGCCTATCACTTTGTACTGCAAATCTCTCAGCTCTCACAATTTAACCTGGCTGGAGCAACTAGCTCAGGAATTGCCATTCTTCTCTCTAAAGGTATGTCTTCACTGCAGAATTAACTTGGAGGGATTGGCACCTGGGTCTGAGTAACTAGGTGAACCTAGCTCAGATGTGAGCAGCCACACTACAAAACCCTGAGTTACTATGTCCTCAATGGTGCTGCACTCACAAGTGTCCTTTGCTAGGATTTTGGGGAGCACATTGCATAGTTCTCAGCACTGCACTAAAATGAGCTGCTCTGGATTATGTTTCACTGTCAAAACTGGGAGGCATATCCAGTGGGGTCCTGCAGGGATCAGTCCTGGATCTAGTACTATTCAATATTTTCATGAATGACTTGAATAATGGAGTAGACAGTTTGCTAATAAAAATTGTGGATTACACAGAGCGGGGAGGACAGGACTAGAATTCAAAAGGATCTTGACAAATTAGCAAATTGGTCTCAAATCAACAAGATGAAATTCAATAGAGACAAGTAAAAAGTACTATGCACAGAGAGAAAAATAAAATAAAATGCACAACTACAAAATGGGGAATAAGTGGGTAGGCATTAGACTGCAGAAAAGGTTCTGGGGGCTATAGTGGATCACAAATAAAACATGAGTCAACAATATGATGCAGTTGTGAAAAAAAGCTAATACTCTTCTGGGGTGTATTAACAAGACTATTAGATAGAAGATATGGGAGGTAATTATCCCGCTCTACTTGGCATTGGTGAGGCCTCAACTGGAGAAGTGTGCCCAATTCTGGATGCCACACTTTAGGAAAGACATGAACAAACTGGGGAGAGTCCAGAGGAGAGCAACAAAAATTATAAAAGGTTTAGAAAACCTGACCTAAGAGGAAAGGTTACAAAAACTGGACATGTTCAGTCTTGAGAAAAGATGATTGAAGGGGAACCTGATAATAGTATTCAAATTTGGTAAGGATTGTTATAAAGAGGATGTGCAGCTGAAGAAAGGAGAAGTAGTAATGGGCTTAATCTGCCACAAGGGAGATTTTAGGGTAGATATTAGGAAAAACTTTCTAACTAGAAGGGTAGCTAAGCTCTTGAATAGGCTTCCAAAGGAAAATGTGGAATCCCCATTTTTGGAAGTTTTTAAGAACAGGTTGGACAAACCCCTGTGAGATATGGTCTAGGTATTCTTGGTCCAGCCACAGGGCAGGGGAATGAGCTAAATGACCTCTCATGCTCCCTTTCAGCCCTACATTTCTTTGATTCTGTGATTTTTTCCCAGTGAATTATGGGAGAAAATGTCTGTCCTTCAGGACACATGGAAGAATTGTGAGAAGGCACTGGAGGACTATCAGCACTTGAATGGTTTAGCCAGTGTCCTCATGCTAGTTCAAACATTCCTGACAAAATGAAATGTTGAATGTTCAGTTTTGCTGAAGCCAAAATATTTCTCAGAAATGTACTGGTTTTGACAATGTTTTTATAGCCTGGTAGTTAGGGCACTGGCCTGGGATGTGTCAAAATATCTGTTTTAGTGAAAACATTTGAAAGATTTCATTTTTGTTCCAATGAGGAACAAAAACAAATTTCAAAACCTGGAAAGTTGTTGTGAAATGAACTTGTCATCTCGAGTATCAATCGATCTGGGGTAAGTGACTGGTCTCTTGGGACTGGAAGCAACCTAAATGTGATGTGATCGTTGGTATAAGAGACCATTTATCACTAAGTCCAGTTTGTCTGGGTGGCCAGATAGACTGGAGCCGCTAAGGGGACTGTCTGTGACTCCATGGTAAGTCTGCTATAATGATCCAGGAGTTCACATTTGGTACTGGTTTGGTGAAATCTAATTCTAGAACACACCAGCAGTTTGCAGTGTCTGCCCTGTTTTCTGACACTCTGCCATGAGATAGGCACTCACAGTTGTGAGCCACTCCAGACAGTGTGACACCCCCAACAGGGGTAATTACAATCTGCCTGTACATATTCTCCTGGCAGTTTCAGCTGGATCTTGTACTCTTTCCTTCCTAATGTAAAACTGGTACATGGTGCTGCTGTGCATCGCTAAACCGTTGCTCTATTTGACAAGAGGTCGTTGCATTGCAGTGGTGGAGGAAAAGATTCCTGTGCATAGTTCACATATAAAAGTTTATTAAGGGCCTGATCCTAAGAGTTGCTGAGCCGCTGCAATGCCTACTGGAAGTAAATGTGAGTTGCAACTACTCAGCACCACTCAGCATAGAATCAAGTATATAAAGAGCTCTGGGAATCTTCAGGATGAAAGGTGCTATATAAAAATGTAAGATAATTATCACAGAGGCACCAAAGCGAGCAGACAAGACATACCACTGACTTTTAAAATACTTGCTGCTCTACCAGTCTGTGTAGGAATTCTAAGTTAATGTGTCTAAGCGTGGGAGACAGCACCAAGATGCGAGATGGAAAAAGACTTGGCAGCCCAGAAAATTATGTCAACAAGCAATGTGGGATGGATCCAGCAACACTGCACTCCGGAGGGCTGGGAACCCAGGTACTAACCTCTTTGGCAGGGCAAGGCCTTGGTTTGAGAAAGCCACCACATTTAAAAAGCGAGTGTTGAGAAAGATTAAAAGGGGAAACATTTAAAAAAGAGGATTAGAAATAATTTAGTGAAAGTAGAACTCAGACACTTGCTGTCTCATGAGCAGGATGGCCAAGTCCCCGTGTTCCTCAGCACAGACCCAGGATTGAAAGTTCAACCGGAAAGGAGAAAATTTGCCAGGGTGTTCTCCTCTGTTTCCAAGGCTACAGGCAAGAAATTATGCAACAGAAAACCATGAGTTCTGTAAGAAAAGGACCCAGTATTTTTCATGAGGAGAAGTCAAACTATATTGAATGTCTCACACTTCCCACCCTTCTGGTCATCTGGCATCTAATCCAAATTCTACCACTGCCTAATATGAGACATGATGAAATGTACCCACAAACTGTCATCTTAACATAGCAATGCCCAGGCCAGGAAGGGAGCATGGAGATAGTGGCCACCAGAAACAGTTCTTCACTGAAGGGAAGAGTTGATCAAAAGGCTATTTCAAGGGAATGATACAGTTAAAGTCACTAACCAAGAGGGCAATTGTCAATTGCACCATAAAGAAACTATGCCATTTGTCATCCTGCTCATGCATTTTATACAAATCCTGGAAATATTAAACACCTGGAAAAGAGGAAAGAGAATGCTCTACTCTGGTATGTATGTTAATTCATTACTGCACTATGGTTCCAGTCCAGGAAAACACTTAAGCACATGCTTAATCTTAAGCGTATGGGTAGTCCCAATGAAAAAGGCCTGAAAGATTGGCTGTGCATTAAAGTAAAACACAACGTGGCTACAAGACTCTCCCTTGCCTTAAAAACAAAACAAAACCTTCAGAAACCAAAAAATAAAATGTTATTG
Source organism: Trachemys scripta elegans (assembly GCF_013100865.1). Lineage (NCBI taxonomy): Eukaryota > Metazoa > Chordata > Testudines > Emydidae > Trachemys > Trachemys scripta. The sequence continues at coordinate 120,200,137 of NC_048298.1, forward strand.
ATTCCCTTCGGAATTTCTCTCTCTCTGCAATTTACAATCTCTGCAGATGACTTAGATACAAAGGTTTTCTTTTTCTTTTACAGTGAAATAAGCTATGGCCCTTTGGAGATGGAATATGTCATTCTATTTTCTTGTGAGAAAGAATTTGAATAAAATGCCAGCTTGAGGCAGGTAGGAAGCCTAACTCACACAAATCAAATTTCAGGGCTCAAGTCAGAGCGATAATGATAACGTTTGGTGGGAGCATGGCGAGAGGTGAATGATTTATAGTCGTCTAAAAGGCCTTTTGAAAGCAGGGTTGGGGGAGCAGTGAAAGGTGCTGGAGAAAAAGACAGATGCAGAGAGGAGAAATCAAACACGTTGCCATGTGCCAGAAGTTGCCTGTTATCAAGAACTATCCAGACATTATGGCAAGCAAAAATATTTCAGGAGGTATCAGACTTCCAAAATCTTCATTATTAGAGCAAGCAAGTTAATGAGAAGAGAATTTTTACGGCAGTTATATTTTAGCTTTAACTTATTTGGGTATTTACCTTCATCAAAATAACCCTCTTGTCTCTGTTCCCTTCCTGCCTTGCCCCCCTCTCTCTCACACACACAGAGCCTGCAGGTGTTGAAGTCTTCTTATGAGACATCAAATTCCACCGTACCCCTCCCACAAAGGATTGAATTTTTCAGGGGAACCCCGTACCATGTCTCAGGTGGAAGCATCTCTATCAGGAGATCCCAGATTATTAATCATTTCTAGCACTCTTACTCACACTGAGTACCACATTAATCTGCAAGTAGTCCCTTAGAACTCAATGAGACAACTTGCCAAGTACTACACTGTCTGAGTAAGGGAGAAGAACCTGGCTCTCTTATACCACTGTAAAGTTGCATGGAACATTATACTCAGAGTAAGAAACGTCCCCTGTACAATCTTGACTAAACCACTGTACAACCCTAATGTTCTTGTTCTTTCTCTACGTATCGAGATTTACTTGATGCTGGGTAGATGAGGAAGACCTGGTTATTTCGACTAAAAACCCAACTTCTTTTGGTGCCAGAATTTTTTTAAATGACTATCTCAACACCTGCTTATCTCTGTGGCACTTTTTATACTAGAATAACTATCATTAGTGGTGTTTTAATCATGGGATCGCATGGCAAGTATAAGTTTCAGTAAGTTGTTGTTTTATAACCTAATTATCATATATCAGTTTCTTTTGGCCTCTCTCTCTCTCTCATTCTTTCTATTGCAGAGCATCAAAAGACACCTTTGACCTACAGATTACCACAAAGGATCACAAGGATCATAGCCCTCAACAGAGATTTGTGGTCCAGCTATAGTGTGGTCCAGATATTAACTGCTTTCAACATCTATACTTCTTCATGACCATGAGTGAATCTGGTATTTCCTCAAAATTTCAACTTCTATTCCAGCATAGAATTACCAGAGATGCTGCCTTTCCCCTGCCATCAGAAAACTAGGTGACAAAAGGCCATGGTTATAATTGTCCCAGGAAGTTACAAGGCTTTTCAGTAGTGATGTTCTCCCCTTTATTCTTTCTTCCTCTTAACCTCTTATCTTTATAGTCTTGATAAATTGTGGTTACATTCAAGTTTACTCCCCTCTCCAAAATTCTCACCATGCTTGTTTAAAACTTAAACTGGTTTGTAGTCTGGCTCTTCTCCAGCTGGGACTTCTTGACAAAGAGGTGAGATGGCCTAGTGGTTACAACACTGGACTAGGAATCAGGAGATCCGAGTTCAGTTTTTAGCCCTGTCACAAACTTCCTGTGGGACTCAGGAAAGTCACTTAGGTCCAGATCCTCAAAGGTATTGATGGGCGTTAGGTGCCTAAATATCTTTGAGGATTTGGGCCTTAATCTCTCTGTGTTTCAGTTCTTCATCTGTAAAATGGAGATAACAATATTTCCTTTCTCCTACTTGTTGTCAGTCTTGTCTATTTAGGATGTAAGCTCTTCAGGTCAGGGACTGTCTCATACCCTGTGTTTATACAGTACCTAGCATAATGGGACCTGATCTTGGCTAGGACCTCTAGGTGCTACTGTAATACAAATCAATAATAACTTTAATTACATTTAGTTTAGACTCTCTGTTGTTGTATTAGCTTTTGACAGATATTCTTAGTCTCTTACGGGCCTGTCCAACTCCCATTAAGATCAATGGGAGTATACAGATTTTAATGGTGGTTTGATTGGGCCTTAAATCATGTCTCCACTTCAGCCAGAACACTACAGTGTGAGAAGTTAGGGGAAGCATTCTGAAGACCAGGGTTCAAGTTCTCATGCTTTATCAAAGCAATCTTATTTCATAGGTGCAGAAAAAAAATTAGTGGGAGCTTAGCACCTATCAGCAGCCAGCTCCCCTCTCCCCCCAAAGCCTCCCGTCTGCCAGTGGCCCCACCAATCAATTCCTCCTCCTCCCTTCCAGTGCCTCCTGCCCACTGCAACCAGCTGTTTCGTGGCATGCAGGAGGTGCTGGGGGGGGAAGGAGCAGGGATGCGGTGTGCTCAGGGGATGGGGCAGGAAGATGCAGGGAGGGAGCGGGAAGAGGTGGGTCTGGGATGAGGGCAGGGATGGGTTGGGGGTGGGATCTGGGGTGCAGTGGGGGTAGGAAGAGGCAGGGTGGGGACAGGGGCTTGAGGGAAGGGGGCAGGGCCGGGAGCTGAGCGGGCAGTACCCCTGGGGCCTGGAGGAAGCCGGTGCCTGTGTCTTATTTCATCCTAACACCCACTTATGCACCTAACAATTGGCATTCTGTGCTCACAAACAGGCTGAAAGATGAAAGCACAGGATGATGATGGACTGGCAGAACTTCACGGGGAAATTTGCACAGCACCTGCATGAGGTAGACCTGGCTCATAGTAGTCCCTCACTTTCATGAGCGCTGCATAAAGAAATAAAGGAAAAAAGAGCCATGCAACATAGCACAAACTTAGAGTGCAGTAATCAGAACAGTCACATGTACAAAGCCTGATTCCTACACATACCATGTCTAATACTTGCCTATTTACCCAGTTTATTGGCAAAACCAATGGCCTGATTTACAGAGGTGCTGAAGTTAACTGGGAGCTGGGGCACTCAGAAAAGAAAGACCATACATTTTTACCATTGTCAGTAATGTGCAATCAATATGGCTGTGGAAGGATGATGCTGGAAAAAGGGAAAGATAATGTTGTTCTTGATATGTAACTCTGCCTCATTCATGTAACATTAACACAATCACCAGTTCAGCTCTGATTCTGGAGTCTTCTGTTGGCAACATCTGGGATGTTGCACAAAGTAAGAAAGAAAATCGTTCTGCATGTTTTTTTCTGACATCAGGTTATGGTGGCAAGTGCGAAAATCTTGTAAATATCATCTGGAAGTCACTGGGGAGAATAGATTTGAAACACTAAGATGTCATTTTAATAAAGGCATTTTCCAGACCATAATCACACCTGCCATGCCATGACTGATATAACTCAGCACTAGAATAAAATGATGTTTTTATAGGTGTTTTGATAGGAAATGAAGAAATAAAACAAGTCTAGCTACACCTAATAAGATTTCAATCATTTGATATAAAAATAAACCTTAAGCACTTAAATCTAGAATGGAAAAATATCTCTAAGATTTGAAAATTATATTTTAAAAGAATCATATTAGCAAAAGAATACCACATACAGACACAACTTACAACTCACAGCCAGCTCTGGTGTGCCTCAAAGCTGGATTAAAAACTGGACCCACAGTATGGAGAATAGGAAAGCTTCTTTGGTCACTTGATATCAGAGAGAACACTGTAACAGATTCTATCACACTCTGGGTATGGACATGACTACATTTCATCTGGGAATGGGCTTCCCAGCCCGGGGTTCACAGACTTGTGCAAGTGGAGTTCGCACTAGCGTTCTAAAAATAGCTGTCAGGGCCGGCTCCAGGGTTTTGGCCACCCCAAGCAGCCAAAAAAAAAAAGCCGCGATCGTGATCTGTGGCGGCAATTCGGCGGGAGGTCCTTCACTCTGAGCGGGAGTAAGGGACCTTCTGCCGAATTGCCGCTGAATAGCTGGACATGCCGCCCCTCTCCGGAGCGGCCGCCTCAAGCACCTGCTTGCCAGGCTGGTGCCTGGAGCCGGCCCTGATAGCTGTGTAGACATTGTGGCTAGGGCTGGAGCACAGGTTCTAAGCCTGTGGAGTTGGGGGTGGGCTTCAGAATCCAAACTCAAGCCCCAGCCCCAGAGTCTACACAGCTATTTTTAGAGCATTAGTGTGAGTTCTACTAGCTGAGTCTGTGGACCCAGACTGAGAGGGTCACTCTCAGATGCAGTGTAGACATACCCTAAAGAGAGCAGCAAACAAAGAAAGTACAAAAAGTTTCCTGCTCACTAAAGCTCTGCTTTACTCTTTGGGTTTTTTTTAAATCTATGTACTCAGAATAACTATTGTTAGTCTTTTATTCTGTTGCTGTAATTTGTGTTCTGCTCTGTTACAGGGGTTTTCCATACAGCATTCCACTGAGTTTCTGAAATCCTCTAGATTCATTCAGAATTCTCTAGGCAGATAACTATTCAGCTTCTTTAAGACATAGCGCAAGATTGACAGTTTACTATCTCCTTTTGTGAACTCTCGTAAGATTCCATGGAGCAAGGTATCTCAGCTGAGGGTAGCTGAAAACAGGGATGGCTCCAGGCACCAGCGCAGCAAGTGTGTGCCTGGGGCGGCAAGCTGCGGTGGGCGGCGTGCTGGTCGCCATGAGGGCAGCAGTCAGGGAGGTCCATCGTTCCCGCATTTTTGGCGGCAATTTGGCGGCGGGTACGCCGAAGGCGTGCGACTGGCAGATCACCCACAGAAACACTGCCGAATCTACGTCACCAGCTGACCACCTGCAGGTGCGCTGCCGAAGCCCGCCTGACTGCTGTGCTTGGGGCGGCAAAAAACATAGAGCCGCCCCTGGCTGAAAATGAACTGTATCTTAGCCAAATGCCAAAAATATATGCTGATATCTGGGTACCAAACCTCTTCTGAAGTATTTATGGGCAACTAAATTATTCAGCATAAAAGACAGAGACCTAGATTAGCTAGGAAAGTATTTGCTCCCCAAGTCCTGTTGTCAGGCAGTTGATTACAGGATTCTTTAATGATATGTTTTCAAACCCCCAATTACAGCAGCATAATCAAGTGTCCATTAGAGAAGCATTTAGGCCAAATTATAGCTCTTCCTGTGGAAGATGAGTGGAGGCCTCTGGAAGCATTGTGTCTGGGGAAGCCAGAAGCAGGTACAAAGTTCCTGGAGCACTTGCGGAGAGAACACTCATCAGTGAGACCCGCCTTACTCATAAGAACAGGGGTAGTCAGTGTCACTTCCTGTTCAGCTTGAAAGTTGTCATTCAGTAGAGTTGGCTGCAAAATGGACGGTTTTTCCTGCCAATTTTTTTTTGACTTTTTGGCAAACAAATGAAAACCAACCAACCAACCCACCCCCAGCCACCAATGACATTTTGGCCAAAAATTTAACTAGTTTGATTCAGAAATGCTCCCATTCTCGACAGGCCCATCTCCCTGGTTGGACTATATATCCCACGATGCACCACCTCCCCTCTTCAAGACGGGAGACTGTGGGGCATCATATGAATCACATGGCTGTGATACATCGTGGGAGATGAAATCTGGCTGAGGAGCCCAGCTTAGAGAAGAGAAAGGGGACATGAGGCAATCAAACTACAACTCCCATGAGGCACAATGGTGGAATATCCAAATCAAAATACTTCAGTGTTTTGGTGTTCAATTGCTTGACTAAAAATAAAAAATATTGTACAAAGCAAATAACATTCATGAAAAAATTCATGTAGTCAAAAAACCAATTTTCCCTTGAAAAAAAGTTGTAATGGAAATTTTTGGACCTGACTTTCATTCAGTGGCTATGGCTGTGCACTTCATCCCACACAGACATGTCACTTCAGGGTCCGTGCACACTGAAAGCAAAATACTGGCTGGCCTCCCCTCCTACAGTCTTAGGGCCTAATTCTGCAATATGTTGAGATCCCTTAACGCCCAATAGTTTCAATACGAGTTAAAGTTGCTCGACATATCCAGACATTGTTCATCATTTGGAAGGATTGAACCCACAGTAAACAAGCAGACAAATTTGGAGGGGGAAAAAGGAAGAGAAAGGAGTGGGAATAAGGCTCTTTGCATCATCACTCCTCCAGCTAGCATGACTGACAGGCTCTGGAAGTGATGGTGAAGGAGTTGAGAGCATATATGGTGTTCTCATACATCCTCCCATTCCAGGGCAAGGCCCAATTAGGCAAGGCTGCCCAGAGGATTCAGGGGGCCTGGGGCAAAGCAATTTCAGGGCCCCTTCCATAAAAAAAGATTGCAATACTATAGAATACTATATTCTCGTGAGGGCCCCCTGTGGGGCCCGGGGCAAATTGCCCCATTTGCCCCCCCCCCTCTGGGCGGCCCTGCAATTAGGGAGAGACAGATCCTGGAGATGAATGCACGGCTGGTGTAAATGGGAGGGCTTTGGCTTTCTCAACCATGCCAACCAACCAAAAATAATAAGGCCATAGGAGAGCTTTAAACTACATTCAAAGGGAGCAAGTAATAAAACCACACAGGTAAGCATAAAAAATAGTGACCTTAACAGAAGGCTAGATGTTCAGAGGGACATGGAAAATTACAAAAGGGTCATAAGAGCAACAAGAGTGAAATCAGTGGGGAAATCTGCTCAACATCTTAGATGTCGATACACAAATGTAAGGAGTATGGGAATAAACCAGAAGACCTGGAAGAATTGGTGCATAAGCTAAAATATGACTTAATTGACATAACTGAGACTTGCTGGGGTAAATCTCATGACTGCAATATTGGTACAGAGGGTATAGCATGCTCAGGAAGGACAAACAGGGAAAAAAGGGAGGAGGTGTTGCATTATTCATCAAGAATATATACACTTGTTCTGAGGTCCAGACGGAGGTGAGAGGCAGAACAGTTGAAAGTCTCTCGGTAAATACAAATGGGGGAAAAGATGGGGTGAGGTAACTGTAGGGTTCTATGATAGATCACCAAATCCGGAAAAGGAGGTGTATGAGACATGTCTAAAACAAATAACAGAAATATTCAAAACACAAGACCTGATAGTAATGAGGGACTTTAACTACCCAGACATCTATTGGAAAAGTAATATGGCAAAACACAAAATGACCAGTAAATTCTTGGAATGTAGTCGAGACAACTCTTTGTTTCTGAAAGTGAAGGAAATAACCAGAGGGACAGCCATTTCAGACTTGATTCTGACTAACAAGGACTAATTGGTTTCAAATCTGAAGGTGGAAGGCAGCTTGAGTGAAAGTGATCATGAAATGCTAGGCTGCATGATTCTAAAGAAAGGAAGGAGTGGGAGCACCAGAATAAGGACAATGGACTTCGAAAAGCAAACTTTAACAGACTCAGAGAATTGGTAGTTCAGATCCAATGGGAAGAAAATCTAAAGGAAAAGGGAGTTCTGGTAGTTTCTCCAGAAGACAATATTAAAGGCACAAATGCAAACTATCCCAAAGCAAAGAAAAGATAGGAAAAATAATAAGAGGCTAATATAGCTGCATCAGGAGGCTCTTTACTGACCTGAAAATGAAAAAGAAATCCTCCAAAGATTGAATGATGAGTACAAAAGAATAGTACAGGCATGTAGAGACAAAAACCAGAAAGACTTAGGCACAAAATGAGTTACATCTAGTAACGGGCCTCAAAGGAAACAAGAAGAGGTTCTTTAATTACATTAAGAGCAAGAGAAAAATAAAGGAAAGTATAGGTCCGCTACTTAGTGGGATAGGAGAGCTAATAAATGATGACATCAAGAAAGTTGAGACGTTTAATGCCTATTTTGCTTCAGTATAAAATGAAAAGTTAAAATGGTGACCAGATACTCAATACAATTAATATTAACAAGTGGGAAGGAATACAAGCCAAAATAGCGAAATAATGAAATTCATTCTAGGGTATTGGCTACTTCAGAACTGCTATAAATTATCTTTGAGAACTCATGGAAGACACGTGAGGTCCCAGAGGAATCAGGAATTATATATAGACGAGTCAGCCTAACTTCGATACTATTCAATGTTTTCATTAATGACTTGGATTATGGAGTGGAGAGTATGAATATAAAATTTATGGATGATGCCAAGCTGGGAGAGGTTCCAAGCACTTTTGAGGACAGGATTAGAATTCAGAATGACTGACAAATTATAGGATTGGTCTGAAATCAACAAGATGAAATTCCAGTATGTTCTACAGTTAGGATGGAAAAATCAAATGCACATCTACAAAATGGGGAATAACTGGCTAAGTGATAGGTTTCAGAGTAGCAGCTGTGTTAGTCTGTACTAAGTGACAGTACTGCAGAAAAGGATCTGAGGGCTACAGTAGATCACAAACAAAATATGAATTAATGTGATGCAGTTGCAAAAAAGGCTAATATCCTTCTGGGATTTATTAACATGAGTCTCATATGTAAGACATGAGAAGCAATTGTCCCACTGTACTCAGCACTGGTGAGGCATCAGCTGGAGTTCTGTGTCCAATTCTGATGCCTCACTTTAGGAAAGATGTGGACAAACTGGAGAGAGTACAGAAACTCCATTTTGTGGAAGCGTTCAAATTTTGGTTTTGCTCCAATTAGGAACAACCCCTCCAAAACTTTAAAATTCTATATAAAATTTAAAAAAAGAGGTTGATTAAAATGTTTCATTTTGATTTTGACATTTTATTTTATGTTAGAATCTAATAGAAAAATTAAAAAAAATTGAAATGAAATGAAAAGTAGATTTCACAGGAAAAATCAAAATGTTTCATTCTGATGTCAAAATGAGACTTTCAACATCGTTAGGGCTTCTTTTTTCCCCTTTTTTCCTCAAACTAAATTTCAGCACAATTGACGTGATTTCACAAAGCTTTTTGATTTAGACGGAACTACATTCTCTGAATGAAAATTTGTCAAAGTTTTTCTGACCAGCTCTGATTCTCAGCTCTGCCACAGACGTCCTGTGTGACCACGGGCAAGTCAATTAACATTTCTCTCTCTAATTTACATGATCTATAAAATGGGAGATAATACTACCTATCTTATAGGTATCTTATGACATTTAGGTGGAATTTGTAAAGTGCTTTGATGGCATCGGATGAAAGTTGGTATCCAAAGTGCAAATAATTATCAGGATAGTACTTTGATAGGCAGATCTACCTTACCTTTTGTCAAGAATGCACATTGTAGAATACATTTGTATTGTTATCTCTCCCAACTTTGTACTTGTAACATTCCATATAAATGTCAGTTTAAATAAATGATTCTTATTACATAAAATACTAATATGGTAACTGATTATGTGAACGTCTGACAAAAATTTTCTCTTCGGAAAGGAGGAGAAGTGTGTTTTCTTGGTCATTACTTGTTTAGTACTTTACAGTTTGATGTGGATTGGGGATTGCAGCTATAGGATTATCCCCAGTCCATATTACCTATTGGGGGAAAAACTGCCAAGACTTGTAAATCACCATTGTAACTCGATGCTTACAGCACATTGTACTAGGTTATATTGGGTTACGTTGCTTGTGCTATGATTTAATCAGATATAAATGCACTGGAAAGCTTATAAAGGGGATACTGTATATCATGGAGAGGGGAAAGGGTGTTTTTCCATAGGTAGATGTGTTATGTTGGAGATGTGGAAGAAACATATTTTTCACAACTACCTATGGGTAAATGAGTGTTGTTGTAGCCGTGTTCTTCCCAGGATAATATAGATACAAGGTGTGTGAGGTAATCTCTTTTATATGACCATCTTCTGTTGGTGAGAGGGACGAGCTTACATGGAGCTCTTCTTCAGGTCACCTTGTCTCTCTATGAGTAAACAAGTCTTTTGAAGCTGTACAATCATACTATATAGCATGTAGAAGTAGCAAGGGCACATATTATTGACTACATCAGCTTATTCTTGTTAGTGATGGTGAAATTAGTTTAGAAAAGAATTAAGCTGGACCTTTGACCAGAACTCAAACATTATAGGAAACTTCTCTCCATTATTTTTCATGTGTGCCTATGTATTTCTGAATACCAGACAGAAGCAAAAAAGCTGACATTCCATAAAAGGGGCTTTTCTCTCTACATCTCTTGCCTCAGCAACAGATTAGTACTGGAATCTCCTAAAAAAGCCCATTCCCTTGAGACTGAGTCCAATTTTTGAGCAAGTAGGAAAACTTTAAGATGAATAAGATAGCAGAAAGAACAGGAGTACTTGTGGCACCTTAGAGACTAACAAATTTATTTGAGCATAAGCTTTCGTGGGCCACAGCCCACTTCATCGGATGCATAGACTGGAACATACAGCAAGAAGATATACATACAGAGAACCTGAAAAGGTGGAAGTAGCCATACCAACTGTAAGAGGCCAATCAATTGAGATGAACTATCATCAGCAGGAGAAAAAAAAAACTTTTGAAGTGATAATCGAGATGACCCATAGAAGGTGTGAGGATACTTAACATGAGGAAATAGATTCAATTAGTGTAATGACCCAACCATTTCCAGTCTCTGTTCAAACCTAAGTTAATTGTATCTAATTTGCATATTAATTCAAGTTCAGTCTCTCTTTGGAGTCTGTTTTTGAAGTTTTTTTGTTGCAAAATTGTCACCTTCAAGTTTGTCCCTCCATCCATTTGAGATACACACCACGATGTATAACACGTACAGTATATTTAATACCATTCTCATTTTGTTATGGTTTGCATATGAATGTGAATTTCTTCCAGGATATTTTGGCTTAGTATGTCCCCAGATCTTTCTCACCTGAAGTTTCAGTCTGCTGAACACTAGGGGCATTTTAAAAACACTCCAGTTCTTTTATTTATTATAATGTTGCTGTATTCTGAGCAGACAGTATGAACAAAATATTGGTACACTTCCAGTATTATTGAATGATTGAGTGTGAAGGCCTCTTTTGCATATTTTCTTTTTTAAATTGTACTGCTTTCCAGTGTGTTTTCCCAACCGTGCATACAGCTTTTGATTCTCATCTGTGCTGCTAGTCAGTCAAGAGCTGAGCTATAAACTGTTCATTGCATTCTGTGTCACACAGGTGTGGAGAGATTTCTGATTTGACTTACAAATTCCCTTCTCTTCCTGGTGAGCAGTCTGCTTGTCATGCTGCGGCTAGGTGTTTTAAACACCTGCTCTTTCCATGACACACTTCTTGGAATCTCCAGCTTTGTGATTTCTGACAGACTCTTTCCTGTCAGTTCCTGTCTTGTCCTACCCTCAGAGGTTATTCCTGTTATTGTCTCTTTCCCCCGCACACATCCCAATTGAGTCTTGTTCAAGCATCCATCTGCTTGATTACTGTTCCAGTCAATCGTGGAATATATGCAAGTTAGACTTTTGGCTTATTGACTTCTTGCCAGCTGAGGGTTGCAGGCAGTATATTTGTGATTGTACTTAACATCCCCTTTAACCTCATTGAAAAAAAAAGTTTTTGTAATTCTCAGAAGGCCCCTAAAATTCTGGCGTGCTTTGCAGGCCAGCTTCTGTAGAGTGCCCTAGAATTCAACCACAGATTCTGGTGTATCTAGGCCTATAGCTGTCTCTGAATTCTGGAAGATTTGGTTTTTCAGTTGCAGTGAACTCACAGCCATTGTGTTTAGCTAGCTCTGCAGTATCTTAGGACATAGCATTTTTCATGATAGATGGAATGAGATAGGTACCCGAGTACTCAACCCTGGCTCTGCCACCAACTCCCTCTGATGCTTTGGGCAAGTCACTTTGGGCTTTCATAAAAACAGACTAAGTTTCTAGCCATCATGGTTGTGGAGAAAAGCTTGAAAACATCAATTGAGTGTAAACTAAAAGGCTCAAAATCCAGAAGATAAATAAAAAGAAACTCAATGATTTTTAAGCAAATTTTGTGATTTTCTTTTAGGCTTATCTCAATTTTTTTTAAATTAATAGGGTTGACAATATGGTGAAAGGCACTACATTACTTTAACAACTACTACTTTTTTTATATGTACCCTACATTTACATGTTCCTTGCCTCAGAGTTCACAACTGGAGACAGACAAAACAAACACTAGACAAGCCAGGGACAATTCAGGGAAGAGAAATATGCAAAATTATAAAATAAGGTGCAGCTTAATAAGTTATAAATGGCAACAGTTTTCTGGCTGTTGGTTTTTTAATTTTACTGAGGTACTTAAAGGGTTAAAATCAATCCCCTACAACTGGCCAGTGTTTGCTTTCCTATTTAAAAATCACCCTATTAAAGTGGTACATGTTAGTGCAGAGACTGTTGAGTGTTCTACCCTCTCACTATTTATAGAAACATAAAGGATTAAAAAATGTTATGTCTATAGACTACTCTTTATGAATAAGGTGCCTGATGAGTAATTTAATTTGTTGGACTAGAGCACTGCACTGAGAAGTCAAGTGGGGGATACTCTCACACAATGCCCATACAGCAGATTAGAAACCTTACAATCCAAACAGTAGTGACTGTGGCAGGATATGCACATTTCTACCAAAGCACAATGAGATTTAAAATGTTATTAACATTACTCTTTGTCCCTGTATCCTCCCTCATCAATGCAATTACAGATAAGCAGCCATGTTACATTATTTACTCAAGAGCTACAGTGCAAATGAAGAGAGGGGTTATATATTATTATTTCTACACTTAGGAACCTTTTCCTAAACCATAACCAAATATTATCTGAGACAATGATGTTTTAATAGACAAAATATCTGTTATCCAGACATATTAGTGTAGAGGTATTGATTTCATTAAATGATGCCTCACATACTTTTCTCTGTTAAAATTGAAATCCTAAAATACAATGATTGTTAAAATTACAATGGGAGAGTCTATTGTTACAGAAGCTGTTCCATGGCACAGGGCATCTGCTCTTAGAATGGGAGTGGTCTGGTACATCCAAATAATTTAACAGATTGCACATGTCTAAAGAGCTTTTAGAATTGAGATGAGAATCTCTGATGTTCCAAAGTTATGGAGACATGGCAACACACTTATTATTCAGTTATCCTTACAAATTAATATGAAATACTAATACATTTTTTGTGTTTCTATGAAGCCATTCACAGGTGGCTCTCAAACTGATGATCTCTCACAAAGACCTTATGCAGTCTAATAGTTTGCACATGGTTAAACTATGCTAAAGAAAGGTTAAGAACTTGCCTAAGGTCACACACAGTTTCAGCAACAGAGCTGGGAACAGAACACACAAGTCCAACTTGCAGTCCCCACCTGCTCTAACCACTGGGGGTCACTTCTTCCCTAGGGCCCAGGCTTTCCGCTATCCTGCCACTGCAGAATCCTGTTGGAGCTATGAAAACAGGGTAAGAATATAAATAAATCTGAGGTTGGGATGGAGGAGAAGAAAAACTGAAGTATAATTTTCTTCTCCTCCAACAATAATGAAGCCAGCAGTTTGAAGAAGTAAGTGAACTTTTAAGATCAAGTCTGTCCATACCACGACTGACATCGGGCATGAATCCATCAGATCATTCCTAGGCTAGCGCTGCAAAATTAATAAGATTCAACTGAACACCATATTCCTATGGGATAAGAGGAAGTGGACAAGCAACTCCTCATCAAATGGCTTTCAAATGGTCTGAAAAACCATGGCAACCTCCATAATGTATGTACAGGAGACCTAGGTAGTCCAAGTCTTTAGCAGAGTTAGAGTATGTCTACATTGCAATCTGATGTGTGACTGCAGCGAGTGTAAACATACCCAAGTTATTTTTTGAGCTAGCCAGATCAAAGGTAACAATATCATTGAAGCCATAATTAAACAGGAAGCAGCATAGTGGTAGCTTCTTGAGTACACACCCAGGTCCCAGGGGAGCTCGTAAGCCCATGTTGCTGCGGCTTCACTGCGGTTACATGAGCTAGCTATATCAAAGCTAGCTCAAGTACGTCTACACATGCTGCGGTCACACATCCAGTTGCAGTTTGGACATACCCATAGACACATAATTAAGCTCTGTCTAAGGGCTTGAATACATGGCCCCGGAGTATGAACTAGATGGGTGTGAATTGTAGAGAACGCTAACATGCTATACCAATTGCCCCATGTAGACCTGCTGGTATGAACTAAAAGGTACCTAGTTTGTGTTAATGTCATCTAGTTTGATATAGTGTAGATGGTGCCTAAAATACTAATCTTCCCAGGATTTCTGAAGTGCATGCTACTTAAGGGGTCAAACATACGTTAGGCTAGTAGGTAGCTAATTTTGGTTTCTATTAAAGCCACCAGTTTTTTCTCTTATATAATTTATTAGTTACCATAGTCTACCAATGCAACTAAGATGTACAATATTTATATGAATAACCAAAAATTTCTTTTATGTTCTGTTAAGTTTTGTCCCTCGCCATAAGATACTCTTTTTGTTCTTTTTCTTTTCCTTTTGCATAATAAAATGTTGAAACCTGGCTTAGCTGGAGGGAAATGAAGTAAATTTTAGGCATAATAAATGAATCACATTGTACTGGGCATAGACTCTTTCCAAAAGATGTGTGAGGTTAATTCGTTGGTCAGCAACGGAGAAAGTAAAACAAAACAAACGTTGCAAAATGATTGTCCTGACTTGAACATCAGTTTAATCCCTCCAGTATAAAATTCATACTGCTTTGAGGATAATTTAAGTTGATCTTTCCTGCCCATAAGAAATAATGAGAAAACTTCTGGAAATCATGGAGACATGCCATCCAGGATACACGGAAGAAGATATTAAACCCCCCTGTTGTGGCTTTTAACCACAACCCCTGGGAGTGGTGAGTGAAGACACAATACTCCAGCAGCAGCTCCTAGAGATGTTGAGATGAAGGCATGCACAAGATCTCTTTGAATGTTGGGGGAAGTGTACGTGGCAGCAGGCATTCATAGATTCTTAAGCGGGATATTGCACACACTCCCAACTCCCTGATGACTAGTGCAGATAGGAAAAGGGGCACAGCTTTACCCTTCCTTATTACTCTGGGGACTGTAATGCTGCCACCCAGTCGACGGCTTCTGTGGCAACCTCCATGGACCTTGGAGTGAGGAGCATAGGCTGCAAGAAGGAAAAGTTTGGAGGAGACACCAGCCCAGTGGTGCTGGAACAATTTTTTATAGTGGGGCTGCTGCTGATGGCAATCATGTATTTGGTGTTTGTTATTACTACGTCAAGCCAGGGGGTGCAGTAGCACCCCCAATACCTTTAGTTCCAGCACCACTGCACCAGCCAGCATTTGCCCACTGCCCTCAGCACTTGGTCACCTTTCTTCAGTCTAATATTGCTGCTTATCAGTGTTCCAGGGTTACACTGCAGCTGGCTCCACAGTTCTGCTGGGATTGGATTGGTCGTTGATCAAATAGAATAATTGCAAATATGGCAGCTGAATTTATGTCAGCCTACTTCTAAAGTGCATGTTTGCTGAGAATTTTGGGATATGCAAGAGTCACACTGCAGACACTGTCCTCTTCACTGGAAGTCACTATGTCCTCAATCACTGAATGTCCTGCTGCTTTATATTTCTGGGGGTATATTTCTGCAGCATTGTGACAAAGTGGTTTCATTTCCCACACTCCTTGCATCTTTGTCCATAGGCAAGGCATTTTCTTTCTGCCTTTCATGTTGCTTTTCAGAGAATATACACTAGACCATGATATCTGGATTCTCAGTCTGTCTCCGTTCTGCTTCTTGGGTTCCATTAGCTTGAGCCTGTGTACTTGTTCTGCACTAGTGACTGTCACTGTTTTGATCTTTTCTCTGTTCACCAAGGGTGCCCTTGCTATTTGGAGGCACTTCTCTAGGGTTACATCTGTTTCTCTCCACAGACTCTCCTATAAGCTGAAACCACATGTCTCAGAAAAGAGCCCATCTTTAATTAAGGAATCTTTAATGTTTCCAAAGTTGCATGTGGATGTCAGAGTTCTCAGCTTTGTAACTATTCCCTCTTCTGCTTCTTTGTTCTGGGTACAACACAAACAATCCACACACACATACACACACATACACCCTGCCCCCAGTCTCATGCTCTCTACAGTCTTGTTCTGTCTGGGATCATAGTACTCATCAAACACCTTTATCAGCTGTTCTAATGCTTCCGACATTATTTCTGGCAACAGACTCACTCCTTGTCCTTTTCCCCCCAAATGAGAAATTAAAAAAACTTTACCTTCATTTTCGCATCTTTATCCCCCAAAGTCAGCTCTGTATACAGACTCAGTTCTTGTTTCCATGCTTGTGCAGGGCTTTTTGTCTGGAAATCCAGTATTCCCAGTGGTCTGAGTCCCTCCATGCTGCTTGTTTGCTCTGTTTCTAGCTGCTGCTTTATTTTCTTGTTAATCACACGCTCCTCCTTGCTGTGAGTCTTACTAACAGTATTGCCAACCTCAAATGATCAAAGATCATGAGTCACACCCCCAAAAGTCATGAAACTGCCCCCCAAATCATGAGATTTTTTTAAAGTGTTATATTGAGTTGTTTGGCTGGTCTTTTGAGTTTTGAACTCACCATCCAACCCCATGCAGGTGTGCAACAATTTGTGTTTCCCAAATGTATTAAGGTGATTTTGAACCCCGCTGCAGGAGTTCTCACCCCCACATCTGCCTGTCCCCCATCAATTCCACCCCACATCAGTTCAGACCTCCCCCCCCCATGTCTGCTCCTCCTGCAGCTCCTGGGGCTCATCAGATCCCTTTCTCAGGCCTGGGGAGGGAGGGCACTGCAGAGGGGTTGTTTTCTCCCTCTTTCAATATAGGGGAGGCAGCTCCAGAGATTATTCACCCCCCTCTTCTCTTTCCCAGGCCAAGTGTTGCAGCAAGGGAGAGGGGAAGTACTGTTGCTCACATGAGGGGAAGGGAGAAGAGGGAGTGGAGCTATCCTGAGCTGCTGGGCATTTGCTGCTTCCTCCTCCCCCTCCTGTGAAAATGGTGTCAGCTGCTGGGGAGTAGGGGAGAGAATTCTGACTGTTTCCTGTTGCAGCTTTGATTGGCTGCTCTTCCCCAGGAGGTGGAACTGATGGGAAAGCAGCCAATCAGAGGGAAGTTTCCCTAGGCAGAGCTGAAATTTGAGAGAGAGCTGGAGTTTCTCACATCACCCTGAGACTGGCTCTCATGCTGGCCAATCTTGCATGATGTGCAAAGAAATCCTAGGAGTTGTCAATACTGCATTAGACTGACTGCTGCTACCATGTTTCCTGTACCACACATTGGCTAATAACATGAGAAGACTCCATGTTCTAAAACTAAACTGGCTCTTTATTAAGAGAACTATTTACAGAAGTGCTGCAACCATAGCGAGCATTCCAGCCATGTACACACAGACTGACTTTCTGGTGCCTCTTCCAAACTCTTCCCTCCTGCAACCTTTTCTCTCCCCTCCAAATTGCATGTGGATTGCCACAGCTCTGAATGTCAAATCACTTATGCATGCACGTAACTTTAAACCACGTGAGCCATACCGGCCATACAGTTCAGCAGCAACTCTCAAGCTGGACCCCCATTAATATAAATGAGAGAAGGCTGCAGGCTGGGAAATCTCTATGAGGGCTCAAGAGCTTTGGGGTATATTCTCCCACATCTGAAATAGCCCAAATCCAATGCCCTTTAGGGCACATTGCACGGCTTCTCTTTTTCACCAGACATTTGAAAATGGTGGGAGGAAATGTAAGAGCAGGAAATTGTTTGACTGGGGAATGAGCTTTGTTGTGGATTACCTTAAAGTGTGGCACATAGGATGTACTTTTAATTGATATCAAAGGTGCCTGAAATGTATGGATATGCACCCATTTTAACATTTTTACATAGAAGTCAATGGGTGTAATTGTGTTTAAAATTTACATCCATGCTGAAGTGCTTGGACCATTGTGCTTGGGTTGTGACTGGATCCTACATGATGCTGGGTGTGGGAAGGGTTGAAGGATCCTTGTGCCTTTCTCCCACAAACCCCTGTGCACCCATGTAAGTGTAGACACAATCTAGCACTAAAAGAGGTCTCTAGTTAAACACTTTAATAAAAGAATATTTCTTCTCTGTTTTGTCCCGAAGTTTTTATATAGACACCCACACGTGATACAGACTGAAAATAAACAATATTCCTAAGGTTAACAGCTTATATATTTAATGGAAAGAATCTGATACACTTCTCACCATGCCTGGTTACTGTTTGCACTTCAGTCAGCTTGGACAATGAAAATAGTCACTCAGTTTCATTTCCTGGTTCTAATGTGCTAGCCCAATGTGTTTGTGTTTGGGTTCACAGTGCTACAGAATAATGTTTACTTTTTAAAAAAAAAAATTGACACTTTATTTTTGAAAAGTCAAAGAGCATTCGTGTCATAATACATTTTGTAACTGCCTCCTGCCCTCTTATTTCAGACCCAAAATAATTTGACTGTGTTGCTTTAATTAAATCTTATTTCACACATTCTTTATAAACAAGCTAGCACAAACACACTCACCCCACACATTTTTATTACGGGCATACCTCAGTCACCCTTTAAATCAGCTTCCCCAGTCCTCCTGCAAACTAAGAATCGTCCTCACCATAAAAACTTGCCATTTCCCTCAATAAATCTACTTCATATAAAAATCTTTTGCCTTCAGAATCTCATTTTTCATTTGTTTCATTAGCTTCCATCTCGGATATCTAAATTCCTTTTTATTACATCTGGGAATTTTTATAATGTGCAAATTGAAATAATGATTGTATTGCAGCACTCTGCAAATGGTTTTCATTAAGCTTCCAGCTACTATTCCTTGCTCTGTTGGATATCTTTGTGTCAGGGTTACTTTACGCTGGACAGAAATTTGAACTTATATTGAACAGAATGACTAAAAACCTACTAGATAACTAGATACCAACTTTTAAAATACATCGGCTGATGGAGCTTAACTGCAGGTTCTCCTCAAAATCAAAGTGCTTTGGTTGCTTTAAACTTGACAATCATTTTAAAATACAGAGAAACTGAATCATTTTCTGGATTGTACATATTTTTAAAATCAAAAATATTATTTATCTCTGCAATTCTAAGTGAACAAGCACACTGTGAGAAATATATTTTGAGTTTTAAGAAAGCTCCTCCTGTTAAACTATAAGGTTTTGGTTTTCTGTTAATATAGTGACTAAATTCACATCCTACACTCAGTAGGAACCTCTGGTTAATTACAGTGACTTAAAATAATTCAGACACTGTTTGTATGGCAAGTGGAAATTTAGAGTGGTCATTTTGTTGACCAAACTCATTTTGCTGCTTTGAGGCTCACCATCACCTTTTTTAAACTGAGTTTACTAGAATATATTCCCACTACTCTTAGGGTCACCAGAAGTCTGACCGATCACATCAAGAATCCACCTAATTGCAAAGATGTATATTTCTGTTGCTCTCTTTTTCCCTTTTGCACCCAAGCTTGTCTTCTGTGTCTGAAATTTACAGGAAAAAGAGAGGAGCTTGCTCCAACAAAAATCAGCACTAGATTATGACCACAGCTGTATGGAAAAGCCTTGATTTTACAGATACTGGCTATCAGCAATCAAAAACTCAAGCAAATTCAGTGGGCTTCTGGCAAAAGAAGAGTGTGTATAATTTCCCAAATAAATTGGCCATTTGTTTCAATGTAAATTTTGGTACCACAATGCCTAGGGTAGAGGTTGCCATTTTAAATGACTTCTGTGTTCTAATGATCAGTAGTTTTACATTCCAGATATTACTATTTCATATCAAAATCTTTTTTCCCTGCCTTACTAATAAATATGCTGCCAGTTTAGATGGCTGCATAATAAATCAGTCAAGATTCTACCAAAAAAACCCACCAACCCATCAACAGACATATCTCACAGAAATCTATGGGTACACTACACTACCCAACTTCTATAGCACAATGATTTTCAGAGATCTGAGGAGAGAAATATAAAGAACATAATTTCTGAACATTTTATCAACATGGTTACTCCACTGAACATGTCTCCAAGACTGAGCACTTACCATTGGAGCGGTGAATACAGGTGTGCTGGTTATCACTCAGGAAAAAACCCTCCTTGCATTGACACTCATAGCTGCCCATTGTGTTCACACAAATCTGTTGGCATCCTCCATTGTTATCCAGACACTCATCAACGTCTAGGGGAAATGAGTGGAAATGAGAATGTAATATCTACACGTAGACTGTATGTTTAAAATAGCAAGCATCAACCAAAAGGCACTCAGTAAATCAATCTAATTCAATTTACATGGGCACTATTACAGTTAATCCAAATTAATCCATTTAATTCTTTTTCTCACTTCACAGGTTTAAAGTGAACATTAAAAGAACTATGGGGGGAAGGGACATCCAGCTTAAGCCACTATGCATTCTGAGTTGCAAATTGATTTCCAAAGCACAATGAATGTTAACGTTCTAAAGAGCTGTGACCCCATCTGCCAAAAGTGGTGTTGTGCTCTGTCATTCCCTATCCACTTGGAAAGACATACTTCGGGCCTACAATAATTTCTATCGGGGTAGCAGGCAAACACAAAGGGCATTATTGGGTGAAAAGAGTCTTTATAGAGTTCTGGTCTTGAACAGAACAGCATGCTTCAATTACTGAAGTCATAACCCCCTACTTTGTCCGTTTGTTTAATGTTGTTTAATGAAAGAAAGACTTCTTAAATCTAAATGTTCCATGTCTGTATTGTCATTTTAATAGGCAAATATATAAACCCACAAAGGCAGCATTAGCTACTGGCTGTTTTGAGGGTCCCCTCTCTCCTCCTCTGCCACCCCTCCCCCGCCATTACCTCCCTTTGGCATTAAAATGGTTATACTGTTCTGTTTAACGGAGACATATGTTTTACCATTAGGAGAACACTGGCACTAAACGATATACTCAGTGTATCTGACCTGTATTCAACCTCGCAAGCACTCTCATCTTTTGCTCATAAAAGATTGCAGAATATCTCTGTTCCCAGTTAACTCTTTGGACAATAGTGTCTCTGCCACCCAAGAAACTCACAATTTGTTCTTTTTGTGAGGCATTGCAAACAAACAACCAGTTATTTCACAGGAAGTGCCAACATTTCAGAAAGGGACAAAAACTATAAATGCCTCAGCAGGGTTGGCATAGCTACTGCAGTAATTATTTCTTCAGGAAAACCAATGGAATGAAATTACCAGACATGTTGCTTAGGCAGGTACACTGCATCCAGGAGATTTGAAATGCTAGAGAAACCTGATTGGTAATTAACACTGCAATGGAGGGCTGGTTCAGCCATCCCTACCGAGCCTGACGACCTAAGACCGGGGGATCCACCTATGTGAGAGTGATGTTTACTTCTCAAGCTCCAGCACTCTAAAGGATGGTAAATGCAGGCACAGAGCAGTGTAATGAGGATAACAAGCTCTAGACAGTAAGAATGTCTCCTCTTTCATCCTGGACCAGGATGGGAACATGCAGCAAGTTTCCCTTTTACCAGGAAACTGTGAGGCACTATTCCCTCAAGTTCCCCCCACAAACACCACTTGCCCCTCACCATTCTCAACATGTTATCACTTCCTCTTGTCCCTTTGGGAGACTGAACCCCTTTAGCAGACACATCAGAGCCATTTGAGGAGCACATTAGGAGAGACCATCTAAGCCATTGGAGCTGGGAGAGGAAGGAGCAGTCACACGATTTTGCAAGGGGCTGCATGTGTGAGTGAATAGGCCTTGCGGCAATAGTAATGTTAATATTGACACAAATAGCCCTAATTCAGTCTTCAGTGTTTGGACTAAATTTCTTCAAAATTATACATTGGATTGTAGACTCATCTCTTTAGAAGATTAGCTTAATGCTAACTGGAGAAAAAAATCTCACTTGATCCATACACAAAAACACAATTTCGCAGCGAAGTGAGACATTTTCCAAGTGTTGCTGTCTATATTTTCACAAAACAGCTTGAACAATTGCCTTTCCATTCTGATGAATAATTTGAAACCAATGCAATAATTTATCAACATGTTTTTCTGCTTTTGACAGTAAAATCTGATGATTTACCACTTCTGTAATGAGACTGCCCCATTTACCACCAATCCCTACCCTTTGTATCTTAGAGTTAACATTAACGCAGTTCAGACTCTGAGCACAACGGGAGAAATTTCTAATAGCAAAATATTGTCAGTTACTTGCACCAAAATGATTAAAAAATAAAGACAAAGGAGAAGATTTGAGTGAAAGGGAGCAACTCGGCTCTAGAACATGCTTACTCCCATATTGTAGAAACGCCCCCGGCAAACTTTGAGAGTCTGATTGCCTTGTACACTGTATAGCATTGGTTTGTCTCTCTATTTCGGCCTTAGCCCTACCATGGGACCAGCTTGATTAGAGCTCATTGCATGACTGGGCCTTAGAGGACAATAACCATATCTCCTATTATCTACAGTGTCAAGCACAGTCTTAGTTAGAGCTGTCTAATAACGTTCATCAAATAATTTAGTTGCTATGTGAAAAGGGGTCACCAGTACAAAAGTTTGAGAACCACTGAATTAGACCTTGTGCATGGTTTGGATTGTGGGATGAGGTGGAGGAGCATGTGTGTGTGTCTGGTCACTACAGCTCATGGAGTATTTTTTAGTAAAACCAACAAACATGCGTCTGGCTTTTCAATTAATGTATCTGCTAAACCTGTCAAAGCAGCCCACCTGTATTGCAACCATGGCTAATTCAGAGTAGTTACCACATGAAGATGGCACACTTGTTTCAGCCAGTGTCCCCAAGGGCCTTGCTTTGAAAAATAATTCTGATCAACTATACTTTTTCAACACACTCCGGGGAAAAAGCCAATAACCAAAGGACACCTCTAAAGTCAATCCCATCTGAGACCAAACCCACAAGCTTGCAGTGCAAAAAAATGGAAACAAACTAGGCAGACTGATTGTCAAGGGATGCACACCCACTCCCACCCCATTCTTTTTCCCGGAGAATCTCTTCTCTGCCTTCTTTTTATGTTTCTGCCTTATGGCAACATTATCATAAGTGTTTAAGGGCTTGTCTATACTTACGCGCTGGTTCGGCGGCAGGCAATCGAACTTCTGGGTTCGATTTATCGCGTCTAATCTGGACGCGATAAATCGAACTCAGAAGTGCTCCCTGTCGACTCCGGTAATCCTGCTCGCCGCGAGGAGTACGCGGAGTCGACGGGGGAGCCTGCCTGCCGGGTGTGGACCGCGGTAAGTTCGAACTAAGGTACGTCGACTTCAGCTACATTATTCACGTAGCTGAAGTTGCGTACCTTAGTTCGATTTGGGGGTTTAGTGTAGACCAAGCCTAAGTGACACAAGAGTCAAAGTCTCATTTCAAAAGTGAGTAAGTCCCATTGAGTTTCAGTGAAAGTTAAGCTCCTAAGTAACTTTTGAAAATGGGATGCCTAAGTCACTGAGGAACTTTTGAAAATTTTACTCTAAAACTTTTTCTTTAAAACTTTTGGAAGCGGTCTCTCAGAATGCTGCTTTTGCCACTGTAGCACTGTGCGGCAGAGAAGTGGATTGCTGGTAACAGTAGTGCAGGACTTCAAGATAGTTTAGCAAAACATAGTTCCAGGGGAGAGGGGCACCTTTTGGCTTATAAGAGAAATGGGTAGAGATGTTTGAGCCTTAAAGTCAGTACGTTCTGAACCTCTTTAGTCAGGAAGTTGGTCTGCAAATCTACTGAGAAAAGGCCTTCCTGAGGTGGAAATACTGCATATAGCTACTCTTGTAGTATTTTGCTACTTGTATTTCTGCTATAAACTGGGAAGGGTAAAAGTGCACAAAATGTAACAGATAAAAACATATGTACATATGGAACTCCTTAAAATTTAAAAAATGACTCAGATTCATGCCTGTTATTTCATCTGAATCAAAGTTTTCCATCCCTAGAACTTAACCTAATCATAATTTAGCAGTGCTATATTTATATATAGCAGTGCTTTCCTCTTTCCACCTCCCTGTTCCACTCCTCAAGAGTGCACCAATTTGTTGTGCAGTAGGCGTCCTGGAAGATCTGATTTCAAGATGACATTGGAGGCACCAAGATTAAATCTGGAAGTGGCTGTGGGAGTTGAGCAAATGGTATTAGGTTAGATGTCTTAGACAGCAGCTCCTGCTGAAATGCTCATACAACAGGTGACAAGTTTGTCAAGGTAAGAGAATAATGGATCACACCAGCTGATGTGGTCGTGAAAGAGCAAGAGGTTTGTAAGTAAAATCATTGCTAGCCACATTTATTGAACCACCTTTAGATAATGGAAAGGTAGGTATTAGGAGCATGAATGAATGAGAAAAGGACATATCTGATTGTGAATGTGCAATAAGCATATCTTCAGGGTGAGAGGGAGTAGATCTCGCAGAGATTTTAAGAGCATGGCCAAAATTTTCAAACATATGTACATAAAGCTAGACACCTGAAAAAATCTGGCCTCTGGACTAAAAAAGGGAATGTGACAAAAGTGGAGAAGAAACATTGCATGAAAAGGAGAATGAAAACCAATGAGCTCAGCATTTAGATACCACAGTGATAGAAACTTTACACAAAGCATAGATCAGATCAACAGATAACATGCATCTTCAGAAGGTGGGAAAAAAGCGACAGCTGTGAATGCTTACTAAAATATCCCTTTAAAAACAAAGTATGAAAATTGTGATACCCTGCAAAAGCCAAACAAGTTTTGCAGAAAAAGGGAGAAATAAGAAACACTGATAATTGCATCAGCTGGCAACTATCTGGTTATTCCATCTTTCATGGATCCTTCTAATTAGAAATAATTATTCTCAACATCAATTTACCTCAATGGCTCTATGTGGGAACCTGTTTTTCATTTCTTTTTTTCAGTTTCTTTTAATGCTTTTCCTCTTCTTTTGGTGTGTGGAGGCAATTAGATTTAGCTGAAAAGTTTGTCTACATAACACAAATTCTTTAGAAAAGAAAAATGCATTTACCCCTTCAAGGGTTTCTTTTATCTTAAAAGTGAAAACACATCTCTAAGATGGAGAATAAATTGCACAAATTATCAATTAACTGTATAGACTGTACATTCTTTGGAGCTATCTTTTTATCATGAAGGTGTACAGCCTCTAGCTCAATGGGAGCTTGATCCCATGATGTGTCAAACAGTATCCCATCTCCTATAAATAGTGTCATTTATTGAGCTTTAATTGTTGGTCTGCTCCACAGTCACTGATGTAACATAATTGGGTTTTCATTTGCTCTCATTTGCTTTGATAGAAGCACTTGAATGTGGGAGCTTAAATTTCGCTTTCTGGGGCTATTTGTACCAATACATTTGGATTTCTCAAATTTCCATTGAAAATAAAAGACAGTAAGGCACAAGTGTGGCTGAAGCCGATGCCTTTGAAAAGCAATAACTTGCGGGAAGTTTTTAGTGGTATTTATCCAGTTCTAGTAATAAATCATCATCTCTATTCTAATCAACAAAAAACATCGCTTTTGGAGACTATAAATGCAGCCAGACTGTCTGCTCAGCATCCAAGGCTAAGATAACAAACCAGTTTTCCTGAATCGCTCCCAACCTGCTGTGCTAATATTTGGGTTATTCATTATGGTATTTTGTCCTTAAACTGGAACCCCAAGAAAACAATACAATGAAAAAAAAAGTTTATATCCCCCACACTGATTAAAAAATAATAATCAAATATCTTTCCACTCTCTGCAAATGTAGCTGAAGCCTGTGTTCTGTCATAACAGGGAATAATTTCATTCCCTTCAAATAGATAGCTTAATATTAGCTTGTATGATGTCTGCCCATTTACTGAACAGAAATAAACTGCCTCAATGCTATTATGCCAACAGAGCACATAGGTCAAGTCTGCTGTTGTCATTTGTTTCTTTCTTTCTCATAAACAATCAGGCACCACAATTTGCCCTTTTAAGACATCAAAACACTTTTCACGGCTTTTAGCATTTCCAAAATAAACACTAGAGCTCACTAAAATGACATTTTACTTGAAGCCTCTATATTCTTGTTAATCGTCTCTCCTTTTATATACATACACACACAAATACACACACATATATGTATCCCTTGACAATACTGATTGAACAGAACATAATTTCCCAACAGCTTTTCAAAGTAAGTTAACTGCTCTTTTTGCAAAATATTTAGTAAAGGCCAATAGTCTCAAACCTGAGTGCCCTTAAATTTAGGTTCCTAAATCTATATTAGAGGCCCACATATAGCTAAATAAAGGTAGCATATGCCTGCAGTTCCCATAGATTTCCATGGGATCTGGGGTGCCTAGCGCTTTTGAAAATGAGACTGCTTCTGTTCAGATGCCTAAGCATGGATTTAGTAGCCTAACTTTAGGCCCTAAGGTTTGAAAATATTGGCCAAACAGTAATCTGTAGATTGCGTACGGAATCAGACCAACTCGGGGAAAGCTTGAGGAGGGATCGTGTGAGCTGCCCAGTCTTCATGTCAGGTCATCTTTTGTGATAGTCTTGCCTCCTTGCAATGATATCCTTTGGGCAACAGTTACCTCACACATACACAGAAAGCAGTTCCTATACTTCCTCATAGTTTCTGACTGCTTACACCTTTCTTACATCCTCCCCTAAAGCTCACCCATGCCAGGATCATGAACAATATGGCTATGTATGATTTCTCTACTGCCAACGTCACTATATTCTGTCAATCTATATTTTGTACTTATCTGTCATATCAGGCCTATATTTGACATCAATAAGACTTTGTTTTGAACAAAGTTAAACACAAATCTAAAGGCTTTGAAAACAAATCTCTCTGACACAGATTCCCTAACTATAAAGTGGGTATAGCAATACTTTGCTCAATCTTCTTATTTAAAATATTAAAAAACAAATAACCTCTTGCATCGCTGACCTGGCAGAGATTCCTGGTTCCTGTCCTTAGGCCAGGAATCTTCCGGCCTCCACTTGCATTTCAGCCTCAGCCCTTAAAGAGGTGTGGAAGGGAGACCTGGGCCCTCCCTCTCCACTGGGACCTAGCCCAGGGCCCTGTGTGAAGCAACATTGACAGGGTCCTACAGTTTTGGGAGTGATCCTTATAGTCCAAAAGGCCTGTAGTGGCTCTCTTGGAGTAGTGCCCCCTTGTGGACCTTTTGTGGCATCCTGTCCCAGCTTCAGGTCCCTCTGGGCGGGGACGAATATAAGGCTGGAAGGAGTGTAGACCCACAATGCCCTTACAGTCAAATAGTAAAATTCACTCACTGCTGGGTCATCCCCAGTCTCCTCAACAGTCTCTCTCTCGGTCAGGGATGCAGTGCTTCTCACCCTGCAGCTCTTCTGGCTATCAGGGTTGTAGTGGAGCTCCCCTCACATAGAGAGGCCTCTTTGCCAGCCAGCCCTTAACTGAGCCAGGCTCTGTCCTTTTCTTCTCCCTCCTGGCCTGGCATTGGCTGCAGGTATGGGAGAATGGGGGACAGGGCTAGTTGAGCCCAGATGCTCCTGCTCCTATGAGGTTGCTCTGCTCCATCACAGTGGGGTTTTCAAAAAACCTAATGTTATTAGTGCTCAGCTCCCAGTTCTGCTGTCAGGGTTACAGTACCAAAAAAGTCAGGACGGCCAGGACAGGGCTTAAAAAAGGGAACGTCCCAGCCAAAATGAGACGTATGGTCACCCTAGTTTAGTCAAACTGAATTGAAACATTTTGTTTTGGATCAGTCAGACACTAATCTGTGTTTCCTTGAACTGTCACAAAGCCTGATGGAAGACATAGTTAGGCACAAAGTGCCCATTTTCCATTATGGGCCAGATGGGGCCTCTTCCATAGAAGAGAAGGTGGAGATGAGGTACGTAAACTACCATTCCCATGAGGCACCATGGCAGCTCAGGCAAACACAGATTAATGACAAACCAATCTAAAATGAAATTTTTATTCAGTTCAATAAAGTAAAATGGAATATTTCTATCTGTGAATTTTGAAAAAGGTTGATTTCAATCAGAATGTTTTTGGAACTTTTCCACACAAAAAAAGTTTATTTTTACTTTTCACCCCATTCAGGATTAAAACAAGTTTCAAAATACCTATCATCTGGGGGGAAATTATGGAACTCCAATTTTCAACCAGCTCTAGTTATCATATTGGCAAAATGCAGAAGCAATGCCCAATATACCATGGAAAGAGTTCTGAATGTGGAAAAAACATTTTTTGGTGACAGAGGTGGAAGAGTCAGTTGCCAGTTGTAGCATAGGATAGTGGAAAGAACCTGTTTATGGATTTCTTCAATTTACAAACTGTTAAGGGATTTTATTCCAAATAATCTATCCAAAATATGGTCTGAAAAATGTGTTTGACTGCTTCCTTAATTTACATGTGTGTCAGATTTAGACACTATAAATACTAAACAAATTATTTATTTCAGGTTTCAACAGAAGGATGATATACTGGAGATCCAGAGGACAAGTATATGCTTTTAAGCAAGTAGGAAAAAGGTATTGACTATTCCCACAGATGAAGCAGCAGCATTGATAATACCATGCAGGAAGAGTGATGATGTTAATTGATATTGGGTTATCATAATCTTAAAACAGACCAGCTGAATTTAGAAGCAGAGATTCTTAATAACTGGGCAATCCCAGATGCATTGGAAGAATGTGGCTTTCGATGAAAGACATTTGGGATAGCATGGAAAGCATTTCAACCAGGTTTTGTTAGATACATAAGGAGCACTCTAAGGATTATACTTTAATGTGTTATATGCTCCTCTTCATTTCTGCAAGGGAAAGGGGGCAAAAAATCCAGACAATATCCCTGCTGGGAAGTGAGAGTGAATGAGTGAGGAATGCTGTCTCCATGATAAACTACCCCGTTCCTGCCAACTTCACAAGCTCCACACCTGGGGAAGTGGTAGCCCAAGAACCCATTTTCTCACTCTGTGCAGGGACAATGCTGCATCCCAACAAAGCAAAGTTACAAAGTTCATGATTCTAAAACACATAGGGGGCCAGATCCTCACCCAGTGTAAATTGTCATAGGTACAATGGAAATATACCGATTTATGCCAGCTGAGGATCTAGTCCAGAATTTCCAGCCCCCTACATATCAATAACCTGCATAAGAGATTATTCAGGCTACAGGTTGTGTCTTAAAAATAAAATCAAGAACTTTCAGGGTAAAAGATACTACCTACGTGTTAAGATTTTTTTTTAAATGTAAAATGAGACACATCATTCATTTTAATTATGCCCTCTGTTACACAGATATACGCTGCTAGAAATCTTGTTAGAACTCCAACTATGTGGCTTTTCCAGCTATCAAGACTTTAGAAAACATTTAATTCAAAAATGCCTCCATAGGTATAAAACATTCAGATACTAATTTTGTGTGTGTTGCATTACAAACTAAATGAACAAGTTTAGCTACTTGTAGCTCTTTCGAAGAGCAGTTGGTGTTGCTATGGTTGATATAATTGAGGGTGTTGTCATCCACTGAGCAGCTAAAAGACACTACAGTAGCATCTGCATCATCCCCTCATGGAAAGTGCTAATGAATTTAATAGGGATGAAACCAATATGCTTATATAGAAATTGCTGTAAAACATTTGTAGAATTTAACAGAGTTATATCTTTCCTACCAGTATCTTGAAATCCATTTGATGAAATTCTATAGCAGGAATATAATTCTTTATTTAATTTTGTAGGATTTAAAAAAAAAAACTAATTAAAAGGTAAGCATTTTCTATTATTATTGTAGGAATTTTCCACAGGTGATGGATTGAAAGGTAACAGATTTCAAACCAATAAAATATATTTTTTAAACCAAAAACACATAATTAATCTGCAGAACTCATTGCCATGAGATACCACCGAGTCCAACAGTTTAGTAGATTTTACAGATTTTAAACAATGGATTATGTGGATCATGAAAACATCCACAGTTACATTAGACAGGATAAAATATTTACAGGGGATATAAACCACATGCTTCCTGCATAAGCCAACCTCTAATTGGCAGTGGTTAAGAAGAAACACTCTATGGGCAGGTTATTTCATTATGGGATTTCTTATATCTTCCTCTGAAACATCTGATATTGGTTGTTTTCAGAGACAGAATACTAGACTAGATGAATCACTGTTCTGATCTGGTATTGACAAATACTATATTCTTATGTCTGATTGGCCACAGCCAGTTGCTGCCACATAACTCCTTGAAGTACTGTCACGAAGATATCATAGAGTAGTGATTTGGTGCGCACATGTTAACTCCAACTTGAGAACTAAAGCTGTGTGAAATTACAGTTGCCATTCACTGGAACCTTCTTACTTTTGAATCATGTAGACTTGAACCCCTTCAGTTTTTCATTTGAAGTTTTGATTTCAAACTCACTTAAACTGAAACTCGGTCCAACCCCCCAATGTTCATGTGATTTCACAACATAGGAATAAGGTTTACATGCTTTCAACATGCAATCAAATAAATTTGTGAGACTGGGCCTACAGTCACTCAAAATATTCCACTGAAATCAACGGGACTCTTTCCAGTAATTTTAAACCTTTGCACTGTATCACATCTTCCAGCTGAGAATCTAAAAGCTTTTCACAAACATAAATTAAGACTTGACACTCATAGGTAAGTATCACACCCATTTAACACAGGAGAAAATTGAGTCAGAGAAGATAATGTCTTGGCCGTGCAAGGAGTTGCACGCATAAGCACATACTGGATTGGCACCTAAGTGCTTTGATGGATTGGGACCAGAGTGCTTAGCCTCTTGCAGGATCAAATGCTAAATGACTTGTGCCCTCAGTCACAAAACAAGCCCCTGGAACAGAGAATTCAGATTATTTGACTCCCTAACCTGTTCTCGAAGTACCAGGCCATTTCTAATTCTATAAATCAATAATGGGATGTGCAGCTCAATGTTGCCTGTCATATTAATACTTTTTATTGCATCTCTGCCTAGTTTCAGAAGCAGTTTCTCACTTAGCTCTTCAACATAAATGAGAGACAGAGTTAAACAAAGGAAGTTTTGCAATGCTTCTAAAGAGCATTAAAAAAAAAAAAAAAAAGAGTTGAAATTCCCAGTTGAGTCTAAATATAGCAACCCATAGATTTTATCATAGTGAATTAGAAGACTTTTTTCTTAATATAGAGCCAAAATGCTATACACAGTGTCATTAGTTTTCTTTTTCTAGTATTTATCTAACAATGTATTATAGGTACTTTTATATTGCACTAAGTAAATAATAGAAAAGATTTTCAGTCCATATTTATACCATTTCAACCTTGAAAGATGATACACTTTTTCTTTTGTAAATAATAATGCTTGGGATGACAGTACATTAGGAATACTTACAAAAATCAATTTAAACACAATTTTTGCAGTGTCACAGACATTTTAAAAAATTCACACATATTTAAATAATTTGGTTATTTTATTTTTAAACCTGCTTTAAAACGGAAGAAAAACAGATGTAGAAGCCTTATTAGATCATGTATCTCCTATATTATATTGTTTTTAATGTATACCACAAAGTCCTGGAGTTTTGGAAAGGCACCCTTTGGTGTGGCATATTTATAAAACTGAAATCTTAATAAATAAATATCCACTTAACATTCTTCAGTGCTTTGTCCATTCTGTTTTAAATGACTCGAGCAAAGCTTCAAATACTTTGCTTAGGAGATTATTACACTGTTTAATCATTATCATTATAAAAACTTTCCCCCCAGTGATATTCAGCCAAAATTTTCCTTAGCTATGACAAAATGAAACAATGTCTCCTTGGTTCTCACCCCTATTCCCATATCTGGAAAGGGTTATCATATGCTCCCTCAGTTCTCATCTATATAATATGACTCCAGGAATGTGTGTGTATCACTCTGAAGCTATTATGTCTGTAGCGTCAGTGTGAAAATATTGAAACAACTACTAGCATGGTTGAGAGCTCTTTTTGCTCAGAATTTCACCAGATTCAATCATCACTGAGATTCACTGTTTGTTACCATCCAATCTCAGCCCTTTTGAGCGTAAGAATTATACCTGTGCAGTGTACAGATTCAGTAAGGCATGTATCTAAATCACAAGAAGACCATTGTGATATCAAAGGCAACTCAGCCAATCACGAACCTTACTTTACAGCTTATTTACATGCAATAATTTCATGGGTTGTATGAGGGAGACTGCACAAATGGTAGATTACTTGGTTACCCACGCACCCAACTGCCACCCACACAAATCAACACAAATATCCCAGCACAACTCCCCTAGACACAAAACAAGACAACCACCCACACAACAACACAACCAGCATAGGCCAGAGGTTCTCAAACTTTTTTTGCTAGGACCCCGTTTGAAAATATTTCAGGCTGTGATGACCACCCCTCTACCCCCAAAAAGTGACGACCTCCCCATACCATGCCACCCTTACTTCTCGCTGCTACTGGGGCAGTTGGTATGTGACAGTTGATCAGAGGAGGTGGAAGTAACAGGTACATGGGGTAACAAACGGGTAGTTGTGCCTCCAGCCGGGGGCAGCTCTGTGCAAAAATTTTGGGGATCATGTACAAACAGCAACATTGCTCACTACAACACAGCACAATGAAACCAGAGCCCACATTTTCAGCTTTTTTACATACATTATTTTATGAATTACACTTGTGTGACAGCATGGGATTTCAGTTACTAGTTTATTTACAGTTATGTATATTCAGTTTCTTTCCAGATTTTCCATATATATCAATCTCTGCAGCCCCTTAAGCGTTTCTTTGAGTTCTTCTCCAAAGTCCTTCCAATTTTTTGAACCATCATTTTGGTACTGCCAAGTCCAGAAATACATTTATTTCTTTTTTAGCTATTACCTGTAGTCTTCCAAATTCCATATTAAAAGGTGTTATCATAATTTTGTCCATATGTTTGTTTTGGTATCATTAAGCTAGAGAATTCCTCCCTTTTAGGGTAATGTTATATCATGTAATTGGATATGTTTCCATTGTGTAATGCATAGTGAGATACTGCCATTTCTTTACATAGAAAGGGTCTGAATCAAAGCCCATTTAATCAGTGGAAAGAACCCAACTGACTTCTGTAGGGTTTGGATTAGGCCCAAAGAGTTTTAGGCGCTGATCTTACGATATGCTCCAGTCCTTTACACCTGCACATAGTCCTACTGAAGTCAGTGGGACTCTACATGGGTGCACGAATCCACTGTGTGCATCAAATTGCAAGAACAGGGCCCTACAAAGAGTGATAGAAACCAAGATTTTGGCCTGGGACCTGCTTAACAAGAGTATTGATTATCATAGTTTACTTTTAGTGCTCGTCCATTTTAGGACTTGACTAAACAGAGAGTTAGTAAGTGGCAAGCTGGCGTGTAAATCTATAGTGCTCTAACTGCCATGTGGATCCTACTACCACACACTAGATGTTCTGCAGTGTGCTTTGGTCTACTGCAATTTGAACTACAGAACTTTTGAAGTTAGTGAGTGTGAGCATGCTCATTCACTGTAGATGTATGCCCCAGCTTGCTGTGCACTAACTCTTTGTTTAGACAAGCCCTGAGAAAAAAAATATGGTTACATTTTTTACTCTAATTACACTATACTTGCACTGCAATTACACTGTAAGATAATTACTAATTACTTTTTGATCATTACTACTAAAACCAGGATGTTAACTAACAATCTAAATATAAAGATAACATAAATACAACACAGTTACTACACTTGGATTCTAAAACTACATGTATTAAATATGAAACCAAAGAGATAAGTATATGGTCATATAGGTAAGCTCTGGTTATGTGAATTAGTGATAATTAGTTATCAGGAAACATAGCTAAAGCATAACTATATCCTAAATGCTATGTAACTACAGTGTAATTACAAGTACTGTATTATAAATAAAAATGAATAATAATTTATCAATCCACCCTTGCACACCTTTTCTTCTCCCAATCACCCGTGCCCTCCTTATTTCAGTGGCTCCCACAAAAATAGCAGGTGCTCAGGTACTATAGTGATGCAGTTCAAAAGTACTTATATTGACAGAGACACCGTTTGTGTTTACATAAAGGCCACTCCAGGTATCCGATTACAACTAACTGGATCAACACATGTACAGTAGAGACATATCCCACCTTAAAGTTTCTCTCTAGTTTAATGAGAGCCAAATACACATCAAAGAGTAGAATCTGGCTTCCAAATTACTGGCTCATGCTAACATACTGTAGAACGTATTTGTGAGTGGCAGTGTCAATGTAAGCCACTAATTTAGTTTGATCGACTGCCTCCTCTATGGGAGTATTTAAAAATCAAATCACAGGAATACTTGCAGAAATAAGAGGCAGAAATCAATTTTGCTAACATACAGCTTCTGGGTTCTTTATTTATGATAGGCTGAGATTATTCCTTCCTAGTTGTCATTGACCAAGATTTACTCCATAATTTTTATTACAGTGTTTCCTCAGACCTAACAACATTTACAGTTGAGCTGACCCAAACTCACTCTCGTTTTGGTACCTTTTAGGTCTCAGTGGATGAAAAAAGCAAGCAGATAGTAAATTAACATGCAAAGAAAGATCTGTCACGTAAACACAGGAGGTTAATTTTGGGTGCCCAAATATTTAAGATGTGCTCAGAAGGAAAGCTTTCATGTAAAGACTCCTGGGGACTGGCAGAAGGAATGTCTTATGGCAAAAGCACAGGACTCAGAACCTATCTTCAATGAGCTTTAGATCAATGATCCACTAACTTCAATGGCTTTGGATCAGGCCCCTTAGAATCAGAATTCCTGGCTTTTTTCTGTGTGAAACCCTGGACAATAATCTAGGGACACTTTTTCAAAAGTGTCCTCTAACTTGGGCTTCCAAGCTTAACTACACTAAGGGCACAAATTTTTGAAGGTGCTGACCACTTACGGCTCCAACAGATATCCATGGGATTGCAGCTCTGAAAAGTCAGGTAGCTGACGTTGGGCATCCAAACACTCAGGGATACAGAAATTAGAGCTCTCTAACTTCTCTGTGTCTCAGTTTCCCATATGGTATGTAAAAATGGAGATAACAGTTCCTACCATAGGTGCTGACACTGTGGGTGCTCCGGGGCTCAAGCATCAACCAAAAAAAATCCACATGGCCCAATTAATCTTGTGTGTGCTCTGATGCCTGGACTGTGGCCCCGCCTCCTTCTCTGCCCATGCTCTGCCCAGAGGCCCTGCCCACACTTGGCCTCTTCCCCTTACACCCCACCCTGCCACTCTGCCCTGAGTAGGCCCTGCCCGTGCTCGGCCTCTTCCCCGCGAGGCCCTGCCCATGCTCACACTGGGGAGGGGACAGAGAGGCGCACCCACCGGCAAAAACAACGTCAGCACCTGTGGTTCCCACCCATGGTCTAATGGAGCATGCCTTTAAAAGAGACATCGTTCATAGGCCATAGATCTTTAGCCATGACAATTTCTTTGGACTTATGGGAAGGTCTTATGCCTCAGGGTGGGCAAACTATGGCCTATGGCCACATCCAGCCAACCAGCCATTTTAATCCAGCCTTCGAGCTCCTGCCGTGGAGTGGGGTCTGGGGCTTGCTCCGCTCTGATGCTCCAGCCGGTAAGCAGGGTCGGGGGCCGCTCCACACGGCTCCCAGAAGCAGCAGCATGTTCCCCTTCTGGCTCCTACGCATAGAGGCAGCCAGGGGCCTCCACTCCACACATTGCTCCTGCCCCAAGCGCTGCCTCTGCAGCTCCCATTGGCTGGGAACCGCACCCAATGGGAGCTGCAGGGGCTGCACCTTTGGATGGGGCAGTGCGCAGGGCCGCCTGGCTGTGCCTCTACATAGGAGCTGAGGGGGGACATCCTGCTGCTTCCGGAAACCGCTTGAGGTAAGCGCTTCCCCGACCCTGCACCCCTGAGCCACCCGCCATGTCCCAACTCCCTGCCCCCACTCCGATCCCCCTCCCACACTCCAAACCCCTCAGTCCCAGCCTGGAACACCCTCCTACACCCCAAGCCCTTCATCCCCAGCCTCACCCCAGAGCCCGCATCCCCAGCAGGGGCCCTCACCCCAGCCCAAGGCCCCCCCTCCTACACCCTGAACTCCTCATTTCTGGCCCTACCCCGGAGCCTGCACCCCCAGCCAGAGCCCTCACCCCCTCCTGCACCCCAACTCCAATTTCATGAGTATTCATGACCTGCCATACAAATTTCCATACCCAGATGTGGCCCTCGGGCCAAAAAGTTTGCCCACCCGTCTTATGCCCTTTGACCAGAGTCATGCTAACCAAGCCTGAGGTACTAAAAATGCCTCTCTTGGACTTGTTTTGTGAACTAGTACTTCTATTAATGGAGGCACAAACTGTTAACAGATGACATGTGCCTGGACTATATAGGCCTCAGATCCTGCAGGGCCACTGTCTGATCACTTTTTGGCCAGGTCAGACCTAGGGTTACCATACGTCCAGTTTTTCCCGGACATGTCCGGCTTTTTGGTAATCAAACCCCCGTCCAGGGCCCGGTGGAGTGTCCTCTTTTTTTATTTTTTAAATACGGTAACCCTAGTCAAACCTGAGTGGCACTGTGTCTCTGTTTGCCAGACTACAATGCAACTCACTCTAATTTGGAGGAGGGTGGGCTTACAGGATAGGGGTTCAAGCTGCTGGTGGGGGAAGGGTCACCTGAGAGGGAAAGAGGAGAGCCAGAGGGGTGTGTGGGCAAATCTATACTCCACCGCGCTTCAAGCGGCACTTTGCAGTCCCTGCTGGACTACACAAAATAAACTTTTCCAGACAAGCCAAAGACCTGATGTTTGTGAGGATTTGAATGAAGGGACTCCTGGAACTTTCCAGTAGTTACCACATGGCCAGTAGTAAGAAGTGGATAAAGGAGAAAAACAATAAAACTTAAAAACAGCCATGAGGACAAGAGGAGGGCAGGAAGGGTAGCAACATCAAAATTAATCCTATAATTATAACACTACATTAAAGGTGAGCTTTGAGGCTTAATTCATTAGTATTTGTACAACACATAGAGATCCATGGATGGAAGATGTAGTAAAGGGGTTCTCAAACTGGGGGTCGTGACCCCTCATGGGGTCACAAGGTTATTATGTGGGGGGTCATGAGCTGTCAGCCTCCACCCCAAACCCCGCTTTGCCTCCAGCATTTATAATGGTATTAAATATATTAAAAGGTGTTTTTAATTTGTAAGGAGGGTCGCACTCAGAGGCTTGCTGTGTGAAAGGAGTCCCCCGTAAAAAAGTTTGAGAATCACTGGACTGTAGTACATGCGGATGACTATTGATCATTATTAAATTCAGGTATTTAATTTTGTGCATCTGAATACTAAAGGGTTCAGTGCCTTAGATGTGTTTGTCATTGTAATTATTCATTTGAGGCAAAAAACTGAATCAAAGGGGACTAGTGACTGTTTTAAACTGATATAACACTATTAAAAGTAATATCAATTCTCTGAACAAGTAGGGAGTTAGAAATATTTTGTAAAACATGATATGACTAGGAACTGCTACTTCTAAAGTTAGGTTTTAAAAACAGGGCACAAAAGGTGCCTGTAAAATAAACATGCATTCACCTGTTTCCATACAGATAAACTTTCCATTTGTGTATAAAAATCAGCTACTTGTGCACTTCACTTCAATCTACAATGTGGATTTTTGCTGGTGCACCTATTGCAACTCATTTTGAAAGTCTGGCCTCCTCCTAGACCTCAAACAACTGCCAAACCCTGAAATCCTTACTCATGCAAAATGCTTGCTGTAAAAGAGTAAGGGCTTTAGTCGATAAAAGTGTGTGGTTATGTATGTGTTTTAATAAAAATGAAGAGTTATTAAAATAAAGCCATTGGGTTTCTACATCCCTCCTCTGAGTGCCAAGGGGTTTCAATCAGATTTGCAACTATGAAAATCTTTAAGAGAATTTATGACTGATAATATCATTAAAGGCATATCTAGTGTATTAGAGGGTGACAGTACCAAATGGTCTGATCCCTACCCGTCAAGTAGGTTTAGCAAACTAGGGTGAAGGCAGCTGGAGGAGGACCAAATGAATGGCCAATCATTCAGTTTCTCTTAAAAATATTTGTGTTTATGAAATGTATGAAGCTTTCCAAAAGTTGTTTAGTTTCACATTTTAAATGTTCAATGTTTTAACAGGAAAAAAATCTATTTGAACTGTTGGGTAATATAAAGAAAAATAAACATCAGTAATAGAAGCATTCATTTGGAGTTCATGTGAGCAACATATTGCATGCAGCTGTCTGAAGAGAGGGAAGAAAAAATAAAGCTGAATCAAAAGTAAGGCACTGCTCTCTTTAACCACGCCAATGATTATGCAAGCGTAAATCAATTAGTGTTACAACTTGTCGACATTTCGCATCTGGGAGTATATGAAATGATTTCTTATATATTTGCAACTCCCCTCCTGCTTTAGGTTCAGA
The DNA here is from genome assembly GCF_013100865.1 of Trachemys scripta elegans. NCBI lineage: Eukaryota > Metazoa > Chordata > Testudines > Emydidae > Trachemys > Trachemys scripta. The sequence goes on from NC_048298.1 coordinate 120,238,552, forward strand.
GACAGATTCAGCCAACCCCATCCCCAGTTTAGACATTCATCCCAAAAGTGTGGGAGAGGCATCAGGTAGGTTTTTGTTTCAAACTGAATTTTTTAAAAAATAAACTATATAGTAACATTTGATAGACATGCCTGGTCTGTTAAATATGTGTATATAGAGATTTCATTCAATTTAATAAAATTACTAGAAATTACATGTGTTGTAATGATGGTCACTCTGTAACATCCTGCTAAAAAGAAAGATCTGATGACTATATTCCGGTGTAGCTAATTGTTGCAACGATGGGCTTGGGATAGCTCAGTGGTTTGAGCATTGGCCTCCTAAACCCCGGGTTGTGAGTTCAATCCTTGAGGGGGCCACTTAGGGATCTGGGGCAAAATCAGTACTTGGTCCTGCTAGTGAAGGCAGGGGGCTGGACTCGATGACCTTTCAAGGTCTGTTCTAGGAGATAGGATATCTCCATTTTCAGTTCAGTCAGTTTGTTTCTGATATTTACATGGCAAGAATTTGTAAACTTGTTAAAATAAACAAACAGTTTAAAAAAGATCAAATGATCCTTGACAGCAAAGGGAGGGCACTGAAGTGCTGAATGTGAAAAGTGCTGAACTGCCATTTTAAAGTTTTATATATATTATCCAATTGAAATTGCAGCATATCATCATCTGGGTTGGAATCAGGCCAGTACATTGGGGCTAGCATCCCAACTTTTACGAAATGGGCCATTAGCTTCTAAATGACCACAAGAAGTTAGGTTCTTGGTTTTATGCCCTGCCCCGAAATGCATTTAGAGAGAGACATGACTTCTTTTGCTCTCCTGTTTCCAACCCAGGTAATAACGTTCGGCAATGTCAATTCACTTCCTGTCCCAAAGTGTTGTGCAGTAAGACTGTGTATTGTTAAAGATGGCTGCAGTGCAATATGGGGGGAAGTAACCCCTGTAAAACCACTAATCCTTTATTGATGTCCAAAGGTTGTTATGAGATTTAATTAAAGTTTACAAAACATTCAAATGAAAGATGCTTTAGGAGTACTATTTTTAACAACAACAACAGGATCATCAAGCTCACACTGTTCACACATCAAGTTCACACTTAGGCTCAAATCCTCAAAGGTCTATCTGGTGTGGAGATCAGGAGGTCACTTAAATAGGGAACTGAGGCATACAAAAATTATTAAAATGTAGAAAATAATACTTTCTTTCCTCACCGGGATGTCATGAATATAAATCCATTAAGTGTTTGTGAAGTGCTTGGATAGTATAGCAAGTAACACCATACAGAAGAATATAACTAAAATAAATGTATAAATTAACATATTAAAATAAAAATTATTGTCTATATTATCTTGTGTCTTGTTTGGTGGTGGTGAACAACTGTATGACACCTACTTAAGAAGGCTTATTACCTAGAGATGTTAAAGAAAAAACTTCTCTATGAAATATAAACTAACGTGTTAAGGTGAATGCAATCTGGAAAACAGAAAGTGTTTTTGTAATAAAGCAACACTAACTCCTGTTAAAAAGGGAATGTTACAGATGATAGCTGGGGGTGGAGGCGGCATCCAGAGAGCTATGAATAACGCTTTTATTGAGCTATGCAAAGGGCAAAATTGATTACTGATACAATTAAATTTATTCCTGGTGTAAAAACAGGACTCATGATAATTTCCCCAAATGTGGATTCAGTTTAGTTTGATTTCTACTAAGACAGTAATTTCAATTGGGGGGGGGCGGGGCGAAAGACTGATAATGATATCTTCATAATTCTGCCTCCAGGAGAAGAACAATGCAATTTGGAGGATTTTAAATGCAACAATCAATCCAAATAATGTTCCTCCATGTATAACCTGTACACATTGTTTTCTTTCCTTATTTTTTCATATTCAGATTAGCGATTGGGAAACAGAAGACTTGGTACAGAGAAACATCAGCCACTCTGGCCAAGAAATCTTGCAAAACAAGGCTCTCTCAGCTTCCAGTTTCAAATAGACAAGGCATTTGTCTCCACTTTCTATTCTGAACTGTTGAATAGCTTTGGAATGGTTAGCTGTGGCTAGCAGTGAGAATTGCCCTTACCAAGGTTTTTAGTCATTTTCCTGGCTGAATCTCAGGTCTATATCCCATTCTTATCCTCCTTGAACTATGCTGCTTTTAACTATGTTTGTCACATCTTCCTGCTTGGCTATTGTAATGGTCCTCCTCCTGGTGCTTCTCCTCTCTCTGATCATTCCTACTGCATCTGAATAGGTAGGTCTTCCTTCTCCACTCTCCATGGTGGTCCCTTTGGACTCCATCTTTGACCCCCTCCTCTCACTTTACTCCCTTTCTTTAGGTACAGGCATCCATTCACACAATTTCAACCATCATCTTCATGCTGGTGATTGTCAAATCTGCCTTTTTACTCCTGACTCCTCTTCCTCCATCCAGTCCTGCATCTCAGCCTGAGATCTCCTCCCATGTATCTTGTCGTCAGTTTAACAAAACTGAACACCTGAACTTTTCTCTAAAATAGTCTCAGCTCACTGTATTCTCTACAGCACCTTTTTTCTCACTGAAGCCCAAAGCCTAGAAGTCATTTTTGACTCCACAGAAAAAAGCAGAATCCATGTTTAGTGAAGACGAAACATAGAGCTGAGTATCATCTATACAGTGGTGGCAATGCTTCAACCCAGTACATCTCACTGTCTCTCCCAGCAGCCTCAAATTCATGTGGAGCAAGATACATCACGAGACTAAGTAAGCAGTGTCCTATAGTTGAGGGTCTCTGAGGAGATAGGGAAATTGCTCATCACCACTATCTGGAATTTCTCAGATGCAAGATCTGGACTACAATAGCACCACCTCATCCACCCCCAGCAGGGCACTGTAAGTGCGTCAACAAACCTCATTGTCAGTGCCATGAAAGATTGCTGTGAGATAGAAAATCAGCACAGACATCTTCCCAGAAGACCATTACTAGGAGCTGACCATACTTTCTTCCTGCCATTCATACAACACTCCAGTGAGGTAGGTAGGTAAATATTATTAACCCAATTTTATAGTTTGGAAACCACAGAGTAAAACAGTGACAGAGCCAGGATAAGATTGAAAAGCAAGAAAATCAATCTCTCTCTCTTCCCTGCTAGACTCAAGTCATTCTCCATTTATCACCCTGGCTGCTACTCGGAACTCACAGATATTATGGTAGAAAGTAACAACAAATTCTAAAGTCTCCACAACAGCAGCAGCATAGAAATGCACCCATGTTGCACCTTAGTCTGAAATGGAAGAAGCCTTACAGCACCGGTGCTTTAGCCACCTCACCCCATGCTTAAATCTTTGAAATCATGGCAAGAGCTCATGCAAAGATAGCGGTGTCTAGGCACCAGTGTGTTGGCATATAACTGCTTTATCCACAGAGCTACCAGCAGAGTGATCCATTAGACAATACAATTCCCCAAAGAAATCAGCAACTCTTCTAATCAAAATATAGCAATAAATTAAGTGCTAAATTCTACCCATACAGGCCCATCATCTTTCAGAATATGATTCTAGGGACCTAATTTAGCAAAGCATTTAAGTTCACACTTAAGTCGATCCCTTCAGCAAAACACTTAATCTGGTGCTTAACTGTAAGTCCCACTGCTGATAATGGGCATTAAGAACATGTCGAGTTGCTTTGCTGAACTGGGCCTGAGATCATATTCTGAATAAGTAGTTTTTAAGGGATAAATCCCACCCACTGAAGCTCATGCTGACATCTCCTATAGATGTCACTGGAGCACTCTGCATATCAAAAAACAGAATTTAATCTTAAAATTTATATTTACTATGGATGATTTATATCTACTATGGCTATTAGGCATAAATTGAAAGGATGGTCAATTATTTCAGGGCCTTGGCTAGAAGAAAAAGAGCAACTGAAAGTAACACTATGGCTAAAACTATGAAGGACATGAAATAAAATTAATTTATCAATAAATCAATGGGAGAAAATAAAACTGAAAACAACATCTGGACAAGTGAGCTAATTGCTTTTAAGAAATAAGAGCAATACTTCATATATGGAAGCAGAAAGTATATTTCATTACTGGTTTCAAATTAAGAATAAAGAAAGCTTATTGCAAGAGCCTAAACATTAGTCTTGTATCTACTGAATAGAATTTAGAATAATAATATTCAAAGAGAACTACTGCTATTTCAAGTGATTGCAATACTAAAAGCAGTTATTTTTAGCAAGACAAGGATCTCATCATAGTTTGAATTCCCCATGGTGTCATTTCACATTATATTTGAGAAATTCCTCAATAAAAGTGTCAAATAGAGAGCGAGTTGAACTCCCCAGAGGACAGATTTGGATATTTTCCAGTATAAATTTGTAGCCAAGAAATCTCATCCAAAAAAAAAGTTCACTTCATTAGAAAGAAAGAGAAAATGTTTAAATACGAGCACAGGAGAAAACACTTAACCCATCAACCTCATCTTGTCTAATTAATTGAGAAAACTCCATCTTTGGCTGCATCTGAAGAAGATTGTAATCATTTTTCTACACTGACTATATTACAAAGACATGCAGTGGAGGCTTAGAAAGGAATGTGAATCTTGACAAGTAGGGATGGTTCAAAATTTTGCAGGGCCCTGTATGAAGCAAGAGACGTGGGGGTTATGATGTAGCTTTCTTCTCAACTATGACTGGATTATATCCTCTGGTCAGTGGAGTTCTAGAGAAGTCAAGTGTAATCCCAAGAGTGCTACATAGTCACATGTGTAGCTTAGGGAGTCACTATCGATAAGTCTCTCATTAAAAATTGTAGAGCAAATGAACTACAATAGGGTGACCTCTGCCTTGTATCCAAGCATACAACTTCTAGTGATGTCAATGAAACTCTTATGGAAGGGTCCTATTGAATTAAATACAGAAAGAAGAGGCCATGTTTAAACCAACCTCTGGAATGTTATAGTAGCAATATAACTCTATTAAATTCCATAGGATGGTTTACTAATTCTGTAGAACTGAAATAATTGCATGTTAAATTCTATAGAATTTAGAATCCTGTTTAGTTTCTATAGAGCCTTATTTATTTCATCCTGATCAAGTACTATATGGCTTTTCCAGAAAAGTCATGGAGATATGTATAAAAGACATGATATAGTCCCAAACTGGCTATCCTTTGGCTTTGAGATTTGCTGGAGATATTACTTGTACATAAAGCTGAAAAAATATCAGCAAAACAGTTCATTAACTGGCGAGAAACTATTTTGTACCGTTTTAATAAAACATTACTGGTTTTTCCTGTTAACCACAGAAACAAAAGGTGGTTTTTGAAAGGAAGGGATGTATGTGTGGAGGAAAAGGGACACACAGCAACTCTTATTTATTCCAGGGTTGAATTTCTCCATTAGAAAAGAAAGGAAAAATCTCTTTTCTTTGGCAGCAAATAGCCAAAGTTCGCCCTGGCCAAAATTTCCAAAAAGTGATGGAAATCTCAGTTTCACTTGTGCAAATGCACAGTTTGTTGTAGCTCACTTTGTCTGGGATTTAAGTGCTCATGAACTCAGCTACTAATATTAAGACAGCCAACAATGTCACTCAATGGTTAAAGGCATGCATACTCATCTCAGCTTACGGGAAGTTATGCATACACCTACCCTGTATATAAAAAGACAAGAATGTTCCCCTTTTGATGACTGATGTCCAATTTCTAAGAGACACAGGCACTCCCCAAAAAGTGTCATTCATGACTAGGTTAAAGTATGATTGTACAGAATGGCAAGGGTCTTGCACTGCCACTGTCTGGACTGAAGACTTCCATCTTGAGGGCTCACTATTGGGCACATTTCAACATCTGTATATTGGTTTAAAATTTTAAAAGGGGGAAAGGAGAGACTGTTCCCCTAATTTCCTTTTCATTGTGAGAATATAAAATCAGTTATTTTATTGCCACATGCCAGTAATCATCCACCATCCCAACTTTTCAATATGCATTCCAAGGAACATATCCTCTCCTAGCTATAAAAACAAACAAAAAAAAGCATCTGAAGAAGTGAGGTTTTTACCCACGAAAGCTTATGCCCAAATAAATCTATTAGTCTTTAAGGTACCACCAGACTCCTTGTTGTTTTTATAGATACAGACTAACACGGCTACCCCCTGATACTTGATCTCCTAGCTATGTGGCCCCAAAAGGATGAAAAATTAACCTTAGTCCAGTGTCCTAAATATCTATCCTGAGGAGCCCACATAGTATTATTCCCTCTCCTCCTTAGTTCACTGAATCTCCTCTGTGCAGTCAGCTTTGCAGAGGCTTTTAAATGGGATGAAGAGTGCCAATTCACAAAGTGGAGCATGATCTGGGGGATAGCCACTGAACATGACACATCTGCAGGAGACTCTTGGTAAATCTTAGGTCAATACTTGAAGAATATGTTGGGGAGGACCATGCCCTCTTGTAGGAGGCGTGAAGCTACTCTAGGAAACTCCATGAGTTTCAGTATAATGTTCTATATTATTGTGGGTCATGCCCTCCAAAACATGTGGCTGACCTAAAGTCAATGGAGAAAATTTGAGTATCTGCACAGTCAGCAGAGTTCCATTCTGTGCCCTGAAGACCCTCCAGATGGGGGTTTTGGCTTAGGCAATGGAGAGCCATGATGCTGGAGACCTGCAGGAAAACCCCACAGATCTAATGAATGTGTGTTTATCAGTTCATGCCCCTTGTCTTCTGTTTGTTAGCACACCACACCCAGCCCTCACCATCGAGAAGATCACACCAAAATTGAGCTGAAAATAAAACCGGTCGAATACAGCAAAATAAACAAAACAAGAAGCAATAACCACACCCACATTTCCACACACATTCATTTGAATGCCAACTGACTGTGCTATTTGAACATGGTTTGTGCCCTGTTTTATTAGATATTCATGAACATTAGTATGAATAGTTTTTTTAAAAAAAGGACTGTTCTTAATAGACGAAAAACCCATGTTCTCATATAATTTTAATTTGACCATCTCTATTTGAAACACATTAATCCAGGAGGATGATCTTGCCCAGAAAACTTTAACCTAAATTTACTAACCGACTTTTAGAATACTGTGAGGAATGGAGGGAAAGTCTAGAGCTATATTTATACATTAGTCTGTTCAGAGCCTTTTAAATTTCTGTTTGTTTTTGTGACAGACAAAATTTGGAAGCTCAGGTCAAAAAGCCGTTAATAGGCTGGATGTACAACCCATCTGAACAAACATCACTCCAGCATGAAAATGAACAATGGGGGAAATATATGAGCTGCAAGATTAAGGAACACCTGCTCAAAAATTCTAGTTGTTCCACAGCCTCACTGAGTGCAGATTGACATTACTGGACAATATTATTTGTTATTCATTATCTGATCTCCCAATTTTCACTATGTAAACAGGGTTTTCAGCTTTAACCAGACTAAAATGTCAGCTGTGCCAGTCAGTGCCTACTACCTACCATATGATTTTACACATATTACCCCAGATGATGTTTGCTCTGTGTCAAAACACTGGTCACTGGAATTTGTGCCTGGGATTTTTGAGCAACTCAGTCTATTGCGGATTGTACATGTATGTGCACATGTACTTGTACATGCACAGCTGAATGGAAGGCAGGAAGCATGGACACTAGGATTCAGCACAAAGACCTATCATGAAGGTAGGGATGGGGGACTTGCAGTAGCAGTTATAAATGGATGTAATGGCACTAAATGTAATATGTACACATCTTTAATTTACAGAATGTGGGAATATACATCTTCATTCCCAAACATGTTTGAAGATCAGAAATGGGTATGAACCAAAATCTTGGATCCAAACATCCCTGAACCATGGGTGTTTGAAATCCAGATGTGAATCTGCATGCACATCTGGCAGCTTGTGCCCATCTCTGACTTAAACACTGGTAACATAGTTATAATTGTACCATTGCACTGTTCTACTCCCCAGGAATCCTGTACTCTACCAGACTTGTAGCTTTGACAGTCAAGAACTGGATTAGTCCCTGGCCAAGTGTCTACTAGTAATAGTATTGCTTAACTATTATTAATTCTTCTAGTCCCCTAGGAGTTTCATTTTTTTAAAAATCACATGAAAGGCCAGTCATGTGGTCCTGCTAATGTACACCAGTTACTGAAATAGACTCAATGGAAAGATTCCAGTCTATTTCAATGGGGTTTGGATTAGGTCTTAACTGATAATATATGCCTGACTACAGAATTCAGAGAGAAAATATGGCTTGCTAACCACAACTTAATAGGTAAAATGCACAAACTGAGTCACTCATCTTCACCACATTAATTACTTACCAAGACAGTTGTGACCGTCATGGGCCAACATGAATCCATCATAGCACGTGCACCTGTAGTTGCCTGGAATGTTGATGCACTCATGGACACAACCCCCATTGTAGAAGTCATTTTCACACTCGTCGATGTCTAAAACACAGGGTGGGGAAAAGCAATTTTCATTAAAAGATTTTACCAAGAATTCTGTTTATCCTGGATTATGGGTGTCAGCATACAGAAATATTCCCCCTGCTAAATTTGTAACATTGAATAAACATATCTGAATATTATATCATACATTTATATTACAACTTTTACCCAACAGAGATCTCAGAGTGCATTATGGAATGTATATGTAAGAGATCAACTAGGACTGAATTTCAGCCACCTTGTGGGTACAACATAGCAGCCATTCTGTTTCATGAGAACACTTTTTAGGAGGGGCTTGAGGAATAACTATATTCCCCTCAGAAATTGAAACAGCACAGGGATGAATTTAGGTGGGCAATCTGGAATTTGTCCAGCAAGGATACTTTATGAATCATTCATAAATATTACAGTACCTCACAGTACTATTTTATGGCATTAATTCAATATTAAGGGCCCCGTCTACCAAAACTGGGGTTGAGATTCCACGTGAACTGAAACCACCATTTTGAAGTGCTCTGTTATTTTCAACTTATAGTGAGAAGATGGGATGGTCCTGGGGTAAAATCACTGTACTGGGACTCAGAGGATGGGGGTTCCATTTCTGGCTCTGCCACAGACTTCCTGAATGACCTTGGGCAGGTCATTTAATCTCTGTGCCTCAGTTACCCTTCTCTAAATTGGGTGTAATAGTACTTCCTTTCCCCCATCCTTTGTCTGTCTTGTATATTTTGAGTCTAAGCTATTTGGATAGCATCTTTCTGTTACTGTATGAGTGTACGCTGCTTAGGTCCATAGTGCCCTACTTCGGTTAGAGATTCTAGGTGTTATTTATTTGTATTACATTACTAATAATGTAGTTCCATGGACAGCTAGACTAGAAAAATTAACAGAAAGAACAGATCTTTTTTGCCTTCTTCTCTCAAGTTGTTCACGTGACACTATTCAATTCTACCAACAGGTTAGAGGACTATTCCACTTCCATGTACAAAAAACTATATAAAATTAGTACTGGAGCCATAAATTCTACCCATTTTGCAGGTAGGGAGTCTTTTTCAGGGACTCACTGTTATTCAATGGAATTCACCATGCTGGATGACAGAAATTTATATCTCCAGAACTGTAGGTAACACACCAAGGGAGAAAGACAGATGAATTTAAATCATTTTCTGAAAACTTGAACAAAGGTGACAAAGTACAGAGATCGGGCTCATTTTGGTCTCTGACTGTGCTTTGAGAAATGCCAACAGATCAGCAACGAGAGTCATAATCATTATAACCACTCCATCCTGTGTCTCCAAATAGCTCGTTGATGCACTTGGAATAAACAGTGCCCAGGAAGTTTATTCATAAACACAAGTCCTAAGCAACTGCAGTGCCCAAGTAGGGTATTAAATGTGATTAGGTAGAGCAATGATTCTTTAGTGAGTAGAATATACCAGGAATTCAAACTAGGAGCATGGTCAGTTATATTAAACCTGTATATTTTTCATTTTGTTCAAATTGCTCCCTGTGTATAGCTTCATTTACCTTCTCTTATTCCACCTATAAGGCCAATATTTGGCTTTTTTTCTGTGGTAACTATAGAGTTAGTCCAGTCTGTTGATTCTTGAATTTCAGCCACCCTTAGCTTGTCAGGCTTTGATAACATTGTGACCCCTTTCCAAATGAACCCAACCACACAAAGTGAAACAAGTGAAACAGAGATATGTTTTAATCCAGTGGTTCTCAACCTTTCCAGACTACTGTACCCCTTTCAAGAGTCTGATTTGTCTTGCGTACGCCAAGTTTCACCTCACTTAAAAAATACTTGCTTACAAAATCAGACATAAAAATACAAAAGTGTCACAGCACACTATTATTGAAAAATTGCTGACTTTCTCATTTTTACAATATATTCCAATCAATTTATTTTATAATTATATGGTACTTACTTTTCAGGGTGATACTTGAGCCTGTTTTTCATTTGTTAGCCTTATCTGAAGCCCAAGCCCCACTACCTGGGGCTGAAGCATGTAACATAGCTTCGTGGGGCCTCCTGTGGCGTGAGGCCCCAGGCAATTGCCCTGCTTGCCACCCCCTAATGCCGACTCTGCACTTGTGAACCCCCTAAACCTGTCCCACAACCTTCCTGGAGGTCGCAACTCCCAGGTTGAGAAACACTGATATAGATGAGTTAAGTATTCCCTGGAAGACCTCTCCATATCCCAAGGGGTAAGCATACCCCTGGTTAAGAACTTCAATCCATCCATAAGTTGTTGAGCTAGATGCAGGAATTACTGGATGACCTACATAGCCTCTTTTATACGGGAGATCAGACTAAATGATCATAAATGGACCTTCTGGGCTTAAAATCTATGGATCTATGAATAAGCATTTTGCTTGGTTTTATGTCAAGACAAAAAAAAATCACTCACTGGCACCTGAAGGGAGATTTGAGGGCTTGCACAAAAAAAAAAAAATAATAATGGATCCAAGCTATCTCAAGAAGCTGGAGAACTCAGGCAAACTTTTCAAGAAAATTTGCACTTTGAATGAACCACACAAGTTTTGCGTGGGTTTGGATTTCTTAACAAAAAGATTTGTGCAGCCCATTTTTGAATTCATGTCCCTATGACAGAGGCATTGATAGGTTTTGTGTTGCAGTAAAATGCTAGCCACATTAGAGAGCAAAATCAGTAACACTGCTTCAGAGCAAAGACATCATCATATTAAGGGCCTGTATTGTAGGTTTAGCGATAAGTATATTGCTAGCGACTAGTGAGGTTGCATAGGAGATAATTGAATTAAAATGGCTGGCTGATGTGAATCTGTGGGCTCCTCTTCTGTAATCTCCATTACATTAGTGTTTATTCTGAAGTAACACCATTGATTTCAGTGGAATTATACCAGCATAACTGAGAGCAGAAGCTGGCCCAACATTTTTATATTGTAGCTATTACTTTCCAACCATTGACCCTACAAGACACCACCTCAGGGAAGCACAAAGCTACTGAGTTCCAATGTCTAATTACCCAAAACCTACATGAGAACCTCTTTGGTCAAAGAAGTCAGGCTGGAAATCTCATTTGAATAGACTTGCTTGATTTCCATTGCTTCCTCATTTTGGCCAGAGTGGAAATACCAGGAGAAAAAAGGCTTTTCTTTTTGTTTTTCCAGTTCCAACAGTGGTTAAAGCTATGAAGCACAGAGACACACAAAAAATGGAAACAAAACCAAAGGCAAAAATCCCAAAGTGATGGGAAATTTTCTGAATCTCAGTGAAGGCACTAAGGACTACATTGTCATTGCACTGAACTTCATTCTAGCTAGCTAGCCAGCTATAAGCAAGTGGCTTTCCCACCATGCTTTTTTACACAGTTCACACTCTGGAGCTGATCCAAATGCTCCCACTTCCCCCACAGCCCCACTGGAATCTGCCCTTATCATTAACTTAAATAAGGGTTCAGGGAAGATCTGTCCACAATGCTAACTTGCATTTGCTCTAAAAATATAAAATTCTAATACAGGAGAAACTGTTCATTATAACATTCATGTTTGTAATCTATTGATTTTTGGTATTGTCAAAACAGTAGTGAACTGAAATCAATATTTAGTAAAACCAAATTAAGAAACCAGACTAAAAAGATATCTGAAGTTGTTGAGCAAACTATGGGTATTTTAGGAGCTGTGACTTTATCCTAAAAGTACAAGAGCCCGTTTTGCCCCTTATGCTGAAATACCACCTCTAAAATAATTTTGATATCCACATACAGTTCAAAAACTTGAAGTGTATCTTAGGTATCTGGGAAAGTTCCAGAATTCTGTACATCACTGTATACATTGTGTTAATGTATCAAAATGGGCAAATATGAATTACTAACCTCTGATGAAATGGAAGCTATTCTTAAAATGTTGGGTTAGCGAGGTTGACTATAATTCAACTCAGAGGTGGAATCTGTAGCTTTGACTACGCTAGGGAAATATTTAGAAAGTTTCCCATTGTTGCTAACACCAGTTCAGCTACACAGAGACTCAACTGTTGAGAGCCCCAACATAGACAAAAGACAGCATCAATTGGATTTGCTCTGTTACCAGGTTTAACTTGACATGGTATTAAATATGGCACCATCCACAGTAGCCTCGCGTAACACTTTCAAAATTACCTAAGGGTATGTCTACACTGCAACATAAACCCAGGCTCAGACTCAGGTTTGAGTCCAACCCTCCTTTCCGTCTATACACAAATCTCTCCGACTCGTGCTTGGACCCAAGCTTCAAGCACCCTGTGAGAGTGGAGGTTCAAGCTTGAGTCAAGACGGGACCCTGGGCTTAAGCCCTATTGTTTTACAGTGTAGATGCAGCACCCCCACACTCATGTCTTGGACATTCACCAAAAGTATCCCACAACCCCATGGGCCAACTTCCTTTGTCCTCTCTAGCCCAAGAATTGCCAAATGACTCCAGGAAAATGGAAGCAACCTCCCTTGTTGTAGTGCAGCAGCTCATTGAATCAGCAATTAACCCTTCCCTTTTATTCTGACCGCTGAGCTGCAAACACACCTTTGGAGAACACCTTTGGGTAGGTCTATACTTAACTCCAGGTCCGGCAGTAAGCAATCGATCTTCTGGGATCGATTTATCGTGTCTTGTCTAGACGCGATAAATTGATCCCGGATCGATCCCGGAAGTGCTCGCCGTCGACGCAGGTACTCCTGCTCGGCGAGAGGAGTATGCGGCATTGACGAGGGAGCCTGCCTGCCACGTCTGGACCTGCGGTAAGTTCAAACTAAGGTACTTCGACTTCAGCTACATTATTCACGTAACTGAAGTTGCGTATCTTAGTTCGAAGAGGGGGGTTAGTATGGACCAGGCATTTGTGTGTTTGCAATGGACACTGATCAGAAGTAGTCCTTTGAAAAGTGCGCTGCTTCGTAGTCACAGGAGCAAAGCCAGATTTTGTTTAATCTCTGGTGTGGGGCCAGAATTAAAACAGTGGATTTTAGTAAGAGTATTAGGAATGACCATGCATACCAGTGAAGAGTCTTACAGAGCTGGAAATTTACTGGACCTAGTGATCAGTTGAGGGAGTGGATTAAGTGGCTCAAGACCAAATACTGGAAAACCAGAGACCAGAACCACATCGCGGGCAACTTGCTGATATTGCGCCCATTTTATGAGGAGTTTGACTTGGTCCTAGGTACTGCCCCAAGCATAGAGCCAACAGCAGCGCACAATGACTTGGTCAGCCAGGATGGTGACCCATTTTCCCGTGAATCCAGCATGGTGACTGATGTAGCAGGAACCAGCAGCAGGCACCGAGAATGCCCACTGAAGTGGAGAGCTTTGCCGCAGAAGCAGCTGTAGGACATCCTGGACCATACTTGGAGGAGCTTTTTGATGCCCTACCCTTGCACCGAGGAACAGCCTGCCGCGGAACTAGCAACAGAGATGGAAGGAACAGAAGCCGCCCTGGAGCCTGGTAGGCTTCTGGCTCCATTTTAACATTTCTGTGCTTCCACACTGGGCTATCTGAGACAATAACCCTCTGTGCCTTGTCCTGTGCCAGGCCCCTAGACCTCTACTGGCTGCAGCTCCTCCCCAGCTCACCCACACGGCAGCAGAAGCCTGGACCAATGCTCCTTCACATGCCATTCAAAGGAGAATCATTGCCATGGGGAACTTATAGTTGAAGTTCTGGAGAGGGCCAACAAGCAAGTCCAGTACCAAAGATAGGGGGACTTATGGGTAGAGGAAAGGCATAGCGAGAGGCAAGGCTCGGACTGGCTGCTTGAGGACAGGGATTCAGCAGGGGACCAGGCACTTGCTTCACAGTTCTTGGAACAGGAACGGCAGGTAAGGGAAGAGGACAGAGGGCAGCAGAAAGAACTGTCGGGGTGGCTGCTACCACCAATGACTGCAAACGTACTAACTCCTGCTGCACCCGCACCATGCCCTGAGTACCCTCTGCGGTATCCTGTGATGCAGTTCAGAAACAGCTTGGACAACTCCTTGGTCGGGTGGCCCATGCAATCAGGGCCTATGAGTGGCTGGGCAGGGCCACTGTGCCCCATGCATTCTTCCATTTTGACCCCCTCCACTGTGGATGCCTCCACCCCTTCCCCCAGTGCCAAGTGCACAGCAAACATGAAAGGAAGGGAAAAGAGAACAGGGGATCAGGGGACATGCAACACTAGGGAGTTTCTGTCTTGTACATGGTTTCACTGTTTGCTCTCGTTCATGTGCTTTTTTTAAGGGTTTGTTGTTACTGGTGTGTTGGTGTGGTACTGGCAGCTGGCCTGCCTGGCAATGGGTGAATATCGTACTTTTCTAATACGCATTTATACATAAAGCATTTTATCAAGAAAGTTTATTGCTATCGCTGCATCACATCATACAATGTGCATATTTCACATAATAAAGGTAAACATATGATCAGGGACAACTGGTAATTAGTATGCAAAACACCATTCCTCAATAGTTAGCTACATTAATCCATTCTTTCATCACTTCCTTATATCAATCCACATTGTCACCCAACCACCCCTCCCGCATTTGATAAGTGGTCAGGTCTTTCATAAGTACATTGCACCTCAATCACTCCCCCCTCAAGCAGTCAACCCCTCCTCCCCCACAATCACATTCATAAAGGTACTATTCTCCCTCTTCCACTGGGTCATGCTAGTCCATAGCGTGGGAACACAAAGCATCCCTGACTTATGTTGCCCAGTTGCATCTAGCTCCAGCTGCGGTAGGTGCACTTTCTGGTTAAGTGTACCAGTTCAGCAGTCCCTCACTATCATAGGTCCATTCGGGGGAAATGGCTCACCTTTGGCTTCACAAAGACTGTGAAGAGCACAGCAAGCCCCAGTAATGTGCACAGCGTTGATGACACTGGAATCCAAATGGGTTTGTAGACCTCTCCCATGCAGGGGTGGTGGAACAAGTTTTATAGTGGGGGCACTGAAAGCCATTGAACCAAACTGCAAACCCTGTATATGATGGAAACTACTTCAAGCCCAGGGGTGCTGCAGCATCACCTGTGCCTGTAGTGTTAGCACCAATGCTCCAATGGGATTTCAATCTGCCAAATGCACATTCAGCAACCGTTCTACATGGGCTGAGAGTGTAATTAAACCTTCCTTTGCCAGGGCCTCTGATATCAGGGTACGGTCTCATAAGCCAAGGCAAAAGCAGGTGTGCGAGGTCCCCCCAGAATAATGGTGAGGACAGTAACTCCATTCATGACAATGCCATTTGATGGGAATAGTGTCCCAGCCTCTCTGTGAAAGTAGACTCCCGCTCTGTGAAAAACTCTGGCATCATGAACTATTCCAGTGCAGTCCATGCTGACATTCATAAATCAGCCTCTGTGGTCCATGAGGGCCTGCATAACAATGTGCTCTTTGCAATTTATGTACCCATGTGCTCATTGAGGAGGGCAAACTATAGACATGAGTCTCATCAATAGCACCCTCATAGTTAGGAAACCCCATTTTCTCAAAGCCAGCAATTACTTCAAGAATATCATTTATGTTGGCCACTTCAGGGTAAAACACACACCTGCCACCACTTGATCCACAGTCAACTTTCTAATACCAAACCACTTGTCAATGGACGTGTAGCAGTCTGGGGTGGTCAGCTTCCAGATGGTTATGGCAACCCACTTCTGGACTGGCAAGGCTGCCTTCATGTGTGTGTCTTTACATTGGAGGGTCGGGACAAGCCACCCACCAAGCTCCTGAAATGTAGCTTTCTTCATGAGAAAGTTCTGGACTCCCTGCTAGTCACCTCAAGTCTGCATGATGATGTGGTCCCACCAGTCTGTGCTTATGGCCCTGCTCCAGAAGCACCGGTCTATGTAGAGGGCATCCATGGCTGCAATGAGTGTCATGAGCAGCATCAGCCAGTTCAAGTTTGCTATGACTGTGTCCTCCTCCTCCTGCTCCATCATTTGCTCTGCCAGGTGCCTTCAGTTGGTCAGAAAATTCTACTGAAATATCCACCAGCATCTCACAGAAGCTCTGCCCGTTTCCTGGCATGGGTGTGAAAGTGCAAGCAAGAAAAGTTCTTCAAATGGCACCTGCTCCATGTTGCTGGCTCCGGTTGCTGGGAGCACACAGACCAAAATGACTGCTTGGCTGGCTGTTCAAACTTCCTGTAACGTGCAGGGTGGACAGCCAATTTTTCCTACAGTGCATCATGATCAAAGGGCTAGAGTGGCAACATTTCTGGAAGATGCCAGGAAGTCTGGCATATAGTTGGTTGGATTCAAGTCTGTGTACTGCAGTGTGGATATCAGAGCAATGGGTTTGAACTCAGGTTAGAAAATTCTTAGTCTGTGGTTGACAATCAGCGTAGCTGTTCAAGCTCTGGGTTCTCTAACACAAAGTCCGCTGACTAGAGGCCCACTAACTCTGGGCTTACACTGCAGTGAAGACATACCCTGAATGAGTAAGAACTCTAAATTCAATTTTCAAAAGTGACTTTGGCACTTAGGAGCCTAAATCTCACAGAGACAGTTATGCATTGAACTGGCCATGTTCAGATCCAAAAAAACAAAAACAAAAAAAACCCACATCAGGTATTTTGTGCACATAAAATAGGCATATACAAAAATAAGTGTTTGCAATTACAGTGACTAAGACTGAAAATCTGGTTCTGACTATAAGGCACCTTTTCCTGTGCTGCCAAGCTGGAAAGGGACAACCAGTACCCTACGGTAGAGGGAGAAAAAACAATCAGATTCACTTTGCTAATGTGTTCACGAGAGATATTTTTAGCTCTTAAAGCAGTTTGAATCTGGATTTTATTTGAGGCAAAACCACCATTTATACCCTTGATGAAATTCTGGTTACAAAAGGTACAGGGAAAGCTTTAAACCAATCTCTAAAGCATCGACAATACCCAACCAAACTCATGTATATAACGTAACATACCCTGCAAGTCAGCAATATAAAAGGACCAATATAAAGTGAAGGCACTGTCCTAAAAGGAAATAAACTATCCTAATTCACGACTACACATAAAAAACCTTCATGGGTGAGATAGCACCTCTTTGAAAGAGATGAAGACAAAAGTGGAGTGAGTGATTGTACTGTGAAAACAACATTTCATAGAGTCTATGTTGCCACAATCGTACTGCACTTGTAAATTGTGACTTACATCCACATTGCAGCTACTACCTGCCACAGCGGTCAATTTTCAAATTTATACAAATGCATCATCAGTGTCTCAGCTTACTTTGACAGTGTGTCTGTCTCTGAAGTTACTCTTGGATGATCCAGGATATCCTCTGTTCATTTTAAAATTTAAAAGGAAAAGTTCAGTAAAAAAACCTGCAGTGGTAAAAAGAGCTAATACTAGGTTGGATCTGCTGACAAGTATGTGCATTGGTTCAGCGATAAGTTTGGATCAGTTAAATAGGTAGTTTAACCAGTTTAACTACAGCTGGTTGACAAAGCCCCTAGATCTAGAATTCTCAACAGAACCAGCTCTCTTATAAGTACATGTAGACCTGATTGAGCAAAGTTAAAAATACCACAAGAACAGATTTTTCTCTCCTAGTATTTCAATAATTCTGCTTCCAGTTCCAGTGGAAAGTAAAGGCACAGTGATGCACAGTAGTTAACAACAAAAAAGTTTTACACTTTAGAACCTCAAAAAAAGGCTAAGGTAATCAGAGTTTTGAGTAAATGTCAGTTCCCTTTTTATCTAATCAGGTTCACTCTGTTGTAATTGTGATGTTTATTGAGCACTAACAACAGGCTCAATATTGTATGGGAGGAGAAAGACATGGACCTTACCCCAAGGATCCTACACAATCTAACTCCAACAGAGTCCATCCCTATTTTTTACCATACTGGTTGACATTCATCAAGCACTTGAATCTCCAAAGAGTATCAGGATGCAGGTAATGAAATTTACTCTACTGGGTGTATAAGCATAATAGCAGCTCATACAGAGCTTGATCCAAAGCCCATTGAAATCAGTGGAAGTCTTTGCATTGACTTCTGTGGGTTTTTGGGTCAGACCCAGTCTTATTGTAATTAACACGTAACAAAGGATGGCTTGCCTTTGAAAGCCTTAGAGCTAAATTTAATTTACTGCACTCTGCAGATTTCTGTAGACTGCTGCAAATGGAACATTTGGCTTGACTTTTATCCTGACAACTATGAAAGGGTACAGATCCCAATATCCACATGCTGTCTGTGTCTGCAATGATCGATCTTCAGACCATGGCATAGTTTGTTTGAAAGGAGTGTTTTTTCTTAGAAACCTTAATCTCTTTCTGTACTCCGAGTTATAAAAGGGGGGTGGTGGATTTAATTTAATATAATTAAATTGAAATTGATTTTGAATAAAATAATTTATGCTTTTGAATCTCCTTAAATATATACCAACAGGAATCTATCTGCCCACATCCATTTTATACATCTTTCATCTAAATTAGAGATTCAAATGCAAAATCTAGCACTGAGGATATCATGAGAACAGTGAGGATATCATGTTGATTTCAGCATACTCCCTAAAAGAGTTTGCACTCTAAAATGGTTTGAAATGTAATGTTTTAATTGTTGGTGTGCCAGAAGTTGGTTAGATATACATATTTCTTCAAGATCTGAAGGAGACAGGTTTCAAGGTCTAGATATCTTTATTTCTGCAATTTAAACAATGTATCATCAAAGAATCATTAGGGAAAATAAATAAAATTTGTCTTGTTTGGAGGCTTGGAAAAGTTAATGAAGAAACTACATAGGTGCATAATTTTAGATTTTCATACCTCAGGCCCCAAGAAATGTTGTTAGTTCTCATTTTGCCTATGGAAAATGAGAGAGAAGAACTTGCCACGCTTTGTGGGGTTTATTTCGTTGCACTAAAAGACTGGTCACACAATACCTTTTCAATTGTAGCATGTCACCTACAGCTCTGGAATTGAATATTGCAATCCCCATTGCAAAATGTTGCAATACACATTGATCACATATATAATAATAGTGATATTTTTTGTTTCTATTGTCCCTTCCACACAAGGACTTCAAATTAAACCTCAGTCACTCGTCCTATCTGAGATAAGGAAGTATCCTCATTTTTCAAATGTGTGCATTAGGGGGAAAAAAAGATACTATCTATGCTAATTTATAGGCCTTGTACAAGTAAGAATACAACCCCAAATTTAATAGGCGTAAGACCTCCACTCTTCCTCACTGCAACCTCCTCTCAGAAAAGTCTGAGAAAAGAGGAGTGTCTTACAGTGTCTGGAGGTTATAAAGTCCCAGGGTGAAATTTCAACCCTATTAAAGTCAATGGGAGGTTTGCAACGGACTTCAGTGGGGCCAAGATTTCACCCCCAGACTCTGTTCTTAGAAGTTTGTGGAGTCGAGGTCCCTGCACTTACGCATCCTGCCCTCTTGTTTAAAATAGCTACATTGATTGGGTCACTAAGACTAAGATAGTACTGTGGAAACCACGGTACCAAGTGATTAAATGGACTTGCCGTCAGCCTAGGGTGACCAAATAGCAAGTGTAAAAAAATCGGGACGGGGGTAGAGGGTAATAGGTGTCTACATCAGAAAAAGCCCCCAAAATCGGGACTGTCCCTATAAAATTGGGACATCTGGTCACCCTACCTCAGTCACAGAGTAATTATCTGTCAAGGATGGGATTAGGACTCAAATTCCTGATTTCTAGTTCCAAATTCAGAATAGTAAACAATACATTATCTTCCCCTTTTTACAAGTGAGGAAACAGACACAGAGATTAAATAATGTGTAACAAGCCAGCAGCAAAGCCAAAAACAGAAACTCAGGACTAAACCCCAGTCCTAGGTCATAACTGTAAGACCAACCTTCTTCTCTAGTATGTCTGGGTTACAATATCTGTATTTTGTAACCGTAAGAGTTGTACAAATTGAAAAACTGTATGGAGGATGGATAGATTTACTTTTCTTGGTCATACTGTTAAACGTGTTGGATAACCTGTCAGGACGATTTGAGACAACCACTTGAACATTTGTACTTCTCATATAAAGTTACTAGTTCTAAAACTAGAAAGCCAATTCTGGATTGACCAGCTGGAACAAAAGCTTATGACTGATAACATCGCACACATTGGTCAAATTTTCCAGAAGCGCAAGTTTCGCTGGAAACTCACAACCAGAGAAAGATCCAGAAAAGGATACAATTCTAAATGGGAGTTTAGTTTCAGTGAAGGTTGCAGAATTTGGTGCAGTTCCCTGTATGTTATCTCAAGTCATTCGAGATTTGCTTATGAATTGGAAGATTTGGCCTAACCAGAGAAATGAAAAATCAAAGATGAGAATATGTTACAAATTCAACTGATCCCAAAGATCCATTGAAATTTTTGCACTTCAGCCAGTTGACTTTCAGAGAGAAGAGTATTTCATGTCATGTTCTGAGCCTATTTATTAATGTATCAAGAGATTTGAGATTCATTCAGATTTTTTTCCCCCAAACAAATCCATTTCAAAGTGAGGTTAATTTCTGAAAAGACCTTTCCATGGTTGTGTTCATACCTTACTTTGAATGGAAAGAAACATTAGTTTTTTAAAGTAGATTTGGTTCCTTCCTTCAACCTAAAGAAATAACACTTTTTCCCTATTTTTGCCTCATAACTGTTAATGTTCTTTTGATTCCTATGGCCTTTGAAATACTATGATCTAATGAATCAGCGAGAAACACGTAGTGTGCATTTTTATTGCTTTCCAGTTATGATGTCTTCAAGATGTGTCTGTCCAAGAATACTGTAAAGTTTGTTAGCCATTCGGACGGTTCTAAGAGCCAAGGTACAGGGTGACCAGGATGGGAGTTGGGAGGTCCACAAAAGGAAAGCCTGATGTTTCTCTGTGAGGCCAGAGGAAAGGTGCAACAGTTATTATGGTATCTCTAGCATCAAATTGCTTTGATAAAAGTCCATAAGAGCCCTCCTGCTAGCGATAGCCTCGCTCCAACTTTTTTCTATTGGGGTGTCCAGAGAGAAACAAAAATAATCTAGTTGTTACAGCTTTCTCTAAAAAAAGGTCACAAAGCCCTATTTTCAAATATTCAAATGGCAATGAAATGAAAGTGCCGCACCAATATAATGGGTCTGATTTGGATACAAATTGTGGTGGTGTGGGGTTTTTTGGTTTTTTAGTAAACCAGTTCATGTGGAAAACATGCAACACTTTGTGTTGCTTTTATTTGCTTCCTTTTTTCTGCAATAACTCGGTACTATGTTTTATACCTTTTAGGGCAGTTGTAAAAAAAATAAAAGAACTAACACAAACCAAACTATGGAAGGGTATTGTCAAGCTGGTTAAATAAAATAAAAGCACAATCGATGCATTTCTGTCATACTAAAGAAGTTCTAAAATTAAAGTTGTTATTGTATCTTTCCTACAAGTATTTCTGATGCATTTGGAAAGCATTTGAAATAGCTGATTATTTACCTCTTGCTGCAAATATTTTCTACTTGTGGAAGCACTGTGTAATGTCTTTGCTCTTCTCCAAAAAATATTGTCTCTAGTTATTATCTTGTGAGTCATGAATTTTAAGAAAGCTAAAAGGCATCTATTTAAGGACTCATTCTTAAAAAGATCTCTTTTATCGGAGAAATAACAATAGTATTGAAACCTGAGTCTTGCCCTAATACCTCGTGATCATAGCAAATGTGAAGCAAGTTACTTAAAGACATATGGGATAAAGATGCCTCTTCTAGAACTGCCAGACCAAGGAGCCCATGAAGCTTGTGGGTTTGCTTCAGTAGGAAAAGGAGATGGTTAGCAAACATATTAGTTTGTGTGTTTTAGTTAACATGGTCTAGATAATATTTAGTCATGTCATGAGTGCAGGGGACTGGACTAGATGACCTCTCAAGGTCCCTTCCAGTCCTATGATCCTGTCTTTTAAACACCACTTAAACACCTAGCAGAGACAAAAAGAGTCATGTTTAAAAATGTGTTAGCTGGTCATGGTGAACACTCAGGTGCATGTATGTGTGGCTACTATAGGGGAAGGCTTTTCCATAACTAACACTTTTTTTAAATGGGAAGTTTGCACAGAGAACAAGCATAAATACAGCTTTTATGTAGTAATTACAGGTTTAATTATTTATTGTTTGTTCAGTGCCTTGTCATATTCATCTTTCAGTGAGAAAACATGCTCCCCTTTAGCTCCACAGCTATTTCTGCCCTTGGTTTCTCACAAATCCCTATTCACTTTCTCTATTTCTCTTCCCTATCCCTGTCTTTGGGCATCTCCTTTCTTCTTTCCCCTGCATTGCCTTCCCTGCAGGAACTCCCAATTTCCACCACAATCGGGTAATTTTCACTCCTTTCCCCCATTTCATCTGCTAAAATGATCAGCAATTAAACATTAGTTTGCAATGTTGTTGTAGTCATATTGGTCCCAGAATATGAAGAGACATGGTAGGTGATGTAATATCTTTTACTGAACCAACTTCTGTTGGTGGAATGTACAAGCTTTCAGACTTCACAGAGCTCTTTTCAGGTCAAGATTAATCAAATAATTAATGTTAATACTTAAGTATCATCATTGGGCTGTAGAGATGACACTCCAATCAGATTAGTGGAAGACAAGCTACTGTCTTCCTGCAGTAGATCAGCTGGTTGAGCAGTAGACTATGGGTTCAATTTATATAGCAATCCATAGGTTGCAGGTTCAATTTCAGCTTGAAGGAACTACTTGCTTTTTTCATGGATGATAGAATAGGTCCCAGAAAACTGGAGAAAGGCTAACGTAGTGCCCATCTTTAAAAAGGGGGAGAAGGAGGAGCCGGGGAACTCTAGACCAGTCAGCCTGACTTCAGTACCTGGGAAGCAACTAGAGCAAAGTATAAAAATATTCAATTTGCGAATACTTGGAGGTTGATGAGGCAATCATAGCAGCCAGCATGGATTTACTGAGAACAAATCATGCCAAACCAGCTTGATTTCCTTCTTTGACAGGGTAGATAGGGGGCAGCAGTGGACATAATATACCCGGTTTTCAGCAAGGCTTTTGATACAGTCCTACACAACATTCTGATAAGTAAGCTGTAGAAATGTGGGCTCAGCGGAACTACCATTAAGTGGATACATAATTGATTAAACAACCACAAACAAAGAGTAACTATTAATAGAATGATGTTAGATTGGAGAGAGGTCTCAAGTGATGTTCCACACGGATCTGTTCTGGGCTCGATGTTGTTTAACAGCTTTAT
Organism: Trachemys scripta elegans; assembly: GCF_013100865.1. Classification (NCBI taxonomy): domain Eukaryota; kingdom Metazoa; phylum Chordata; order Testudines; family Emydidae; genus Trachemys; species Trachemys scripta. Next base: position 120,262,184 of record NC_048298.1, read on the forward strand.
TAATGACCTGGGTGATCAAATTTGCAGATGACACAAAGCTGGGGGTAGGGGGAAGGGCAGTTGCCAATACTTTGGAGGATAGAGTTAAAATTCAGAGGGATCTTGATTAAATGGAGAACTGGGCTACAGACAACATAATTAAATTCAACAGACAAATGCAAGGTGCTATACTTAGGGAAGAAAAATCAAGTGCGCAAATACAGAATGGGGGACAATTGGCTTGTCAGCAGCCCTGCTGAGAAGGATCTGGGAGTGTGGTGGATTACAACCTCAACATGAGTGAGCATTGTGATGCTGTTGCAAGAAAAGCAAATGCAATTTTAGGTTGCATTAACAGAAGCACAGCATGCAAGTCACAGGAGGTAATAGTATTGCTCCACTCAGTGCTGGCTGGCCTCAGCTGGAGTACTGTGTCCAATTTTGGTCACCAATGTATAGAAAAGATGTGGAGAAACTGGAAAGGATCCGTAGACGAATGACAAAGACGATCAAAGGTATGGAATGCAAGCCATATGAGCAAAACTGAAGGAACTGGGTAAGTTTACTTTGGAAAAGAGGAGATTAAGGGGGGACATGATAGCGGTCTTCAAATACTTGAAAGGCTGCCATAAAAAAGATGGAGAAATGTTGTTCTCTCTTGCCACAGAGGGCAGGACAAGAGGCAATGGTTAAAAATACAGCATAGCTGATTTAGATTAAATCTCAGGAAAAACTTCCTAAATGTAAGAACAATATGACAATAGAACAGACTGCTTAGGGAGGTTGTGGAAACTCCTTCACTGGAGGTTTTCAAAAGGAGGGCGGATAACCATCTGTCTTGGATGGTTTAGAAACAACAAATCCTGCATCTTGGCAGGGGGTTAGACTAGATGGTCCTTGTAGTCCCTTCTAACCCTATAATTCTAAGAGAGTTTACCCCTCTGAATCATTGGTTCAAGCTGTTTGCAGACCCAGGCAAACATTATTGCCTCGCTTTATACTTGGTTCACGTATGGCAAGTTCTTTCTGAAGCCATGAAATTGAAGATGCTGCATAATCTTGACATCACCTGCAAGCCACAAAAATCCCCTCTCTGGGCTGCAGGTTTGACACTCCTGGAATAGAATGTGAGGTGAGGTCAAAAAAATGAAATCAACCATCATTAAGAGTCGTGAAATTCCAGAGTTGAGTGCTTGATTGCTTACGGCCTTACCATGGCACTAATGGTAGAGTTTATTTGGCATTCTTTGTCTAGAATGCCCATTTATTTTCTAAAAAGACCATCGCAAGTACGGTCATAAAAAAACCCACAAAGAAGTATAGCTCTCTCCTCAGAGGGTGTATATAAGTGCCATTAGTGATAATGAGTATTGTGTATGTATGACGGCCATTGTCTTAGCCATCAGAGTGGGGACTGAACACAGGCGCTCCAAAGCTAAAAACTAGTGTGGGTTGGGAATTTTTTTTATTAAATGTTTTTCACTGGAAAATGTTCATCTATCCAAATGGTTTCTCAGGTTCAGGATGGAATTTCTGGTTAAATCAAGAGACAGAGACATCCTGAATAGCCAATAATTTAGAGCTTAGGGCACTCACCTGGGATGACACAGACTCGGGTTCCATTCCCTGTTCTGTCTGATTCAGAGTGTGCCTCTCTCTCTGTTTTTTTGGTAAAATTTTTCAAAGGTCTAGTTTTCATTCCAATGACAAGCAAAATGTCAGAAATTCAAAATTTTTCGCAAAACCGAATTATTGTTTTCTGGCCAGCCCTACTAAAAGCATGACTCTCTTCAGCATGAGCTAAAGAGCCATGCTCACAAGCTGGGACAGTTACACACCCACACCCTGTGTGGATGTGACACAGAAAGGGACACATAATACGCACTAGCCAGTGAGTTACACATGTGCATTGAGGGGCAAATATAATGCAATGTCAGACACATGCATAAAAATGGACGTATACAATTTCATCTGAACTGCTTGCTACATTCTAGGTCTATTCGGTGTTCATATCGAACTTTTCTAGATCAGCCCAAATTGTTGTTATCCTGCATAAGACATCTTGAACCCCTAATTGGGATTTGTTCATGGTTTGACATGTTTCCTAATTGATATTTAAACAGATTGACTACAAGTTCTTTGAACTGCAAATGAGATATCAAAATAAAGATTGATACCTGCAGAGCACAGAACAGTTTTCGAGTCTGTCTTTATTTAGTAGCTGCAGCACCTGACAAGCTCAAGCAGAGAGACTTCCTGTTCACAAGTCATTATGGATGTGAAACATGACATCTGACAGTGCTTCTCCCACCACTGCTAAATCACACCCACTTCCACCACAATTCCCTCTTTTAATTTAAGGGGAAATGTTTGATTCCATGTCTAATCCAGGAAATGCTTGGAAGACTAATGGGAGCATATTTTGGTGCTTCTTAATTCCCCATGTGATGTCCATGGATCCTGGCAACTGGGGCTTTAGTAAATGACAGTTGAAAGAATAATCTCACATATTCAAACTCAGCAAATAAACATAAAAGATTTGGGGTCCTCTCTCCACCACCTTAAGATTATGCAACCAGCCAAGTAATATATGTATAACTCACTAACTATATTAACCTAGAGTCACATGGAATTCCTGATCATGGAATTCTGACATACAAAACATGTCACTCAAAATCCATGACTTTTTGATTCTTTTTAAAATGGATAGAAGTTTTTTCTAAAATTAAAGCCCATTTTGCCAGCATTGTTTGCTGAACACTAACCTACCTTTTTTGGCTTTTGGGTGGGAGCGCATAACAGAAAGCTGTAGTTTCTTCTGCATTCCTATAATAAAGAACCAGTGGCTGATCACACCCTGTAAAATGGGTAACTCCTATGTACAGTGTATTTCATGCTTCAGTCTCTGGCAGATTAGTACTACTTAAATTTCATGCTGACCCACCCAAGGCCATGAGTGATACATTATGCTCTATGCTGTTGGTTAATTACACAGAACACATGAATGCTATTCGTACTGGGAGCATGACAAAATCTTACTGCAATAACAATCCATTTAATAATGCGTTGGGGGACAATGCAGTTGTGTTCCCAGCTAGTACCAGACCCAGTATCCATGTGACCCAGGAAACAAAAGCTTTGGGTCATCTGTGGCATTCCAATCTTGGTAAGTTAATGGTTCACACAGCTGCCCGTCATCATCACCATATGCTAAACAAAATGCTTTCCCACTAGTTCACAGCTGCAAAAGTCTTAATTTATTCAGCTAGAATCAGCCTAGATTCAATATAGGTCTGGTAGTTTTAAGTAAGGAAAGCCTTTCATAATTGGGCTTGCAAAGCAGAGACAAGCATATGCTTCTGGCTGTATTGAAATGACCAGATATTTTAGTTAATTCCGAACACGCAGGACAATAATACATCTATTAAATTGCACTTAACTGGGAGAGGATTCTGTAAATGAACATGCAATGAGCAAAGCATGCATTTATTTCTGAATTATTGTACCACCGTTATTGCCACAGCTAGCTTTTAAATTAGAGAAAGGTGTACTCAGACTAGGTGGGCAACTATAGGCAGTCAACCATTTTAACACTTAAAAATGTATTGAAGAAGTGGGTATAAGTAAACTGTACATAAGGACACAATTCGTCACCTTCAGGGATGGAAAACTGAAGTTCCAATGCTTGGGGTCATTAAAGATCTCATGGTAGTTTTGGCAAGACTAGGAGGTCAATCCTGATAAAGTGACCACATTTCAATTTGGGTAATTTTACTTTCTACTTATTAAATTTCCCTGTATTTTCTACTGGATAAGGTATTATTTCCTTTCTGTCCTAAATTGTGGAGTAGTGTTGCTGAGCACTGCTTAAAGCATCTATTGTGTTCCAGCCCAGAGGTGGATATATTTCAGTGGCAGATAAAGTGATAACGGTAGATAATTTATCTTGATGTGGCCCAATTTTCAAAAAGGTGCTAAACACTCCTATTAATGTCAGGGGAGCTCAGCCCCTTAGGAAAAAATATTGGACAAGTGAAATTATTTTGTGATGAACGATACTATGTATATTTAAGAAAGTTAGCTTCATTAATGGCCTGATCTATTTACTTCAAGGAGAGTTGAGAAGATTAACTTCAGTGGAAATTGGTTCAGCTTGTATGAACCATATGAGCAAAACTTTAAAATCTGGAGATGTGCTGGAGATGTGCTCAGAAATATGTGAGTGCACACACAAAATATAGCATCGAGTGTGCAATGTGGCAATTTTTTAACATTTGCAAGTTACTTCAGTTTGTGTTCTTTCCAGCTGTTGTAAATTAGGAACCTTTCAATATCAGTTCAATAGATACAGGCATGCAAAAGATGCTAAGCCACATATTTGATTGCTTGCTATGTAAGAACTAAGTATTAGCAGGGTCCCATTTATTCTGTGATCATGGAATTTACTGTAGAATTCACCCCTTTCTTCAGAAGGGTACAATGAGAGGAGAGCTTGTATTTGTAATTAGGGGAAATTTCACTTGTTATACTTCATGATTCAATTTGTTTCTTATTTAGGACTGAATATGAAGAATTAAAGGAACAAAAGAATTCCTACAGCTCACATACAGAATTCAGACAACACTGTGCATCTGAAATGACATGCCAATATTTGCACCCCTAATTTACTGCATTCCACCACCACCCCATCTTTAATGTGCATGGACTTACATAAGCATTATGACTTAGTCATGCAGAGAGTTACTCAGAGTTCTCTTGTTTAGATTGGTTTCAGAGTAGCAGCCGTGTTAGTCTGTATCCACAAAAAGAACTGGAGTACTTGTGGCACCTTAGAGACTAACAAATTTATTTGAGCATAAGCTTTTGTGGGCTACAGCTCACTTCTTCGGATGCATAGAATGGAACCTATATTGAGGAGATATATACACACATACAGAGAGCATGAAAAGGTAGGAGTTGTCTTACCAACTCTGAGAAGCCAATTAAGTAAGAGAAAAAAACTTTTGAAGTGATAATCAAGATAGCCCAGTACAGACAGTTTGATAAGAAGTGTGAAAATACTTACATGGGGAGATATATTCAATGTTTGTAATGGCTCAGCCATTCCCAGTCTCTATTCAAGCCTAAGTTGATTGTATCTAGTTTGCATATCAATTCAAGTTCAGCAGTTTCTCGTTGGAGTCTGTTTTTGAAGCTTTTCTGTTGCAAAATTGCCACCCTCAGGTCTGTTATTGAGTGAGCAGACCGGTTAAAGTGTTCTTCTACTGGGTTTTGAATGTTATGATTCCTGATGTCAGATTTGTGTCCATTTATTCTTTTGCATAGAGACCGTCCAGTTTGGCCAATGTACATGGCAGAGGGGCATTGCTGGCACATGATGGCATATATCATATTGGTAGATGTGCAGGTGAACGAGCCCCTGATGGCATGGCTAAAGTGATTAGGTCCTATGATGATGTCACTTGAATAGGTATGTGGACAAAGTTGGCATCGGGCTTTGTTGCAAGGATAGGTTCCTGGGTCGGTGTTTTTGTTCAGTGGTGTGTGGTTGCTGGTGAGTATTTGCTTCAGTTTGGGGGGTTGTCTGTAAGCGAGGACAGGTCTGTCTCCCAAGATCTGTGAGAGTGAGGGATTATCTTTCAGGATAGGTTGTAGATCTTTGATGATGCGCTGGAGAGGTTTTAGTTGGGGGCTGAAGATGACAGCTAGTGGTGTTCTGTTATTTTCTTTATTGGGCTTGTCTTGTAGGAGGTGACTTCTGGGTACTCGTTTAGATTGCTTACCATGCAATGCTTTTTACTAGCAATTTTAATTTACTATGTATAGATAAGAAAAATGCAGTAATCTGTATATTGTCTAAAAGCCCAATTTACTTATATTTAAAAAACAAACAAAACCTCTTTTAAAAAAAAAAAAAGGCTAGCTGCATATTCAGTTACCTGTTTGCACATATAATTACCCTGTTTTCGTGCATCGTTGTGGGTGCTCAGATCATATGTGAGTATTCAGAGTTGGATGCCATTATAATAAGTAGATTTATATTCCAGTTTTGAGTTAAACTCCATGGTCCCAATCCAGCATGTGTAAGCAGAAAAGAAGCCAGTCAGAAGGACATAATGGCATTCAACTGTTGTGCTCCGCTCCTTGTTCTTCAAAACCTCTGGGGTAAAATCCTGGCTCCATTAAAGTCACTGACAAAACTCTTACTGACTTCCATAGGACAGGATTTCACTCAGGAAATTCAGACTTTGCAGATTTCTGGGATGGGACTTGGTATGAGCAGGTGTGGTCAGCATATGCTAGTACCTCTGAACCCCGACCTTACTGCTGACATTTTACAGAGCAATGTGCTATGTACATGGCCAAAGGCAGCTAGGATTCAGGCTCACACTAACTTTGCAATGTGAATGGTGCACCCATTTTAGGGGTGGGGAAATATTGCACAACTCATGCCGTCATAGATTGGTCAGTGAGGGGATAAAAGTGAAGATAGCACTTGCTTTCATATAGGTATCAATTACAAAAACATTACAGGGACACAATGGGTAAAATTTTGAAAAGTGCCTAAGAGACTTAAACTCCTAAGTCGCACTTTCAAAAATAATTTACGTACCGAGGAGCCCAAATCCCATTGGAAGTCAATGAGATTTAGGCTAAGTCAGTTTTGAAAATGTGACTTACTTGCTTTTGAAAATTTTACCCATTTAATGTCAGCATCAAGATTTTCAAAATGCTTAGGGATTTTTGGTGCCTGTCCAGAGTCTCCTTAAAGGTGCTGAACTCCCACCCTAAGAAGATCAGGCTGCTTTAAGTTGTCCAGTGTTGGGCACCCAAAAGCACTAATCACTTTTGCAAATCTTGGCCAACATAGCACAGGAAGAGATGACAACCAGCAACAGAATAACAATTGCTGATGAGGGGTAGAGTTACATGGTTACTCGTTTTCACATTTTAAGGATTCTCTTAGTTCTCTATACATATACAAACATTCATTCTCTTATTACATTTGCACAGGAGTGTGGGCAATGAGGCATTTAGAAGCAGTTGATTTTATAGGACATTTCTATAGGGAGATGTGCTCTATATCACTTCTGTATGCAACTATATTCCTTTTCCACCTCAAATTCTAACAAAATGTTGGTATTGAAAAGCATATACATCAGTATAAGAGGTGGGTCCAAACCAGAACACTATATCTGAACCTATATTTAGAACACCTTGACCTTGTCTATCTCTAATGGATACAATTTAACAATTGTTATATGTCCACTACTCATGGGCCCTAACAAGCTAGACATTAAACAGCAAGTTATAAGAAAGCTTAAAATGTGTTCCAAAGATTTAATAACTGAGCTGATGTGGGACTCCTATTCAAGAAGTTCTGCACATCTGCATGACTAATACAAATAACTTTTAGCAGATATTTAAAAGCACATGGACGTCTATGAGGATCAGTGCAAAAGGCAATGGATCTACACTTAGTTTATGCAAGCAGATTACTCACAACTGGTATAATTAGGAGTAATGCAAATTAAGATTGAGATACCATCATGTTGTCTGGTAGCATTAACGATTACAACGTGTCATGAAAGAAAATCTCTGATATGCAGCAAAAAAGCTTCATTCTAATAAAATGTGTTAAGATGAGGATTTGAGTAAAGCAAACCGTTTTCCATGATGTGTTTGTACAGTGCCCAGAACAAGAGGGCCCTGATTCATGACTGGGTTGCTACCTGCTACCCCAATATAAATAATAAATAAGAATATAATCAAAAGATTGGGGCATATTTCCCATAATGACAATACTGCAACGTAATGATCCCTTTACATAGCTAGATCAAAAGCACAATTGAAGAATGAGGGAGCTTTTCCATTTATTTCAACAGGCTTTGGATCTGGCCCTTACAGTATACACAAATTTAGGCCCTGATCTCACAAGTAACAGATAGGTCCCTGTGCCTGCATGGGCTCCACTGAAGTCACTAGGGGTCTGCGCACATTTGGGGCCTTAGTTCTCTGATGTCACAGATTTTAGTGGGAGTTTTGTCTGGGTAAGGAGTGCATGATGAAGTCCATAATCAACTGCCTATATACAGTTTGATGTTAAACTAAATGGATTAATGAGTGTATTATTAGAATTTGTAATTATATACCCAGTAATCCATTGAATTTAAGTGGCTGATAAGCGTTCACTTGGGGATATAAAAATGCAGGAAGCTAATATTTATAATAATTCACACGTTAATTTTGTGATCTGTGACTCCAGAAGATTTCAAAAACAAAGAGCACCAATATTCCTTTAAATTACTGCAGAAAAAGTATTTGCCATTGCCCTGAAAACAAACATTGACAGCCAAGAAGTGAAACAAAACCACGTGAAGACATTGTTTTAAATTAAGTGCAAAATATCTACAGAAATGGGTTACCATGTTCAGTCTAAACAACTATTATCAAACAGGCTTCAGTTTTTTAAACAAAACATTTAAGAAAGGCTTACTGTTTTCAGCTGAGGCTGTTTCTGATTACAAAGGAGAGCTTTTAATTAAGATTAGTAAAGCCTAATTCATGATATAATTTGGTTCCTTTAGTTATTAAATGTCTATTAAAACCAAGCAATTAAGGTTAAATGGGTTGAAGTACTTAAAGTGCTCTCCCCTGCCTTAAATAATATAATAGAAAAGAAGAACATATCAATGACTAATTGAGACCAGCAGACGTATGTTTCCATCAAGTTTTATACATCCCTGTTGCTCATAAACTCATAAAGAAAAATCCATTGGTAAACTAGGTCTTCAGTGGTAAATGATATTGTCCCATATTTGAAGTGTTGTAGTCTATAGTACACGAATTTAAGAGCAAAATATAAAACACAAGTTTTATAATGTTATAAATATAGTATAAGACTTGCTTTCATTATGGGTTTTGCCCTTTAATTTTATATGGTTCAGTAAAGAACAGAGTTGGTAAAAATAAAATGCTTTATAAAAATATCAAAAGGGGGAAAATAGCTGCTAAACAATTTAATCAAGTGTAGTTAATCTGTTTTTATTTGACTCAATAGCTGCTTGTATGTGTGTGCATGCACACGTCTGACTAGTTAATGTAGAAACACATGAAGTCTGGGTTCTGGCTTTTATTACTGGTATAATACCCCACCTTTTCCAGATTGCTCATAACTTTGTCAAGTAATTCATTTGGGGTTGAAATTGTCCATGCTTGATCTCAGCTTTGAAGTTAATGTCTTTTGGAAATTTTGAAGAAAACTGGGTCAGCCAGTTTTTGAGTCCTACATCTATAAACAGAAGACACATGTTTTCTGTACATTTTCCAGTCAGGTATTTGGGACACACATAATTTAAAATACTGAAAGTTGGACCCCAATCCTAGAATCTGATCGAGTTCATGCTTGTATGGAGACTCTGACTTCAGTGGTACTCATTGCTGGGTAGGATATTGATGGTTTACCTTTCCACTATCATGTACTCAAGAGGAAATATCCTTTTGTATTCCACATCCCTGGTGTCCTTCAAATCAAGTCTGAAAACTTTAAATGGTGTGTGGGGGTGGGGGTGTGCGCGCGCCTTTGCCATTTTGCTCTGGACATATGCTACATTAGAGGACTTTCACCTTCTTTCTCTCTTTGTTTAATTTACATTTCAATTAGACACCCAGAAGCCTTTGGGCATGGATTACTTGACTCTCAGGGAAGCTGTAGCACCCTACTGTCTGTGCAGGAGGAGAGAAAAATAATTGGGATCTGTGAAAAATTGGTCATTGGTGAAGGGAAAAAGAAAGCGCATTTATTGCAGGTGCATGAATCACTCCATATGCTCTTTGAACTGTAATGAACCTGGTGGCTCATTACTGGATACTGTATTAATCTCTAATGCAACATCCGGCTCGTAGATGGCTCCATAATCCCTCCAAGATAGGGAAGGGAACTACCACCAGAGGTCACAGGAAGGCAGAGGGTGCATGGATGTTGGAGCAAAAGGTTGGAGACAGCAGCCTGAAATCTGATTGCAAAGAGAGGGCCAAGCAGATTGGTAGCTGTGATGAAAGGCTGCAAAACAGCATGTTTCTGGCAAGAGGGCAAGCAGCAGCCATGACAGGTGAATGTTTGGGAGTGACTTGCAAAGTGGGGGTCCATGTGGATGGGTCCAAACAAGACAGATGAAAGGACTGGGCTCTTGCTGGCAGACCTACAGGCCATTGAACAATGGCCTTCAGGAGATGGCTGCTGTGGGTGAGTATCTCTGTCAGTAGACCAGAGGAGCTCCACCTTCATAGAATCATAGAAACATAGGGCTGGAAGGGACCTTGTGAGGTCATCTAGTCCAGGGGTTCTCAAACTTTATTGCACTGCAACCCCCTTCTGACAACAAAAATTACTATATGTCCCCAGGAGGTGGGACCAAAGCCTAAGCCCTGCCATCCTGGGCAGGGTATTGCGGGGGGCAAAGCCAAAGCTCAAGGGCTGTAATCTGAGCCCTGCCAATCAGGGTAAAAACCAAAGCCTGAACCCCACCACCCAAGGAGGCTTGGGCTTTGGCCCTGGGCCCCAGCAAGTCTAACACCAACCTTGGCGACCCCATTAAAATGGGGTCCAAGCCACTTTGGGGTCCCAACTCACAGTTTGAGAACCGCTGATCTAGTCCATCCCCTGCACTGAGGCAGTACCTATAAACCTAGACATCCCTGACAGGTGTTTGTCCAACCGGTTCTTAAAAACCTCAAGAGACGGGGATTCTCCAACCTCCCTAGGAAATCTATTTCAGAGCTTTATAACTTTTATAACTAAAAAGCTTTTCCTAATCTCTAACCTAAATCGCCTTTGCTGCAGATTAAGCCCATTACTTCTTGTTCTATCTTCAGTGGACATGGAAAACAACAGACCATCATCTTCATTATAACATCCCTTAACATATTTGAAGACTGGCAGCAGGTCAACCCTCAATCTTCTTTAATCAAGACTAAACAAACCCAGGTGTTTTTTTAGCCTTTCCTCATAGGTCATGTTTTCTAAACCTTTTACTATTTTTGTTGCTCTCCTCTGAACTCTCTCCAATTTGTCCACATCTTTCCTAAATTATGGTTTCCAAAAACTGGACACAGTATGCCAGCTGAGGTCTCCCTACTGCCAAGTAGAGAGGAAAAATTACCTCCCATGTCCGTGTCTTACATACGATACTCCTGTTAATACAGCCCAGATTATTAGCCTTTTTTGCATTTGCATCACGCTGCTTCATATTCAGTGTGTGACCAATGTAACCCCCAGATCCTTTTCAGCTGTACTACCACCTAGCCAGTTATTCCCCATTTTGTAGTTGTGCACCTGATTTTTTGTTCCCAAGTGCAGTACTTGGCACTGGTCTTTATTGAATTTCATCTTATTGATTTGAGATCAATTCTCCAATTTATCAAGGTTCTTTTGATTTCTAATTCTATCCTCCAAAGTGCTTGTGGCCCCTCCTAGCTTGATGGCATATTCTCCATTCTATTATCCAAGTCATTAATGAATATACTGAACAGTGTAGTACTGGACCCAAGACAGACCCCTGTGGGATCCCATGTCCTCCTAGTTTGACAATGAACCATAGATAATTACTCTTTAAGTGCAGTTTTTCAGCCATTTGTGCACCTGCTTTATAGTAATTTCATCTAGACAACAGATCTTATAAGCAAACAAGGGAAATGTAATGTGGCACTGTGTCAAAAGCTTTCCTAAAATCAAGATATATTACATCTACTGCTTTCCCCCTATTTACTAGGCCCAGTGAACCTGTCAAAGAAGTAAACTAGGTTGGTTTTGGTATGATTTGTTCTTGACAAATCCATGTTGGTTATTCCTTATCACCGTGTTATTCTCTAGGTACTTAAAAAGTAATGGTTTAATAATTTGTTTCAGTATCTTTCCAGATATTGAAGTTAGCTTGACTGGTCTATAATTCCTCGGGTCCTCGTTGCTCTTCTTTTTGAAGATAGATACTTTCATACTACTGCACTGGACTGCCTTTGGGGCTGTTGGTTAATCTTTTATTGTAACTTAAAGCAATTGTGCCTGGACTAATTGCACTGTTTATTTCTGACAGCACTAGTAAAGCACTCACTTGCTATTCATCATCATCTGTGAGAGTGTTTGTGGAAACTCATTGAGAGTTAGAAGAATCTGAAGGGCCTAGTGTTGAGAATGCCTTGAGTGCTTTCCTCTGTGCGTATGGTACACCCAGCCCACTATTAAATATTAAATGAACTGTACCACAGCACTGACAGTGACTCCCTGCAGTTACAAAAAAAAAACAAAACAAAAAACACACTATGGCCATATTCATGATGGTCAGACTGTTGGGGATTTGGAATATGGCAAAGTTTGGGGGATTATAAGAGCTATATTTCTTAATAGATATGGTCAGGATTTGGCCCTTTTTAGTTTGCATTGTTTGGATATTAAGACAGAAGTAAATGTTATTTTTTCAAAACAAGGTTTTATGGAATAAGCTTCAAAGACACAAGCTTAAACGCATAAAGAAGGAATGCAAATAGATCTAGAGTTCAATTATTATTGGCTGAATTATTCCACTGATGTCAATGAGACTATTCACAGGTTCATAATTGAATCTAAGCTCCAACTACCAGATAATCAAATTAGAACAGAAGTACTCCAGTGCTATATCCTTCTGACAAGAACAAGTGGGGGGACCATGTATATCATGTAATAGTTCTGTACAACAGGTTTTTCAGTAACACTACTTACAATGAATAATAAATTACTAGGCTCTCACCATTTCAAATTGTATTGGCTGAGGCAGTGAATGAAAATAAATTAAGCCCAATTTTCATGTCCACACCAAACACAAACACAAAGTTTGTTTGGCTAATAAATTGAATGCAGGAATCAAAACAATTTAAGGTCATTTTGTGTATTTAATATCATCTCTGGTATTGCCATCAGAGGTTGTACAATAATGCAATGTCAATATATATGAGAACTTGGTCATGAATCTGATGTTATTCATGGTAGCAGATTGCATTGACTTCAATGGAACTACTCCATTGTTTAGCGCTAAACATGTTTAAGTGTCTGCATGATCAGGGCCTTACCTTATCTTCCCCCCACCAAAGGGAGAAAAACTTTAATCTTTTGCAACTTCCTCTGAAGGAGGAGACACTACCGTGTCAAGATGATATCCTCAATTCAGTAAAGCACTTAAAAGGACCTAAGCTTACAAGTTAAGCACAAGTTTAAGTGCTTTGCTGAATCAGAGCATCTGAACAAAATAGCAACACAAAATACCATGGAGACATATTCCTCCTGCTAGGAATACTGGAAGTCCTAAGTGTGAAGGAAACCCTCACAACCTAAATACAGGAAGGACTGGTAGCACCACCTATTTTTAAGGTTGCCTGACATTTACCATTATAAGATCTTGTTTTCCATTGCTTATAACTTTGCCAAACATTAACCATTTGGGTTGAACTTTTGCCACATGCTAACTATTTCTGGAAAATTTCAGACAAATCAGTTCCGAGAATTAGACTAGGAGAAATGATTTTGTCTGCCTATTAAAAAATTCTGGCAACCATTTCTTTAAATAGTGCTAGTGTCCCCAGGCTTTGAAGCAGAGGTTTGAAATTTGGCCAGGGACTGGCCTGTGTGTCTTTGTGCCTTTTGCCAGCCCCATGAAAATCTGTCCCAATTTAGCCAAATTATAAACCTTTGGATAATCTCAGTTTGTGCAAGCTAAATAGAGACTTCTTAGATTTTAGCAGATAAAATTCTCCATACATTCCATTCTCATTGAACATGCTTTCGCCTTTCCCAGCTCCTGGTGCTGACCAGACTGTGCATGCCTCATTCCCTCACAGCTTGTACACACTAGTGCTTACCTTGCCATAACTTAGGTTGCTCAGGGGTGTGGAAAAGCCACCCCCGGAGCGATATGTAAATTATACCGACCTAAGCACTGGTATGGACAGCGCTATGTCAGCAGGAGAAGCTCTCCCACAGCCATAGCTACTGCTGCTTGGGGAGGTGGAGTAATTATGCCAATGGGAGAACTCTCTCCCATCGGCATAGAGTGTCTGCACTAGCAGCGCTACAGTGGCACAGCTGCATCGGTACAGCTGTGCCACTGTAGCCATTCTAGTATAGACTAGCCTTCAGGATAACTAAGAACACAAAGCAAGATTTTCCCTGTAGTTGCTTCTCCAGGCTGGGGTGGGGCTGGCAGCAGAACTGAGAGCAGGGAAACTGGCTCTCACGTGCTCTCAGTGACCCTCTTGCTGATGCTCAGGCAGCACTGCGGAAGCTGGCTGACTTAAATGCAGAGGGGATGAGAGCCAGCCTGGAGGGAAAGAAAGGAATACACTGGGAGGAGTAGAGTCAGATTGGGACTAGCATGAGGGGGGACACTGGGACTTGGATCTGGAGTGATGGAAAAGAGGTTGGGAGTGGGATGAGGACCCAGAGTTGGGGAAGAGACAGGACTGGGACAGAGTCACAGTGGAGGGGACAGGGCAGAAGCGGTCAAGCTTGAGAAAAATATGCACAAGGGTCTGACACCATTACAGCACTCTCCCCCACAGAGCCTGGAATGGACCTGAAGATTCCTGAGTCTCATCATTACTCTTCTGTGAGCAAATATCTGTGAAAGCCCCTGGCAAAATACATCTCTCATCCATCTCTAATGCTGGTCCTCAGATTATGTCAATCTGCTATTTCTTTCAGTTACTCTGTTAGCTCAAGGGATAGTGGACCAAAAGGTTCCAAGTTCCCTGTTGGTGATCCATGTGGGTGTCAATATGATGCCACATGATGGAATTTCTGTTTTTTCCAGTTTCTTTTTTAGGAAGCTAGGAAATTACACACACAAGCTAGAAACACATTATAAAGGATGCAAAGCAAAGCACTCAAGAGAAACAGTCACCTGTGGAAGTTCGCTAAGGTTATCTGATTTTTTTTAGACCCTTTACATGTGAAAACTAATTTCCACCTTTGATTTAACCATTTCCAGTCCTTTTATATTGATAAAGTCTTCAAATTTAACATCTAGGGCTGAAAGTGTGCTGTGTAGATATTTCCACTCACAGCTTATTCACAAATATAGTCACCAAAGCCAGTCTTCAGGTTCACCAAAGAACATAAGAACGGCCATACTGGGTCAGACCAAAGGTCCATTCAGCCCAGTATCCGACAGTGGTCAATGCCAGGTGTCCTACAGGGAGTGATCCTAACAGGAAGTGATCTTCCTCCAGCCATCCATCTCCACCCTTTGACAAACAGAGTCTAGGGACACCATTCCTTGCCATCCTGGCTAATAGCCATTAATGGACTTAAGCTCCATGAATTTATCTAGTTCTCTTTTAAACCCTGTTATAGTCCTAGTCTTCAAAACCTCCTCAGGTAAGGAGTTCCACAGGTTGACTGTGTGAAGAAGACCTTCTTTTTATTTGTTTTAAACCTGCTGCCCATTAATTTCATTTGGTGTCCCCTAGTTCTTATATTATGGGAATAATTAAATAACTTTTCCTTATTCACTTTCTCCACATCACTCATGATTTTATGTACCTCTATCATATCCCCGGTAGCCCTAAGGATTAATCTGCTGGTCTGTATAAATATGTCTTTCTTATAAATTTGAGTATTTGATGTATTAGGCTTATAGATTTTATATTAAAAGTAAGTTTGGCTGTAATGCAAGAGACCTACCTACAGGCTAAAACCCTGTATTTTCAGCTAATGCGAAGTTAACACATTTTGAGACCCTTACCCCGAAAAGTAAAATTAGACAAAACACCCACGCAGATGTCTAGAGACCTTTACCTGAACCAATAGCAA
The DNA here is from genome assembly GCF_013100865.1 of Trachemys scripta elegans. NCBI lineage: Eukaryota > Metazoa > Chordata > Testudines > Emydidae > Trachemys > Trachemys scripta. The sequence goes on from NC_048298.1 coordinate 120,278,001, forward strand.
TAAAGGGTGGAAAAAGGGGATTTTTGCCCACAAATCTAACAGATACACCACAAATGCATACATACCTGTCATCCATACTCACATACATACTAGCCTATGGGTAAGTGTACCCTAACATTTCTGTGGGGGAAGAATGAAATTTGGGCATAAGAGGAAGGATTTCCGACTAATGTCCTATAAAAAGGTAAGACAGCTCACCATTAGACAGGCAATCTACCCACCTATCTGCTCCTGTCTACTCTTCATTGCCTCAACTATGTATCGATGCAACTCATTTCCGACAGCTATTAACTATTAATAGGCCGTATTTTATTTCTTTCAAATTGTAAGTTTAAGGTAACTAGACTGAGATTGCATTTATTTCAGTTAAGGCTTAATAGGTGAAGCCAGAGAATAAACAGCTCTGCATTAGCTTCCTCTGCCAGAGGTGTGAAAACGGAAATTGCCATAGGCGTGGTACCACATCTCCCAACACCAGGTTATCAAAACAGGGTGTGAGTATTAATCAACTTTGCAGTTTATAATCTTGTATATCTTAAAGAACAGTGATAAGTGTAACTCTGTAATTCTAACTTTTACCATTTGCTTACTATCTTCATTGATTTTAATAAAAGGTCTTTATGACTATATCTGTCTCAGTGTAAACTTCCTGTCATACCCCCAAAGTTCCTTTTATAAACTCCGTGAAGCCTGATTCAGGACAAACTTTATCTTCTGATCAAACAAATTGGTGAGCCGAAACCAAATACTAATTAATATCCATAATAATTATTATTAAAATTATTAATTAAAATCAATTAGATCAAATTAAATTAAGTGGGTAAATTAAATTAACCCTACTAACATACCCCAAATCAGGCAACACCCTCCTTAGTCTCCTCTTTTCCAAGCTGAAAAGTCCTAGCCTCTTTAATCTCTCCCAATCTGGGGAGAGTCTCTGAAAGATCTGCATCTGGGAATGATATGCATCTCTGACTGCTGTCTGCAACGCTAGGACCTTCACAAGCTCCCTCCTAACCTCAAGATGACAGCCTACGCTGACCTGCAAATGTGGGCTATGACCATGAGAAGAGAGCCACCCAACTGCAGGCAGTCATCAAAAGCTTGCACAAGAAAGGATCAAATCCTGGAAGCATGCACGTGCACACACCCAATAGCATCAACACCCTAACAGCAGGTGGGAAAAGAGAAGGCCATCTGGGGAGCAGGGAAAGACAGGACCTGGCCTCCCACCCACCCTGAATAGTGGCAGTAGCAGCCTCCCATGCACGGAGGAAACATGGGGCCAGATAAAAGAGAATCTGCTTCCCCACCAGCAAAAACTCCTTTTTTTCAGGTAGGAAAGAGAAAAGGAGATGCCTTAGGAAGCAAGAAAGGGAATCCCAGAGAGGACAGAAGGCAGTACTATGGGTATCACCAGTTGAGAGAAAGAGAAGATCTCAAATGGAGGAGAAGATATAAGAAGGACAAGGGAGATCCAGAGAAGGGAGAACAGAATACAAGGGAGACAGATGAAAATGTAAAGAGGGAGAACAGAAAGGGAAATAAGATTATGTAACATGAGAGAGAGCAAGGTGTGGGCTAGGGGACAGTTAGGCAGACGAATACTAGAGAAAATATGAAAGGGAAGGAATGCAGGGAAAGGATATGTTGCTTCGTGGGAGAGGAGGGGAGAGAAAACTAAACAGAAAGGAGAAATACAGAAAAATGTTGCTAAGATAGACACCATGTATCAGATATATAAGAAGTGCAAAGACAAAGACACACAATAGTTAGGTTAATGAATTTTACTTATTCTCCCCGCAGACATCTCACACTGTATCTTTGTACATTTGGGGAAAGGGATAGCGTTATTTTGAATACTTATTTTACATCATCCTAGCTGGCCCCTTGGGATCCCATAGCTCAATAACTGGAGGCAGTGACCAGCTATCTGTATTTATATGTGAATAAGTTTCTAGAGTATACATACAACTATCTGGCAGATCGGGAGCTTAACAGCTATTTAGAAAAGCGTCCTTGGAAAAATATTTTTCCATATTGACAAATAGGTGTAGAGCTTTGACAAATGAGGCCACATTCCCAATCCTGGTATTTGTTTAGAGTATAGTAGAGTATGACAATATTCATATTAAAGAAGAATAGTTATGAAAAAATGTTAGGAGATAATACTTTGTTCAAAGTAAAAAGGGAAGAGTTCCAAATTAGGCCACTGGGGGAGCTGTTCATGGTAGCTCCCATCTGGCAGACCACGGTGGTGCTCTGACATGTAGGAAAAATGGGTTGCGGGCTGGAAAGAGGACCTGAAAATAAATAAAAGGGAGGCACACCCCTTTTATTGTATAAACTGTGGAACAGTCAAAATAGCTCAATCCAAAAGAATAAACTGAAGGTTCAAATGAACCCTGCACAGGAAGGAGAGCCCTGCTCAAAGAATTAAAGGAACAGCAGGAGAAAAGTTACCATAAGTAGCTGTTTCAGTTGCACTGCAATGAAGTTCCATTAAGATTCTCACAAGAGCATTTCTGTGCTTGTATGTTCCTTCCAACCTCCAGTAATCTCATGAAATTCATCTCATGGAAAAGCTGGGAGGTAGACACTTGTAGAAGTCTGTGCAAGATAGAGAAAAAATTGCAGAGGAACAGGACACCTTACTGTTAGATACTGAGACACCTTTTCTTTAGGTTAAAACAAGAGATATACATGAAGTTCTCAAATCAACAGGGACTAGCAGGAGGAAGAAACCAGAGATATTGTGCTCAGATCAGATGGGCAGCTGATCACTCAGGGCTACATTCTCACACACTTTCTAATATTGAGTAGTACTTCATTTTGGAAGTAGCTCTCACTGAAATCAATGGAGTTGCTCACACTACTCAATGTGAGTAATGATGGAAGAATTTAATACTTAGAGGAAAAAGCACCATGAAGTTGGGAGATGATGGAATATCCCTTCGTCTATGCTGAACTGGCCAGCTGCAAATCTATTTGACCAAAATAAACAACAGTTATCTCTGATATAGGGGATCCAGTCTGGCAAGAGAGCCACAATTCTAGAGTAATGCCAAAATCAGACACACGCTATTAATGACTTAAGTGGTCTACAGGAACGTATCAGAAGACCTGTAATTGTAAAACTACAAGTACAGCAATTTCAGTACCCTAGTGTTCCCTAAGGAGCTCAGGATTGTTGTACAGCCAGATCAGAAAGGATCAGATCAGTTATTATAGCTTCAAGCACCAAACCGAGACCAGGTTACAAAAGGGTATAGAGACTAAGAAAGCTATAATAAAGGCTATACATTTAGGACTGAAACTGCGTACTTACGGGGAAAATACATGCTCAGTCTTATCTGCAGCAGATTTTCAAGACACAATACATAGAAAAAGGATGGAGACAATTTTTAATAACATTTGACCAGAGCGGTTCAGCAACCCAGAGAAACCCTTTTGGATTGTTTAATTTGCTGGAAGAAGCTGCAGCAGCATATTATGTCTGCATCTGACCAAGCCAAGTATTACCTAAAGCAAATGTTTACAGGCAATAATGACAAGGCTATGCAGTGATAATATTGAGGCTGAAATGAGGCAATATTTGGAAGGTCCCAGAGGATGAACCTTGCTTGAGGATATGAGCCTTATCTATTGTAATGAGATGGATCAACAACCAAAGGGGATTCACTGGGGCAGAGCCTTTTCAGCAGATTGAAGCAGCCAGCCAGAGCAATCCCAAGGCAGCCAGAAAACACAAAGCATAAACAGGCAAGAAGAAATGCCTAATGTTTCAGAAACTAGAGAACAACAGCAGTGTTACCACAACAGGTGGTGTCATTGGGAAAGAGGGTCCAATACCAAGGATCTGCTGAGAGTGGATTGATGGAACAAGCTTGGGGTCCTAGGAAAAGCCGGCATCATCATTCTATTCAAGGGGGTCCCGAATGCCATTGTGATGACCCTTCCTTCTGTGGCAGTGAAACACACTACACAGAATGAGGTATCAAAACAGGAGTTGGGAAATGAGAACTCTGAGTGGATCTCTGTCTTGCCATTGGATTGACCAATGCAAGCAGCGGCTGTCTAGTACTGTATGGATAACATAGAGACCTATTTTTAGATGGCATCCTGATGTACAGCAAGGGTTTTAAGCAGTACATGGAAAATATTTTTAAAAAGTGCTTGAGAAATTGCAAACCTATGGGGTTAAATTAAAAATGGTCAGCATGACCACCTCAGAAAAAGAGAAATCTGGTAGCTGGGAAGGTTAATTTCAAGAGAAGGGTATGAAGCAGACAGTTGACATACGACCACCACCATTCAAAGTCTGAACACTAGAGATCAGAAATATTATCTATCCTACCTATCTCATAGAACTGGAAGGGACATTGAAAGGTCATCGAGTCCAGCCCCCTGCCTTCACTAGCAGAACCAAGTACTGATTTTGCCCCAGATCCCTAAGTGACCCCCTCAAGGATTGAACTCACAACCCTGGGTTTAACAGGCCAATGCTCAAACCACTGAGCTGTATTCCATGAGGTAGAAAAAGCTAACAGATTTCTTGAGGGTTCATTAGATACTTCTTCAATTGCTAAATCCTTACTGGGACCCTTTTAAAAAGGACCTAATTAACAGGGGAACAAGAAACTTTCTACTTGCTTCCTGCCCAGAAAGACACCAGGAGGTATTGGAAATGCGGATTAACAGTTTATCTACCCCATTTGTGACCCAGTCAGAATTCAGCCAACCATTCATTGTAATCATTGTGTTGGCTAAAGGGCTAGGGACATTATTGTATCAGCAGTGTGAGGATAAATTGCACATAATAGCCTTTGGATCACAAACATTTATCCAGGTAGGAATTGTACTGCCACATGCATTCCAGGAAATCAGAATTCTCCACTTTAAAGCAAATTCTTACTGAACAGTTTAGGCTCTATCTGTACTGTGCTCCACACTTTTCTGCCTATATTGACTATGACAAAGCTAAATGCCTTGCGCTACTGATGGGTATCAGAATTAAAGATTTCAATTTCATCATAAGCCTGGGAAAACTCAACATCAATGCAGGTTCTTTCTCTGTATATGGATAACCTATACTTGGGGTCAGTACAATGGCCATGGGTGACTAGTAGACAATCCCAGTTTGAGGAGAAAGTATACCAGCCCTTATTCCAGACATGTCCAGACAGCAATGGGAGATGATCCTCTCCTCCTCACACCCTTCCTTCAGCCAAGAGGTGCTCAAAGTAACACAGGGTAAGAAACCCTACAGAACCCTAAAGCCTCACTGAGATGAGTAACTGAGTGGTAAGGCAGAAAGCAAGGCACTTAGTAGGACACAAATGGCAGCAGACTCCAGCTGTGAGGCTCTTGATACAAGAATGAGTCTGACTTAAGATTGAGGAAGAATTCAAACCCCCCCCCCCCCCCCAAAATAAACAAAACATCCATGTTGTGCTACCAGAACTCTATAAACTTTTGCATGAGAATAAGGCCCATCTTGGGAATGAATGTGTGCGCTCTTTGAGGCAAGAATTGTCTTGTGCACCTGTTTGTACAATGCCTAGTACAATGGGGCCCCAATGTTGGCTGGGGCCTTAAGGTTTCTACTGTGACATGATAAATAAAATTTCATTCAGCACAAAAGCTATTCTATTAGCCACAAATGAAGAACTAGAATATATTAGCAATGTGTCAGTTATTTAACAGGGACAATTTCAGAAAAAGCGCCCCCTTGCACAATATTACCACCACTATCCTCTGCTAGGTCATGTGCACTGACATTTATGCATTAGAAAGGAAGGGACTACAAGTATATTGTAGTGTATAATAAATCACACTCAGGTCTGCCCAACAACCAATCAGGTACAACAGCTGCTGACTGATTATTCAGAGACTTTACCCTTCAGTTTGGGTTTCCTGAGAAGACTCGTGAGTGAGAACTTGAGAATCAACTATTCAAGAGATTTTGCAATGATAATGGGACACAAAGCTCGTGTTGCGCTCTCTACCATGAGCAAGAAAAATATCAGCAGCATTATGAACATTACCAAAAGGAACAACATTCACATTTGAAGGATTATGTTAATTGAAAAGTACATGTGCCAACCATAGAACTACCATCGACACTTTTTAAAATTCTGTGTGAAGTAAAAAAATTTAAAAGTCAGGCCAACTAGGTAGACCAATGATAAGAACAGCTGATGAGAGACTATGAAGTCGCTGTGGAAAAGAGTAGAAACTCAGCAGCAAGAGGGAAAGCTTATTGCATGTCAGAAAGCTCAGAGCAGAGCTTTTCAAGCCATGAGAAAATTTTAGTGACCTTCTGTGATAAATGAAGGGGGGAGAAGGGTAGCTCCCTTTTATGGACACCCAGCCAGCCAGTTAGCTATTAAATCCCTCTTTGTAGCTGTTCTCTACTTGCTTTACCAGTAAAGGGTGAAAGGTTTCACTGCTATGCATAGGTAAAAGAAAGTGAGTGGGCACCTAACCAAAAGAGCCAATGGGAAGGCTAGAGCTTTTTAAATTTGAGAAAAAACTTCCCCTTTGTCTGTCTGTTTTTCTCCAGAGAGAGGCGGACAGGGCAGAGCTATGCTGTAAGAAGCTTGGACCAGGTATGAAAAAAAAAAAAAATCATCAGTATCATACCTAGAACTACTCATTTAAAACCCCAGATATGTAAGTAGATCAGGAAATGTCTAGGAAGATGCTATTAGGTTTATCCCTTTTATTTCTTTATGGCTTGTGGATTCCTCTGTGCTAACCTCAAGTGCTTTTGTTTTGCTTGTAACCTTTAAGCTGGACCTCAAGAAAGCTATTCTAGGTGCTTAATTCATGTAGTTTTTTTTAAATCTAGCAATAGCCTGAGTTTCCAGATGTATTTTCTTTCTTTTTTTTAAATTAATAAAATTTACCTTTTTTTAAGAACAGAATTGGATTTGTGTGTCCTAAGAGGTTTGTGCACATGTTGTTTAATTAGCTGGTGGCAACAGTTGATTTCTTTTGTTTTTCTTTCTCAGCTCTTTCCTGGAGGGGGAGGATGAAAGGGCTTGAGGGTACCCCACAGGAAGTAATTCTGAAGTGCGCCTTCCTAGGCTCTCAAAGGTGTTCTGCACTTGGGTGGTGGCAGCATCTACTAATCCAAGGTCAGAGAAAAGCTGCAACCTTGGCAGTTTAATACAAGCTTGGAGTGGCCAGTATTAATTTTTAGAATCCTTGCGGGCCCCCATCTTCTGCACTCGGATTGCCAGAGTGAAGAATTAGCTTTGACAGCTTCCTCTCCGGAAGACTCACATCCTCCCAATATGACCTAATTTACATTGTAGAAGACAGGATTCTGTATAGAAGATGAAACCCCAAAGAAGAACAGGTGCAACTGAAGCACTTCCTTGTGATGGCCTTCCAGCTGTGAAGGTAACTGGAATACCAACCTGAAGGGAAGGCTTGAGCACAAAAGATAAGCTATAGGAACAAGCAATTCAACAGGCTATCAGATAAAGTCACTTGTAGCCAGGTACAGGCACAGCCTTTAGGAGATTATCTTGAAATACTGATTACACTGGTCTACAATTTTTGAGAAGTCGTCTGCTTCAGAGATAAAATGTGCTATTTATTATGTATTTTGATGTGCTGAATTCAAATATGACAATTAAAACAACTGATTGGCTACTGTTTAAGATATTTAAGTTTTTACATTTTATGTCTATGTATATTGTGTAGATAGTAGAGTTTTAATCATAAATTGTAAACCTAGGTCTTTTCATGTGTTTATGGTTGATTTACATGATAATATTTCACCTGTCCTGTTTATGTAACACTTTAAAAATCAGCAAAAGGGTTATATAAATAAAATTTATTATGAAACAAAAGGCAAAAAACTATTCTGTACATAATTTAGTCCTATTCAGTGTCTACTCGGCGCTTCATGGCTTGTCTCTTGTATTCATTAAATGGAGCATCTCTTGTCACTGTCCAGCAATGGTCTGCAAGCATTGATGGGCTCCATTTGCCCTGATAGCGTTTCTCCATTGTTGCAATGTCCTGGTGAAATCGCTCACCGTGCTCGTCGCTCACTGCTCCGCAGTTCGGTGGGGAAAAAAATCTAGATGAGTGCGCAAAAAATGTATCTTTAGTGACATGTTGCAACCAAGGCTTTTGTATGCCTTGAGGAGGTTTTCCCACCAACAACCTGTAGTTGTCTGCCTTGTTGTTTCTGAGAAAATTTATTGCCACCAACTGGAAGGCTTTCCATGCCGTCTTTTCCTTGCCATGCAGTGCATGGTCAAATGCATCATCTCGAAGAAGTTCGCGAATCTGAGGACCAACAAAGACACCTTCCTTTATCTTAGCTTCACTTAACCTTGGAAATTTTCCATGGAGGTACTTGAAAGCTGCTTGTGTTTTGTCAATGGCCTTGACAAAGTTCTTCATCAGACCCAGCTTGATGTGTAAGGGTGATAATAAAATCTTCCTTGATTCAACAAGTGGTGGATGCTGAACACTTTTCCTCCCAGGCTCCAATGACTGTCGGAGTGGCTAATCTTTCTTGATGTAGTGGGAATCTCTTGCACGACTATCCCATTCTCAGAGAAGACAGCAGTACTTTGTGTATCCAGTCTGCAGACCAAGCAAGAGAGCAACAACCTTCAAATCGCCACAAAGCTGCCACTGATGTTGGTCATAGTTTATGCACCTCAAAAGTTGTTTTATGTTGTCATAGGTTTCCTTCATATGGACTGCATGACCAACTGGAATTGATGGCAAAACATTGCCATTATGCAGTAAAACAGCTTTAAGACTCGTCTTGGATGAATCAATGAACAGTCTCCACTCATCTGGATCGTGAACGATGTTGAGGGCTGCCATCACACCATCGATGTTGTTGCAGGCTAGAAAATCACCTTCTATGAAGAAGAATGGGACAAGATTCTTTTGACGGTCACGGAACATGGAAACCCTAACATCACCTGCCAGGAGATTCCACTGCTGTAGTCTGGAGCCCAACAGCTCTGCCTTACTCTTGGTTAGTTCCAAATCCCTGACGAGGTCATTCAGTTCACCTTGTGTTATGAGGTGTGGTTCAGAGGAGGAGGATGGGAGAAAATGTGGGTCCTGTGACATTGATGGTTCAGGACCAGAAGTTTCATCCTCTTTCTCGTCTGACTCAAGTGAGAACGATTCTGGTGCATCAGGAACCAGCAGTCCTTCTCCGTGGGGTACTGGGCGTATTGCTGATGGAATGTTTGGATAATGCACAGTCCACTTTTTCTTCTTTGACACACCTTTCCCAACTGGAGGCACCATGCAGAAGTAACAATTGCTGGTATGATCTGTTGGCTCTCTCCAGATCATTGGCACTGCAAAAGGCATAGATTTCCTTTTCCTGTTCAACCACTGGTGAAGATTTGTTGCACAAGTGTTGCAGCATATGTGTGGGGCCCACCTCTTCTCCTGATCTCCAATTTTGCAGCCAAAATACAGGTGATAGGCTCTCTTAACCATAGTGGTTATACTGCGCTTTTGTGATGCAAAAGTCACTTCACCACAAACATAGCAGAAGTTATCTGCACTGTTCACACAAGTACGAGGCATCTCTGCTCACTTTGGCTAAACAGCAACGTGTCCCTTTGCAAAATCAAACACTGACAAATAAGAGAGCACGACACTGTATGATTTCTAGAGCTGATATAGGGCAATTTGTTCAGCAGAGTGATGTAAGCTTCGTTATGATTGCATCATCCATGACTTCTAGGAATAACATGATGCAATTCATATCATGTATGATGCAATACCAGCTTCAGATTGCATCATTCATTGTTTTGCCTAAAAAGCAAGTACTGTCCAAACCCAGTCATAGATTTATTCATAGATCCAGTCAAAGATGTATTTTAGTCATTTCTGGTTTAAATTGAGATCCCTTCCCTTTATAACTCACTTATCCTCCGCCATTCCCAAGTCAATATTGGGTAGTATATACTGACCCAATAGCATATCTTGAAAACTAGAGCCAATCAACAATTTTAAGCATAATTTTCGTTCTCAGTGACCCAGAATTAGTAAAGTTTGACTACATTTATTTCAGAAGCATTTTGGCTGTAGAGCAGTGTTATAATTGCCAGAAAGTTGAACTCCCAGGCACTGATATCATAAAGACAAATACCTTCCATGATCATTTAGGACAAATATGCTATCAAGTATGGGGCCTTCAAGTGGAGACACTAGCTCTAGAGGACCCTTGCAATCAATGACATCTTCCATGGCATACGGTATTTTTTCTGTCAGTGGAAAATATCAATAGTGTCCAAAATGGATACTAGCAATTCTAGCGATGGGATTGGAGCTTTATAGTTGCTCCATACAGTTAAACAAACAAACACACACACACACACACACACACACAGAGTATATATGTTTAATGCCATTTTAAAATGTTGAAAGTGACATTTCTATAAAGAAAGGGAGTGGCTTCAGACAATAGAAGAATAAGGCCACAGTTCTGGTACTTGTGGTTATTAACATATAATTTAATATTTGGATCCTAGAAGCATATTTTAAACACCTTAAACTGGGTAGTTTGTTCAAAGGGGATGCAAAGTTGCAGGCTGGACCACGGCATAGGAACTGCTCTTTGTGGCTCCTGTCTTCGTATCTGGTAGAGCAGCAGGAGCATGGGTGGGAGCAGAAAATGCGAAACTAGGGAGAACAAAAGAGGGTGAGGGACACAGAGGGATTGGAGGACCTTTCCCCTTTATTGGGAAAACTTGGACAGTCAGAGAAGCCCAGTCCAACTGAGGTTCATGGAAAATCAAAGTTTAGAGGAGCTCTGTACAGACAGGAGATCCCTACCCAGAGAAATTAAGGATCAGCAGGAAAAGTTACTGTTTCAGTCTAATTGCTAAAAGATGACTTCAGGTTCTCAAGAGAGTGTTTCAATACCTGTAAACTTCTTCCAACCCTTTTGTTTATAGAGTAGCAACATATGCACAGATTCCAGCACAAGAAAATGGGCTCCACTTTTCCTACAGCAGAAGAGGCAAGTATTAACGTTAAGATCCCACCTTTTTATTTTAAAATGATTGACTAGATTTTAAAAAGTACACAAATAAGTCCAGATTTGTGAGTTTGTATTTTTTGTGTAGACAACATGGGTATCTGACCAATTTTATAAATTCATAAATCAAGTATGTTTTCAATCCCTGCCCTGTTCCCAAAAATGTCATTTCCATTGACTCAAAAAAATATTTAAGGCAGGCCCTAGGAAAAAATGTTACCATGTACAGTGTAACCCATTTACAGTATATTTAACAATTTTAGTGACCTCTGTTTATGGTTTATAAATCTTGATTTGTTTCAGCTCATTACAGCATGTGAGCTGCAGTTCCGGTTATGGGGAACCCCAGCTTATTTTGTAAAATCTGGTTCAATGGAGAAAGCAAATTCACTATCAGAGGGTTACCCTGTGTTGCATTTTTTTAAGAAGTAAAGCAACATATATGATGGTTCTCACTGGCATTTGTAACGGACACCTAGTGAGGCAACATTATCTTTCAAAATTACCTCTTGTTTTCATAGGTAATAAATTTCAGTAGATTGAAAACCATTTGGAAGAACTCTGGTATAAAGAGTCAGAATAATTAATTGTTCCAGTTCTGGCTTTGACACTGTAGATATTATTATTTGGCATATTTCACTGGGAGAATTATCTTTGTTATCACAGGCATAACCGCATGCATCTTACAAAATAGCTTTCAAGAGTTTGGCTACTGGCAGTATTTGTCTTGTAGTAATGTATTACATAACAATCAATGCTGTTGCTCTATTTTTCTCTGTGGTTTTTGTAAGTTTGACCTCAAGATGCAAAATTAATTTATTTTTGCTGAGTAGCAGACTGGGAGGTAGATCTTAGCTCTGCCACTGAGTTGCTGTGTGACCTTACCTTAACCTCCCTCTACCCAAGTATACTTCTCTATATAAAAAAAGCATAATGATGTTCACCCACCTTATCAGGGTCCTGTGGAACTTTATTAATGAATGATTGTAAAGTGATTTGAGCTCATCAAATTGAGAGGAGTTATATGAGTATTATAAAATAAACCTCCAGGCATTTTAAGAATTGGTAAGTTTGAGGAAGGGAAACATTTGAAATATGTCAAATTGTCCCCCTATCCCAAACAAAATTTTCTATCAGATGAGAACTTAAGATGGATATAAAACTGCTGCAATGTTCTTACCATAACAATCCACATAATATTAGTAGACACTAAGGTTATATATCATACTCAGTACATAATCCCTGGTATTACATTTTAGAGAGTTTACATTAATTTACCTGAATTAACCAACAACTTAACATCCATGCAGAACATGTCCAAATTTGCCTTGCCTACTTTACTTATCAACTTTGACAGATGCTAAATACCATCAAATACTAGAGTTTAAAATTAGCCATACAAATTCCATTTTGTACACAATTTTGCAGGGAAGTCTGTACTTTACTACTCACAGAGCTGTCTTTTTTAAATGAGCCAACGTAAGTCGGGCAAAGAAAAATATATGTATTAAATAAATATGGATATCAGCCAGGTCAACCATTAAACACAGATCAACAGCTAAAATATGAGTCATTAATGCTTAAGGAAATGCTTGATGTGGAAAGCCAGTACAGCAACAAGGATCAATGCTAAGGACATCACATCTTTTGTAGCAATAGCTTTAATTAGGTTCTCTCTAAGTGTAGAGCTCATTGTCTGGAAGATAAGAATGGGGGAGGAAAATGGAGCTGGATAAATATTCTCTCAATCTATTTGCAAGAAAGAAAAAAAACACCTCTGGCTTCCAACAAACAGCAGTTCAGAGACACTACAGCACCAAGAGGTGGACAGTAGGAATTTATTTCTGTCAATTTAAGCCCAAGACAAAAAAAATATGACAACCACAAAAAATGCTTTATGAGAGCACTTGAACAAACATTTTGGAAGTCTAGTGAGAATAATATGTGGTTTCAAATTTTCGTGGACTTCAGCAAAGTCATTTTTAGGTCTTTAATCTTTTTAAATGGACTGGCAGTATACTGCACTAAGAAAAACACATGGATTTGGAAGGGAATTGATATCACTGCTAAGCATCTACAAGTGGAAAAAAACAAAAGAAACCCCTGCATCCTAGGGTGCCAACAAAGAATGATCTTTCTGGTGAAGTGCAAAAGACAAGATGGAATTTATAATATTTGAAATATTAATTTATATAATGCCTATCAAAATACCCTAGACACTTAGAATGGACTTAAAGATGAAAGTAAAGCCACCATTAAAGTCAGCATAAATACAATAAACCCAATGGCATGTCAAAGGCCCCTTGAAATAAAAAATGGGCTTTAAAAAAAGGCTAATTCTATAGCTTTGCACAGATCAAGTAGGGAAGGTGTTCCACAGACCCAGAGATACACATAGTCACTTTATATACACAAATCACTTTAAGAGTCCCCCAATGGTTTTGGTTTTTTGCTCAATTACAGTCCTTGTCCTACGGAAATTCTTCGCAGATCTTCCACTGACTTCAGTGGGGGCTGGATCAGGCTCCTGGTGAGGTTCCAGAAACTCAGGAAGGTTTATAGTCTCTTGATAACATCAGTAAATCAGATGTTGGACAACTGGGTTTCCTACCCAAACTTTTTAATCATTGTAATTCAAAAGCGGGGGGGGGGGGGGGGGGGAATTTGTCACTTACACAAGAACAAGGGGACACTCAATGAAAATGAAAGGTAGCAAATTCAAAGCCAACAAGAGAAAATATTTTTGTCACATGATACACAGTGTGCCTGTGGAACTCATTATCCCAAGATATCATTGAGCCCAAAAAGCTTATGAGCATTAAATAAAAAGCTTTGGATACCTACCTGGATAACAAGATCATGCAGAACTATACTAGTAAATATGTAAAAAAGAGCTTTGGAAGATGTATAAACCTGGACTCTTCAAGGTTTATGCCAATGTCTAACTATTAGGGATTAGGAGGAAACCTTTGTGGGGAGGGTGGAGAAACAGGTTAGCCCATGACTGCCTTCAGTTTTTTGCATCTTCCTCTGAAACATCTGGTACTGGTCACGACCAGCAATGGGACACTGGAGTACATGGGCCAATGGTTCAGTACAGCATCTTATGCTACTACCTGTCTTTAACTGTGGGAAATTTGAAAGAGAAATAACAACTAGTTCATAAACTGTCTCTCCCATCACTGATTTGTGTGATATGAGAATTAGACAGGAAGGTCTAGAGATCTACTCTCCCCTCCATCCCCCGTAACCACACACTGCAGTTCAGGGTCACTGCTTAGTACCAGCCAAAACTGTTTGGAGTGTTCCGGGCTCAGATCCCTCTCCACCAGGGTTATGATCACGTGATTTGAATAGGACCTTTTTAAACACTGAAAACTAAACACCTCCTTGCGCTTCTTGGAACATTTTTGTTTAAAACAGGACTGGTTTTGATAGAAGACGATTTCCCCTGGTTTTATTTTTAAAGCGGACTATAGGACATGTTGAAGCAGAACAATTAGCAGAAGCAGCAGGGGATGCTTGCCAATAAACACCAAGATTTGAGGTTAAGCAGCTGTAAATCTACATTAATCGTTTGAGGAATTCAACTATTTACAGAAGCTTTTACAGAGCAAACAAATAAGAAAGGAGGGGGAAGAGAAAAGAAAGAGCAGCTATCCTTACCTTCACATTGTTTCCCTTCTCCTTTATAACCCGGTTTACAGATGCATTTGTAGGATTTAGGTGTATTTTGACATATTGCATCAATGTGGCAGTCGTCTGTCCCTTCGGCACATTCATCAGCATCTGTAATCACAGAATGAACACATGAGAGATCGAATAAGAGATCTCAATAGTGAGAGATCAAAAAACCCTTTACATGGACACTCCAACTGAAGAAGCTGTTTAGTTGACTGCCTTCTGAGTCTCACTATGAACAGAGGGGTTTATTTTATTTGGTTATTGTTGCTGTTGTTCTTTTTTACTTGTATAAAAATATTCCAAGCTTTAATTCTCTTAAGCTAGTTTTATTCCTCCACAAAGTTTAAAGGCTCAAAAAATCCTACACATGCATTAGGAATTAAATCATTTGCATGTATTAGAAGTTTTGAATCTACACAGTCTGTAGTGTAGATCTACTCTGGAAAAGTGTACACACTAATTTTAACCACCTCCATTAGTCTGTCTAATCAAAATAAGAGATGGTTTAAGTGACCCGGAAAAGGAAATTTGGATATTGCCAGAAAACTTATCTTTTTAATTTAGAAAGATAGATACCAGTTTAAATAAACTATCTTAGCAGGGCAATGAGAAAAATATTTGAAGAGTCAAACTACATTAATCCTTTTTTATTAAGGGGCCAAAAAAATAAATAAATAAATAAAAAAACACACCAACCCCCCAACAATGAATGGGAGAGCATAGGGAACTCCAGAAATGTGTGGGGAGAAAAGTAACCTGCAGTAAATGTATATATACAGCCCAAAACTCATTTAAAAGAAACCGCATGTTCAACCTTTCTGAATGTTCTCCTTCCAGAGTCTTTAATGATGTGTAGACTTTTTAAACAAGGATACTTTTTTTTAAAGCAATCTTGTAACCCCCCCAATGATGAACACTGGTTGTCTCCTTAGATTTTTTTTAAAGGGGGGGGGAGGGAGAGAATGGGTTGAGAAGAAGGGAATGTTAATGAAGTGAACATATAAAGATAAGCTAACCCTTTCCACTGAAGTTCTGCGGATGTACGTGGGAAAATTAAAAATCCAGTGCAAACTACACACACTTCCTCCTTTCTCCATCTACTGTAGTTGAACGCATGAAGTGACTGAGAAGAGGCAATGAAGTTGCCAGGGGGGAGGGAAATGACTGACCCTTTGGAAGAATGTCAGTTTCTGTGGGAGACTGGCCCTCCAAAGCCTCAGCGCTAAAGGAAGAAAGTGGCCATGGGCTATTGACTGCTGTCTTAATGTCAATAAGGAAAATCCCCCTTAGTGGGAATACACTTCAAATGGATTTCCTCACAATTTAATGCAGTAGGCACATCTGGGGCTCCCTAGCTAGACACACACACACAGACGTAGAGGGAGCTCTCTGATCAGGAGTAATATTTTATTATCTGGGTAACAGTTAAAGCACGATAAAGTGAAGCTAGGATTTATGCTTATAAAGTAACGCGGGCGGGGGGGGGGGGGGGGAAGAAGGAATCCAGTGACATCCATGTGCAGTTTGTTTCATGCCAATTAGATTAACAGATCCTCAGAAAAGGTGCAGTAAAGTGAAAACAGTTGTATTGTTAGCTTGAAATCCTAACGCTAATTGTTTCAGAAATGCTCACTCAGCCATCTCCAGTGATGAAACAAGGATCCTTCAAAGTCACCGGGGACAGGAGGGGCTATTTGGAGGGAGGCGAATAATCAGATATTGCACACATCAGAGAACTTTGCAAAGAGGGGGAATAAAGGACAGAATTGCTTTCAGGGTGCACCTTCGCTTTCCTTTAAGAATCTGAACAAGCAAACAACAAGGAATCCGGATTATTATTTTTTAAAGGAATAGGAAGAAAAAAAGTTTTTTCCCCTCTCGAACGCTGAGTATTGTGTCTCCTTGAGAAACGCAGGGCTGCTGTAATCGGGTTCCTTCTTTCTTTCCCTTTCGTTTATTTTAGCTGCTGAGCCAGTTCAGATCTAGCTGTGATTTACGTGAATTCACTTGGGGAGGGAGGGGGGGAGGGCTGAGGGTATTTTGCTCAGATCAACCACAGATTCAGTCAAGCACAAAAAGAAGAGAAGATTTTTTTTTAAAATGCCTTGGTTCATATTTTTGAATCATTAAACTGGCACCCATCTCCCGTCAAGATCAGCAAAAGTGACAGCTGGGCTCTTTATAATGCCGTCAAAAATTCAAACTGCATTGAGCCAAGGGGGACATTTCGCAGCAACCAGAAGATGCCTGGGAGTCAGGCGTGAATGCCAATGAGTCAAATGAAAAGGGCAAAACCAATTATGAGCTTTTCCCCTCCTACTAATTTCACGTTGTCTTTCTTGGGCTACAACAATTTGTACAAGGGCATCGTGCATTTTGCTTCATCAAGCCCTTTATATTTTGGGAGAAGCGATTAAAAAAATCCCACCTTAAGTCGTTTTTTTTTTAAATCAAACTTCAGGAGCTATATATATCTTTACTAACAAACCGGGTAAACCCTCACTGGTTTACAGCATTTCTATTGAGAGAAATTACAACATAGCGAAGTTTATATTTTATAGAGGGGGGGAGGCTATTTAAAAGGTATAAGATAAGTGGAGGGTAATATCAGGTCTTTAGGTTAATGGAAGGACTCGGGAAACTTTAAAATATACAATATCTAACTTTCTCCTTGCACAGAACCTAGATTTATTTGCACCAGTTATCTATTTTTACAAGTACTTATGGGAAGTAACTTTTAAAAAAAAAATCCTTCCAAAAACGTCTCTTTGAATATAAGAGCATCAAACACAGAGGACAACTCCTCCCCACAGCAACTTTTAAAGCCCTTCGCAATATTAGCAGCAAAATAGATCTATTCTCAATCCTCCCTCCTTCCCCACACCTTTATAGAAGAAGAAGAAATACAGTCCCTTCATCAGCAATTGCTTTCCACAACCCGAGTCTAAAGAAAGAGGAGTAGGTGAAAGATCTCTCTTACCTGGGACCCCATTGCCTCCCGCAAACCTGCCAGTATATAAGAGAGCGAAAAACAAACAAAAGTGCCATGAAAAACAAACAGTCCCCATGATAATGATATGATTCGATGCAGTTGGTGTGTTTCTTTGATAAGAGACGCGCTTGGGACTGGCAGAGGGGAGCCAGAGAAACTGACGCGCTGACAGCATCCCGCTGATTCGCAGAGGGACCCGGGGGGTGGGCGGGACAGACGGGGAGGAATTGCCAATCCCTCCTCGGGCTCTGGAGAGAGGGGAGGGGGAGGTGGAAAGGCAGCAGAGGGGAGGGGCCGCTGGTGGAGGGAATTGAACTCTTCACAGAGCCTTTTAGGAAAGATTTGTATTCCTTCCCTCTCCCCCCCAGCCCTTCGCTCTATTCTCCCACTTGTCCTTGCTACCTTGTACTCGTTCCCACAGGTAAGAAACACACAGGATGGGGCTGGGGGGGGACTGGTTTCATTGCCACGAGTCATTTTTCAGTACTAAACACTGGGGACACTCAGTGGAAAGGTTTATTTTTTTCTTAAATATTCAAGGGTCTAATTGACCCCTTTTCACTTAGATCTGGTGGGAGGGGGGCTTTTCTTGGTGAAATAACCCCCCCCCCCACACACACACACACAGTTCTTTCCCCTCCTCCCCCGGCCCTTTCGTGCTGTAGAAAGCTTCCCACATCGCATCTGCTCCAAGAGTCTCAGGTACGTCGAAAGTCCTTAAGGAGCCTTAAATGTTCTTGTGGGTTACTCAGCCTCTGCCCCCTTGGAGGGTTTCAGTGGCTGCCTGCATTGCAAAGAAATGGCTCCTCTCAAAGTAAAGGCAGGAGGCTTTGAAGACAGGCAGTCCAACAAACCCAACAGCAGATCTCCTTGACAACCAATAAGAGGGATCCCCCCCTTCCCCGGGCTCAGACTAGAAGAAAACTTTTTTTTTTTTTTTGTCCCCTTTGCCTTCCCCAGCCTCATCTAACTCTTAGTGTTGTCTTTTCCACTTGCCTCGGGTCATTACCAGCCACTAGATTTCCATAACGTTTTAACAGAATTCTAGGGCTTTAGTACAGACAGACAGAATAGCGAGGAAACTGATCTCGATTTGTTTGACAATCCCAGCACAACGGCGAGAGTTTTCTTACCCCTGTTGTTTTACAAACTAAGTCCAAACTTCAGTGATTCATAAACTATCGATTCATGCAGCTCTATTGCACAGAGGGAAACTGTCACTTGTCTGTTAGGAGCTATATTTGTTACCTGCACTATCTCAAGTCCCCTAAAGGTTGGAGACTCGGAGTTCGCGTTTTATATTCTACTCTCTGGACGATTTCCATGCAGTAGAAAACATTCTCCTTCTGCTTCCCTCCCTCCAAAAAAATTTGATGTAGCTGGATACATTTTGTTTAGATCAT
Source organism: Trachemys scripta elegans (assembly GCF_013100865.1). Lineage (NCBI taxonomy): Eukaryota > Metazoa > Chordata > Testudines > Emydidae > Trachemys > Trachemys scripta. The sequence goes on from NC_048298.1 coordinate 120,297,127, forward strand.
ATCAGTTTCATCCTCTCTTCTGAGAAATATTTTGCTTCAAACGCAAACATGGACAGCAGCTTTCTTTCGAAAAGGGTAATCTGGCAAATGTAAACTTTGATCCATACATATTAGTTTTTTAAGAAGAATTATTAAATGCTTTAAACATACATCTTGTTCAAGCTGATTATATATCAATGGTTTTTACAGATACCTCCCCAGTGAAATACTGGCTACTGCAGACTTGTTTTTCACCATTTGAAATCAAAGTAGAATGCCCTTTAGGTAGAAATAAAATTGACTTCTCATTATGTTCAGAATAATAAAAACCCTTTGATAATCTAATCTGCCTCCTTTTTACCAAGTTCTCTCCAATTATATGCATTTGTTTTTAGCACCATATATCTGCTCATAAGAGTAACATCAATATTTTAAGTTTTATGAAGGAAATAAAGACAAATCTGTCCCTGTCACTTCGTGCATTATATGAAGTAATGACATGACAAATCATTTTTCTACCCAAACTAGCTTTTTCTTATAGAAAATGATCTACTGTCAAACTGCCAATCATTAGTTTAAGAGGCCACAGTATAAAATTGTTTGATTTCTGAATGTTTACACAGCTTGTTACTTGCTTGGTGGGTTGGTTGGTTTTATTTTTGTTATTACAATCCCTTATTTTTGTGTGAATAGGTTTTGAGATGCACTTGTGAGTTCTTTGCTGAAGTCTTCCCAGGGGTACACTGAGCGTTGCTTCTATGCGGGTCCCAAGAGAGACTACCTCATACCTTAGAGCTCCACCTAGTGAATTTTTTGCATGCTGTAATAGGAGTATTTTAATCTCATTAATAAATAGCTGAATTACACAGTTTAGTAGATAGCTACCATCACACTCTAAGCCTGCTGGAAAATACTCTTATTTTCCAAGAGATTGCAGTAAGAATTTTGCCTGATAAATAAATAAAGGACTGAGTGCGTTATCTAGAATGTTAAACCCTTTCCTTTATGAATATTCTAGACTGCTGTTTTCTGAAATTATCATGTTGGATTTCTTTTCTCTTCCTCTTTCAGTTTCATAAGATTACATTTAATTGGGACAGAAGGGCAAATGAGATTTGCTTCCCAGTAAAGGAAGTGACTAGAAATGTCTGAGAATGAGACTACATCAACTTTTAAAGTCTTGAATATAGTTGTAGAAAAGTTTGTTAAATCAGCAGAATAATTGTATTTGACTACTGCGGTAATCTACTTTTTCTAGTACACAAAAATATTTTATCTTAAATCCATGCTAATTTGTCACTGGTCTTACTTTTTCAGTCTCTCTCTCTCTGGCTCCAGTGCTTCACAAACAATATTTCATGCAATTTAAATAATCTGCACTACACTCCTAGAATTGACCATACAGCATTAATGAAACATAATCACAATGATCCCACTATATCGCTCATGGAATATATACAGGGTGGAATGCAGGCCAGAGCTGAGAATCCCTCATGGAAGATGCCCTACCACCAGGGCCGGCTCCAGCATTTCTGCCGCCCCAAGCAAAAAAAAAAAAAAAAACCCATGATGGGCAGCAGTTCAGCAGCAGGTCCTTCGCTCCTAGAGGGAGTGAGGGACCTGCCGGCCCCGAATTGCCGCAGGTGCCGCCCCTCTCCCTGGGTCGCCCCAAGCACCTGCTTGTTAAGCTGGTGCCTGGAGCCGGCCCTGCCTACCACCAAGGCCTTCTCTTTTAAACTGGATTGCTGATTGCACCTGTGGCAGAATCACTTGAGGAAAGGTGTTTGTATAGTGCCTAACACAAAGGGGCCCTGAACCTTGACTAAGGTTCCTAGGCACTATCATAATACAAATAATAATGTGATCTATCAGTTAACCAGAGATCAATCAACATTGGGTTTTCATAGCAGATGTTCTCAAACTTGTTTTGCATATTGTGACCACAGCTTAATAATGAGGATTTCATGAACTACCTAAAACCCTTCCTGTCTTGATCACACAGCATACGCCTCTGCCTGTTCACAATCATATAACCTCCCTGTTGTTTATGTGGAAAATTAATACAGGTATTAGGAATAATGTACTTAAGCTTATTCTAATGTGATGTAGCATCAGGAAAGTAGGAGGAGCAGCCAGCCCCTTGTGACCAGCCAGCTGTCTGCTTGCTACAGGTATCAACGGAAGCGCACAAACCATAGTTTGGGACCCACTGCTTTGCACACCACCTGAAAACTTTCTGGGGACCAGTCCAATTGTTGGCCCAGTGTCAATACAGTACAAAGAATCTAAAGTCCTTCACATAAAAACGTCTAAAGTTTTGCAGGCCTTTTCCATAGGAAAAAAAAATAAGGTGCTTGTTATTTGACTTGACTCTTTTTAAAAACTCCAACCCAACTTTATGAACATTCACTCTGAAACAGGCTCTTCTAGCAAGGCCAGGGGCATAAATAAAAGCACAATTTACTAATAATAGACATAGACTTTTCAGGTCAGAAGGGACCAGATCTCTTCCAAGATGCAACTTATAGATGTTCACCATTCCAGAAACACTTTTGGAGGGCAGACCATAGCATTTATGGTATCATCAACTCTTCCACTGTTGATGGCTGACATCAACATTTACAGAGAACATTTTAAAAAAGTCTCATGTAGCATAAGGGGAGGTAGGGTGGTCATGTGGCTAGGGCACTAAACAGGGAGTCAGGAGACCTGTTTTCTGTTCCTAGCTCTGCTCCTACCTATTCTATTGTATGAATGTGGGCAAGTAACTTCTCCTCTCTGTATTTCAGTTCCCTCTCCCACCCTGTGTCTATCTTGTCTGTTTAGACTGTAAAGCTCTTTATGGCAGAGACTGACTTTCACTATAGGAGTGTATAGTGCCTAGCACAAAGGGGACCTAATCTCAGTTATATCCTCTAGGCACTATTGCAATATAAATAATAAATCCTCTCATCCCACTCTATGGTGTGGGGGAGCTCTAAATTAAATCGGCGTGATCCCACTGGGCAGGATAGGGGAGGGAGGCAAATTCCCAGAGTTTGCACAGAGGATGTGTATACTGCACTTTGATGTAAAGAGGATTTTTCTGCAAAGGGATTGGCATGGTAAATCCCAAGCAGAACATTCTGCTGTCCATCCCTCTCATCACACAGGGCACACTAGCCATGGGGAATGACTGCAGTGAGGAATGTGGATTTGCACCACTGCAGCTTTGAGGAGAATGATTTCTTCCTCTCAAGCCACCAGATGTCCCCTGCACATGGCCTATGTTCTCACAGAGACAAGGATTTGGCCCTTTTGAGAGTAACTTCCCACATGTCTCCACTATCACTGAAGATGTATGTCCAAATATGCTTTCTCCCTCACCACCACTTCCTGTTTAAGAACTTGATCCAAAGCCTCCTAAACTCTGTGAGTCTTGCCATTTATTTCAATAGGTTTTGGTTCAGGCCTTTCATTTGCAGGGAAGCCATTTGTTTATGAGATCATGTACTTTTAGAGGAATTCTGCGCCACTGCGCATGCACAGAATTCTGTCCCCCGCAGATTTCTTTGCTTCCCCACAGAAAAATGACTTTCTGATGGGGAAGCAAAGGGAAGCCACACGAGCAGTCATATGACCCTCCCCAGCAGTATGTTTTGGGTGCCCAGGGCAGCTGTCAGAGAGGTAAATCACTGTGGGGCAAGGGACAGGAATGGGAAAGACCTGGCTGGTGGCTCCTAACCTTGCACTGGGCTCAGCTGCTAGTCCCAGCTTGGGTGGGGAGGATGGGACTTCCTCTTCCCCTGCACGGCATCCTTGGCCAGGTCAGACCCACTCCCAGATTTCTCCCCCAGCTGCAGGAGACTCTGCAAACTCCCCGTTCCCCCCTCCACTTCCTGCACCCATCACTCCTCAGCTGTAGGGGGAGGGATCCCTGTACAGGAAGCTGCTCCCCCATCTGCCCAACCCTTGTGCATCCAGACCTCCTCATACCCAGACCCTTCCACCGAGCCTCATCCCCCTGCACTCAGAACCCCCAATGAGCCCACTCCCCCTGCACCACCCCAATGAGCCACCTGCACCCGGATCCCCACCCCATTAAACCCCAACCAGCTGCATCTGGATCCCCACTGTGCCCCACTTCTGCAGCATTTGTACCCCCCACACCCAGACCCTCCTGCTGAGATCAATCCTCTACACACCCTGACCCCCCTGCTGAGCCCCAACCACCTTCACTTGAACCCCCCTGCAGAGTCCCATTACAGAACCCCCCAACAAGCCTCTGTGCATCCAGATCTCCCCCCGTACCCAGATCCATCACTGAACCACCTGCACCCAGATTGCCCCAGAGAGAACCCTCTCAACCCACACCTGGATTCCCTCACACTAAGCCCTTCCACACTTGGATCCTGCCTTGCTGAGCCTGCCTGTCCACACCTGGTGCACTTGACACGGAGGGTCAGGGCCCTGGGTTGTTCTGGGGCAGGCCTGGTCCTGGCATTGTGTCAGGGTTGGGTGCAGCCTCACTGCTGAGTTCATGTCCCAGGTGGGAGCTGCACAGTGACCTCCCAGCTCTGTGCAGCCAGTGGCCTGTGTTCCCCACTGCCATGGTGGAGCCTCCACATTTATTTGACAAATAAAATTTCCAAATTTTGCAGAATTTTAAAATATTGTGTGCAGAATTTTTTATTTTTTGGCACAGAAAGCCCTCAGGAGTAATCAAGGTTTGTGGTGGAAATGAAGGAGATCTCACACCTGCAATATTCTGACCTCACGCTGCAAAATCAAGCAGGAGAAAAGAGGCTGGAAAAGAGAAAACCTTTATCATAAAAAACAAACAACAAGGGCTGGATGGAGTTTGACATGGCTCTGACTCTCTTGGCAAAAGCCATTAATTTTAGGGGAGTTCAGAACAATGCATGGCTTTTGTAATCCACTGCCCAAGACTCTATCGGACATTTTTACAAGATTGGCTGCAGTGTCCAGTGTAGTGTAATGGAATATTAGAGAGTGATCTGGGTTTTTCCAGTTGTTTAATTTAACTACTTGTAAATTATTTTTATTTCCTAATAAAGGATACTCTGCTCATAATAGTATGACTGACTTTTTGCCTCTCCTTTTCCTATAAATTGTATGTTCAGCTATGTGTTTACCCTGAGTCTTCCCATTTTATTAAAAACAACTAGCCTTGATGACAATATGGAATATTTTGCACTTCTAAGGTGCTTGGGTTGGGGAGCATACTTGAGACCTTTGAAGCTAGAGCTTACAGACAGAGCAGTTTCATGAACTCCAGGCCAGGTTATTGCTTTCCAAGAAAATACATTGTTTAACACAAGCCAGCAATTACCAGACAGTGATATCTGATAGACCTCAGATGATGAGGTTGAGATGGTGAGATTACATTACGTGACAGAAAGGAGGACACTGCTAGACACACAGCAGGAAGATGCAGGGGAGATTGGCAGACAAGAAAATATCCTGAAGAATGGACAGTTCACAGAGGCAAAGTTGAATGGGATGCTGAAATGAATCAGGAGCAAGTGGAGCTGTCTGGGAATGAGGTGGCTCTGCTTTCTTGAGCTTGCAAGGTGTCCAGGGGCATTCTGCAAAGGGTCTGTTGCTGGGGAGTTGAGAGCATGAGGAGTCAGAGAATGCATTACAATAAGTCAAGGCAATAGAAAATTAAGACATGGATGAAGATTTTATCAGAGATTGTGGCAAAGCAGTGGAGTGGTGATAGAATGTACAAACCTGGGAAAGGTGGGGGAAGAGTGTTCTAGGCCAATGAAAGTCCATGTTCAAGAGAGCATGTTTTTCAGGCAGATCCATTTGGCCAAGAGAAGTAGTTTTATTTTTCAAACATTTTAGCTGAAGGAAATTGAGATGAAGCTAAGTTTGCTTGGTCAAAACTGACCAGGAGGAGTTATTACAGATATTAAAAGAAATAGGAGCAAATCCTGTCCTCAGTTAAAATGAGATAAATCCATCGTAACTCAATTAGAGTCAATGTAATAACATTAAACTGGTGTGGGATCAGGATTTGGACCCGTATCTCTTAATACCGTCAACGAGTCCTTCCTTGACCAAGGTAACTTATATTCTGTGGCAGTGTGAGCTCTGAGTGCTGACATGGTACAGGTGTTTTTAACATTGTGTTCCTATAGTGTGCAACGCAGCTATTCTGAAGTAAGGATAAGTTATTATGAATATTGGGTGTATCATTTATGTAAAGATGAATTGTGGTATTGATGTTTTTATGTATTGTCCTTGTTTTCCACCATTCCTCATGCTTAGGTCTACAATCTTTCTAGATCAATGAGTTTCAAAATGTTCAGAGAGAACTGAACGTGTGTGTGTGTGTGTGGGGGGGGGGGTTAATAAATCTATTTTAGTGAATTATAGGTATGAAGGGAAATGAAGTTTTTATAGTTGAGTTAGTTTTGCATTTGAGAGCACCTTTTGTATTCCTCTGTATAGTCAGTAACTTTCTATTTGTGTGGGGTCTTTTGCAAAGTATCAAGGGTGAATAAAATGTTTTAAAAAATAGGAAAATGACTGCAAACCCCACAAAGGGGCAAGCACAGGACCTGAAACTAGGAATAGACTTAAGTACACGTGGAAATGTCTGGCAGAATAGGGTCGTCTGTGAGACCTTCCAAGTATAAGCCACATTTTTAAAAGTTAAAACTCTAAGCAAGTAATATACATACATGTTAAACTGAATGGTACTCCCTTTCTTACCCTTATCCACCAAGATCTGATGTCACTTTTTTGTTGTGTTTTTGATCTAATTTAGGCCCTGATCCTCCAAAAATTTAAGCATGTTTATAATGTGTACTGAAGTCAATGGGATTATGCATGTGAGTAGAGCTTGCACATATTTATGCGTTCACAGGGATTTTCATCTCTATTGCCCCACTGATCACTTACTTGGCTTTGTAATGACTTATTTCTATCATCTTCCTTGTACCAGCCCTCTGGCTAAGTCACCTTTTAAGTTCAATTTCCTTCCAAGGTGATAAGAGTCTAACTAAAAATCCAAATAAACATCAAAATTCATGGTGGTTCTGCCTCTCTTGGGCTATGCTGAAGTTCCCTGCTCTTAATCCCTACTCGCAGGTCCTGCAGGTTTTCCCTATGGAAAAGGCCAGCAGCTTCACCCAGGAATAGCCCAACTTCATCTTACCTTCACCAGACCCTTCCCAGAGAGAATGGGACCCCCTAGCTCTGTTCTCTTGGGTCTCCTCCTTTGAGTTCTCCTCTCTCCCAAGTCCTCTCTGACCTACTTACAGCTGAAATCACTAGTTAAGTTCAAGTCACGAGATCAAGGTCAGCTGGGTGATAACTGCTACATCATTGTAAAGGCTGATTTAGACTCCTCTTAACAGACCAGCCACACCCCTTAAAGATACAGGCCCAATTGCTTCTCCTGTAAAGACCACAAGGTTAATCTGATGAGAATGGAACAAGACCCTAAGCAGCACTACTGTACAATTGATTGTCATTAGAGGTAGAGATGACTAAGAGGGAAAGGGAGACATAAAAGGGTCAAGAACTCAGTCAGCGTTTAAGACCAGAAGGAACCACCGATCATCTAATCTGACCTTTTGTATATCACAGGCCATCACCATCACCACCACCATCCACGCACTAAACCCAACAACTGAAATTAGACCAAAGTATTACAGCTTACAGGAGACTAAACTTATGTGTCATAGGCAAAGAATAGGGGGGAATGAGATGTACCAATGCCCGAGGCCCATGCAATGGGCCAAAGATGATCCTGGCAAGTGACCTGCACCCCTCGCTGTAGAAGAAGGTGATCCCCCCCGCAAGGTCACTGCCAATTTGACCTGGGGGAAAATTCCTTCCCGACCCCACACATGACAATCAGTTAGACCCTGAGCATGTGAACAAGAACCAGCCAGCCAAGCATGTGAGGGAATTCTCAGTATCACTTTAGAGCACCAGCCCACCCTAGCCTGTGTCCCATCTCCAGTCATGACCATCCTTGACATTTTGGAGGGAAAAAAAACAAAAAACAAAAACCCCAACAAAAATACATTGGTGGGGGGAAATCACTTCTTGATCCCTGCAGATAACTGGTTGCAGCTCTGAAGCATGAGATATTAGGAACATAGCACATGAGCCAGAAGAGACCCCTAGAGTTGCTCAGTCCTGCCCTCCACCATAACAAGCAATGTCATCATACAGTTGCACTCATAAATTTGTTCAGCTCTCTCTTAAAACTAGTTAAGTTGTTTGCTCCCATAACTCTTATTGGGAGGCTGTTCCTGAACTTCATTCCTCTATTGGCTAGAAACCTTCTAATTTCCAGCCTAAATTCATGCATGGCCGGTTTATACCCATTTGTTTGTGTGCCAACATTGTCCATTAGCTCAAATAGCTTTTAACCCTCTGTGGTATTTACCCTGATGTACTTACAGAAAAAAATAATTTCCCCTTTTGGCCTTCAGTTTGCTAGGCTAAACAAGGTGAGCTCTTTTAATTTACTTTCATATGTTTGGCTCTCTGTTCCCCTGATCATCTTAGCAGCTCTTTTCTGCACCTGTTCCAGTTTGAATTCATCTTTCTTGAACATGGGTGACCAGAATTGTACACAGTATTCCAAATAAGGTCTGACCAGTGCCTTGTATAATGGCAATAACACTTCCCTATTTGTACTGGAAATTACTTTGCCTAATGCATCCTAGGCTTGCAACAGCCTTTTTCACAGCGGTATCCCATTGGTGGCTCATAGTCATCCTGTGGTTGACCAATACCCCCAGGTCTTTCTCCTCCTCTATCACTTTCAGCTGATGAGCCCTCAGCTTATAGCAAAAATTCTTGTTATTAGACACTAAAACTGAACCAATAAAGGACAGTGGTTGGATTTTCTATTGCCCAGGACCTTGTGTAATCATTTACCCCCGTGGAAAGAGGGTTTATAATGCTGCCAACCACAATAGTTGTTTTACACCCACTTTCCATAGATATAAGTGACAAGACAAAGTATAAGGCAACAGAGAATGGGGCCGCTATAATGTGGAAGGGTGTAGAGCAGGGAAAAGGAGGACTCTATATGGGACATGGAATCGCTCTGGAGGAAAAGAACTACTCTGGTTGTATAATATGATCTTTAAAAGGTTTTGGTTATTGTATATCAGAGTGAGAAGCATTTGAAGCCACCAAGGGCTATTTTTCAAGAAGGTGGATTGATCAAGTTCCTTTAAAAAAGGAAAATCTAATTTCTAAGCCTCAGAATGTTTATAATGAGCATTAAGCACACTGTTGTGAGCACTACACAATAATATGTGCTTTTGCTAGTTTAAAAGGGAAGTTAGAGATCGATACAATTTCCACTGATTTATATTTTGTTCAGCTGTATGATATGGTCTTGAATCTCTTATCTAGTGTTGAGAGTGGTACAGCCATTATAGAGTTTTAATAGAAGATGATACAAAGGAAACACAGTACCCATAAAAGTAAAGCTTACAGCAATAGGAAAATATGCCCATCAGTTTTGTTTTGGAAAATGAAATAAAAATTCATTGGCATTAAGTCCAACCTGTCGTTACTGTGAACATCTAATTTAAGACACTCTTCAAATACAGATTATATCCCAACTATTGGGCAGGAGACCCTCCCAATCCAAGTCTATGCTCAGGCTTGAGTCCCCTCTGGACTCCTTCACATGGTCCCAGTCAGTTCCCAGAATCTCAACCCTGGACCTCAGGTTTTCACAACCCCTCTGCAGACAGCTCTTCAAAACAAGACACTCACAGATCTTCGCCCCCTGTAGCAGGTTTTCCCTGAATCCTTTTCCTAAGTTCCAGAGGTCCTCTTCTTGGTGTAGCAGCAGTTCCAGTCAGTCAAGTCACCCCCTCAGCTATATGGGGTCGCACCTTTTCCTGGCAGTCACTAGCCACACACACCAGCTTCTTGCCCAGCCTCTCTCAGGGTCCTTTTCTAGCCCACAAGGGACCTACCAGCCACAGCCCTCCCAGCAAAGCAAATATCCACACCACTACATCACCCTCTTTCTGAAAGTTTACCTCTTTTAGATCCCAGAAAGCATGTCTATCTGTCGCCTGCTTCCAGTCACATGCTCTCAGAATCCTTTTCATTGAAGGGCCCAAGACCCATAACTGACAAGCTCTGCCCGTAAAAGCACAGCTTGCTCCATTACACCATCCTGTAGGTTGTTTTTTTTTTTAAACCAGCCTGTAGAGTTCTATAGCAGTGATAATTCTCTTCTAAATTCTATAGCGTACTTTGAAGAACCAGTAGAAAGGCTACCATTTTCTATTAAATGCTGTAGGACTTTTCCATGAGGGCTACTGCTGGTCCGTGAAAGGGCAGCTGGCATTACGGCACCAAACTGCGTGTCTTATAGCTGAAGCTCAGATAAACTCCACTATGGAAAGGTAGCTACAGATTCAGATGCTGTGATATGGAAAGTGAACATCTTAGCAATATCAACTTGGATTAAGTGAAAAGTCCTCAGGAGTCCTTGAGGCAAAGGAGGGAGAATGGGCAAAATCCTGCTCACATTTAATTATTAGTTATTTGTATTACCACAGTGCCTAGGAGCCCGAGTCATGGTCCAGGACCCCACTGTGCTCTGTGCTGTACAAATATAGAACAAAAAGACAATTCCGGCTCCAAAGAGTTTACAATTTAAGTATAAGACAAAAGGCAACAGACAGACAATGAGGCAATATTGTCTAGTTAGACAGTCACAGGGTGGGAGAAAGTGTAGAACCCACAAGCAGAGTGAATAATGTGATGGTGATAAATGTCATGTTAGGACTACAATTATTTTTTTGCAGGTTGGGGTTACTTAGGAGGGGATCAATGGAAAGAGAAGGGGAGAGGAGAGGGGTAGATGTGGAGGGAAGTTGAGGTGAAGAGATTGTGAGGGAGGGGGAGGGTTGGCGCAAACAGTCAATCACCACAGAGCAGAGAAAATCAGAGAAGTTTGTGCAGTTATGACTGGAACGTCCAAAGATGAAAATGGTGCTTGCTTGGGCTGCTTCTGTGCCTACAGGTTGGAGTCTCTGGCTGTTTGCTCGCTGAAGTTCTCCTCCAGGGTCACATGGCAGGGGTTGGGGGAGGACAGGAGCGGCATGACCTGGATCCTAGGTCCCCCAAGTGTGTGTGAGTGGGGTGTCTTCCCTGCCCAGTTATAGGTCCAGTGGGTTTCTAACGGGAGGGGCAGCCCCAGCTGGGCCCCATTTTCCCCATTCCCCCCCAGGGTAGCAGTCCCTGCTTTGGCTGCTTCTGTTCCTACCGGCTTTAGTCATGTACATTATTCTATTCAAATTAATGGGATTATCTATGTGAGTAAAGTGGGCAGGATTTGGTCTAATGATTAATATTTTCCATTTCATGCTACACTAAACATACATTAATGATATGGACTCTGTCTCATTGTATCCTAATTGCAAATGTGCAATTGGTGTTGACAGGAGGGCTGTGGTTTCCTCAACCATGGGAGGCTGTTCCAGGAAGGAGAACTGTTGGTAAAAGATGGGGTCCACCTGATCAAGAAAGGGAAGAGCATCTTGGGACATCAAGTCACCAAACTAGTGAGGAAGGCTTTAAACTAGGTTCAAAGGGGACAAGGGACAAAAGACCACACGTAAGTCTAAAATAAAGTGACCTTGACACAGGGCTGGAATTTGGGGTTGGGAGGAGGGATGTAAAATTACAATACGGTCACAGGAGCAATCAGAGGGAAAACCGTGGGGGAATCTGCTCAACATCTTAGGTGTCGATACACAAATGCAAGGAGTATGGGGAATAAACCTGAAGAACTGGATGCCTTAGTACACAAGCTAAATTATGACTTAGTTGGCATCACAGAAATTGGGTGGGATAAATCTCATGACTATAATATTAGTACAGAGGGGTACATCTTATTCTTGCAGGAGGGACAATCAGGGAAAAATGGGAGGTGGTGTTCCATTGTATATCAAGAATCTATATACTTGTTCTGAGGTCTAGAAGGAGGTGAGAGGCAGACCAATTGAAAGTCTCTGGGTAAATATAAAAGGAGAAAAAATAGGGGTAACATCATGGTAGGGGTCTACTATAGTCCACCAAATCAGGAAAAGGAGGTGGATGAGGCATTTCTAGAACAAACAACAGAAATATCCAAAACACAAGACCTGGCAGTAATGGGGGACTTTAATTACCCGGACTTCTGCTGGAAAAATAATATGGCAAAACGCAGAAGGCCTACTAAGTTATTGGAATGTGTTGGGGACTACTTCTTGTTTTAGAAGGTAGAGGAAGTAACCAGGGGGACAGCCATTTCATACTTGATTCTGACTAACAAGTAATTGGTTACAAAACTGAAGGTGGAAGGCAGCTTGAGTGGAAGTGATCATGAAATGATAAGCTTAATGATTCTAAAGAAAGGAAGGAGTGAGAGGAGCAGAATAAGGACAAAAAAGTAGACTTTAATAAATGCAGAGAACCAGTAGGTAGGGTTCCACTGGAAGAAATCGAAATGAAAAGGAGTTCAGGAGAGCTGGCAGAGTCACAAAGAGACAATAATATAAGCACAACAGCAAACTATCCCATGGGAAAGACAGGAAGACTAAATGGCTTCATCAGGTGCTCTTTAATGGCCTGAAAATCAAAAAGGAATATTACAAAAAGTGGACAAATTGCTAAGGAGGAATACAAAAGAATAATGCAAGACCATAGAGACAAAATCAGAAAGGCTAAGGCACAAAAGATTTATACCTAGCAAAGAACATAAAAGGCAATTAGAAGAGGTCCTATAAATACATTAAAAGCAAGAGAAAGAAAATAAAATGTAGGTACACCACTTATCAAGGAAAGAGAGCTAATAATAGATGTTACCAAGACAGTTCAGGTATTTAATTCCTATTTTGCTTATGTCTTCACTAAAAAATTTTGTGACCAGATACTTAATACAATTAATATTAACAAGCGAGAAGGAAAACAAGTCACAATAGGGAAAGAACGAGTTAAAGAATATTTAGATAAGTTAGATGTATTCAACTTGGTGAGGCCTGACTAAATTCACTCTAAGGCTCTTAAGGAACTAACTGAAGCAATTTTGAAACCATTAGCTATTATCTTTGAGCAGTCCTGGAGGATGGATGAGGTCCCAGAGTACGGAAGAAGGGCAAATTTAGTTCATATCTTTAAAAAGGGGAACAATGAGGACTTAGGGAATTTCAGACCCCCCAAGGCTGTCCCTAGGGGGGTGCGGGGCCCAGGACAACCCCCCTCCCGCCCCAGGCCCTGCCCCCACTCCACCCACCTCTTCCCCCCAAGCCCCTGCCCCACCTCTTCCCATCCCTGCTCCACCCCTTCCCCCAACCCTCCCCCCGCCTTTTCCTGCCCCTGCTCCCCCTCCCCATTCCACCGCATTTCTTTCCGGCTTCTGCCCCCTCCCCCAGGCGACACCGGGAGCCGGCAGAGTGGAGCAGGGCGGGCTGGGGCCGGGTCGCTTGCTGCTGCTGGCACCAGGCCCCCTGCTAACCCCCCAGGCCGTCCTGGACCCCACATCCCCCTGAAGCCCAGGGCCCTCAACAACATGGGGCCTAGGGGGGTTGCCTCGGTCTATAGATGGGATGGCTCTACAGACCAGTCAGCCTAACTTTGATACATGGAAAGATACTGTAATAAATTATTGAACAATTAACTTTAAGCACTTGGAGGAAAATAGATTGATAAATAATAGCCAACATAGATTTGTCTAGAACAAATCATGTCAAACCAACCTAATTTCCTTCATTGGTAGGGTTACTGGCCTACTAAATAGGGGGAGAAAAAGAAGATGTGACATATCTTGATTTTAGTAAGGCATTTGACACAGTCCCACATGACAGTCTCATAAGCAAACTAGGGAAATATGGTCTAGATGAAATTACTATAAAATGGGTGCACAACTGGTTGAAAAACCATGCTCAAAAAAGTTATTAATGGTTCACTTTCAACCTGTGAGGATGTATCTTGTGGGATCCCACAGTGGTCTGGCCTCCATCTGGTATTAGTTAATATTTTCTTTAATGACATGGATAATTGAGTGGAAAGTGTATTTACAAGATTTGCACCATATTTCCAACTATGACACCAAGCTGGGAAGGATTACAAGTACTTTGGAGGATAGGATTAGAATTCAAAAGGACCTTGATAAATTGGAGAATTGATCTAAAATCAACAAGATAAAATTAATTAAAGACAAGAACAAAGTACTGGACTTTGGAAGGAAAAGTGAAATGCACAGCTACAAAATGGAGAATAATTATTTAGGAAGTAGTACTGCAGAAAATGATATGGGGGTTGTAGTGGATCACAAATTGAATACAAGCCAACAATGTGATGCAGTTGAAAAAAAAAAGCTAATATTATTCTGGGATGTATTAACCAGAGTGTCATATGTAAGAGACAAGAGATAATTGTCCCACTCTATTCAGCACTGGTGAGGCCTTAGCTGGAGTACTGTGTCCAGTTCTGGATGACACACTTCAGGAAAGTTGTGGATGAATTGGAGAAAGTACAGAAGTGAACTACAAAAATGATAAAAGGTGTAGAAAACCTGATTTGTAAGGAAAAGGTTAAAAGAGCTAGGCATACTTAGTTTTAAGAAAAGATGATTGAGGGGGAATCTGATAACAGTCTTGAAATATGTTAAGGACTGTTATAAAGAGGACTGTGATCAATTGTTCTCCATATCCACTGAAGGTAGGAAAAGTAGTACTCAGCTTAATGTCAGCAAAAGAGATTTAGATTAGATATTAGGGAAAGCCTGTGTAATCCCCAACTTTGGAGGTTTTTAAGAACAATTTATACAAACACCAGTCAGGGATGGTCTAGGTAGTCTTGGCCCTGCCTCAGCATGGGGGGATAGATTAGATGGCCTCTCAAGGTTCCTTCCATTTATAACATTTATAAAGTTCTATTAGCATAAGGTTTGTATAGTGTTAGGGCTTGATTTTGTTAATATAGGTATTATACTTTATTCTATTATTGAAGATTGTTGACCTATGAAAGTGGGTAGACAAAACTGATTCACAAAAGTGTGTGCAGACCAAGCTTCACACATCAGGAAAACAGCAGATTAGATCTGCTTTTAAAATATGGTAAGTAAAGCTTATCCCGGCAGCCCTCAAGATCCTCCACTGCCAAATTCTGACCATACTTGAATTACTTATCGGAAGATCTAAAGATTAAAATACATTTTAATATATGCCATAGGCATACTTATAGTATAGATTCACAAGGGCAACATGGGTCCCATCCAACTTCTATTCAAGACAATGGAAAGAATCCCATTGATTTCAGAGAGGTTGGATCAGGCCCTAAGTGCAAATCACGTATGTAGAAAGATAAGCACCAGAACTGTAGATGATAACTGTAGTCCATTTGGGGGGAGTAGTTCCTCCCCCACCGGATCTGTTGGCGGCCAATCTGCCCCAATACGTCTCCGGGGGTCGCCTGACGTGGGGAATCACCGGGGCGATGGGAGACGTGAGCTTGAGCCTGTGGTCAGGGCTGAACAGTCAACACAGTTACGGAGCCCCAGCCCCTGTTCGGGGCGAGGCAGTAAAGAATTTCATGCTCCGGCCTGTACTCAGGTTAGGCAGCAAACAGTCAGACCTCCTAGCTCTGGCGGAGGGCCGACAAGTGCAGGCTTCTTGCCTAAGCAAGGGGGAGAATGCTACGCATGGATTGGGGTTGCAGGGCTGGGACACAGGCCCACCCACTCCACTGCGTCCCAGCCCAGGGCCCGAGCAGTGCCAGAGCGGTCTGCCACTGGATCAGCGGGGATCCTGACCGCAACATGCTGACTCGCTTCCTGTCAGCATTGCAGCCAGTTGGGGGTTGACTACCCCTGGGCCATTTCCCAACTCCCCCTCAGGGTGTACCTGGCTCTGTAGAGGGTCGTCCTGGTTGTCAGGGAAGCAGGGCCGGCTCTAGGCACCAGCAAAACAAGCTGGTGCTTGGGGCGGCACATTTTTAGGGGCAGCATGGCCGGCGCCAGAATGCCGCCCCTAAAAATGTGCCCCGGCCGCCCTAGCTCACCTCCGCTGCTGCCGCTCGTGTGCCATGGCGTGCGAAACAGCTGATTCGCGCACCGCTGCTCCCCCTCCCTCCCAGGCTTCAGAGCCTCCCTCCCAGGCTTCACAGCCGAGTGGCTGTGGCGCGTGTACCGCTTCTCCTCCTCCCTCTCTCCCTCCTAGGCTTAAGAACCTGGGGGGAGGAGGCAGGGCTGGGGATTTGGGGAAGGGGCGGAGTTGAGGCGGGGCCGGGGGTGGGGTAAGAAAAAAATGGTGGGGGAGGGCGGCCAAAATTGTTTCTGCTTGGGGCGGCAAAAATCCTAGAGCCGGCCCTGCAGGGAATAAGGTTGTCAGGGCTTGCAGCTCCTCTATGCTTGGGTCCTTAAATGGCCCTGGCAGTCCTGGTCAGTCCTCAGCTCCCTCGGGGTCTGCAGCGGCCTCCCAGCTCGGGAGCTCACAGGAGGCACCTGGCTCCTCCAGCGGCTGCCTCCCAACGGAGTTCTCTAGCCTGCCTTTTGTACTTCCGGCCCTGCCCTCTGACTTCCGGCGGGAGGGCTGAGCGTGGGGTGGCTCCACCCACCTGAGTTCAATGAGGGACTCCTCCCCCTCCAGGTCTGTGGGCGGCCAATCCGCCCCACTACAACACCACACACATCGATTTTCTGGAAGTTCAGACTCTGCCTTGAACTTTGTACCATGGGTTTAATCTCTTATTGACCATGGGTTTAATCTCACAGGTATGGCCACCCCATCACACTCTCTTCTGATGAAACACGGCACTGCAGGTGCTCCCTGCCTCAGTTTTCAAGGTGTGACAGCCAGGGAGCAGAGTAGCCCATGCCATGAGCTCAGCTACAGTCTTAAAATATTAAACTCAGAATTTGTCTGTCTGCTCCTTTAAATTAATACACAGAGTAGCCAATTTTACACAATACATGGTGATATCCCACCCTCCGTGCACATCGCTCTCAGTTTAGTCTTACACAACAAACATAAATGTTCATATAGAACTAAGATTTTCCACTACTTTGCACTCTCTGTATACTATATAGGCCTGGGCCTCAATAGATTTCAGTTAATATAAAGATTTGGATCATGGTCGCAAACGTGTAATATAAGTGTAAAACACTGTCAAATTTATATGGCAATATTTTATGTTTTCTTTATAAAGGACTATTCATTTCACAGTATAAGAGACTGTTAGGCCCATACTATTGGCTTGGAAATCTTGCTCCTGCCTATTTTAGTACAATATACAATACAGTTTAGATCTGTGAGGACACATTGCCAGTATGTTCACATTGTTAATATGGCTATGACAGAGGTTCACAAACTGTGTGGAGCAGCCCACTGTGGGGGAGGGTGGGGGTGGGGAGCAGAAAAGCATTTAGGGTGGCACGACTGGCCTGGACTAGCTGGCACGGAGGGTGGGTAGGGAGCGCCACCCAGCCCCGCCCCACCCCCAGCTTTGCTCCAGCCTCGGTCCCAGCTGCGGCCCCAGCTCCCAGCCCCACGCCTGACCTTGTCCCCAGCCTTGGCATGGCTCCGCACCTGGCCCCAACTGCGGCCCGGCTGTGGCTCTGTTCCCGCCCCTGCTCTAAGCCTCAGCCTTTGGTTGGAGCTCCATTCTCGGCTCGGGGACAAGGCTGGGGGCGGGAGCAAAGCCGCAGCCGGCTAGGGTGACCAGATGTCCCGATTTTATAGGGACAGTCCTGATTTTTGGGTCTTTTTCTTATATAGGATCCTGTTACCCTCCCACCCCCGTCCCGATTTTTCACACTTGCTGTCTGGTCACCCTACAGCCGGCTGCTGACCCCCGTTGTGGTCTGGCTGCGGTTCTTCTCCCACCCCTTCCCACAGCCTCGGCCCTTGGCCACGGCTCTGGCTCCGGCCCTGGCCCCAGACCCACTCAACTCCCTTACCCCATCTGCATTCCACCCCCCCCTCGAAGCCACGGCCCCGCTCCTGGCCCTGGCTGGGGGGAGCGGGGGCGTGCAAACAGGGGCAAGTGGGGCATAACCCTCAAAAGTTTGGGGACCACTGGGCTATGGGCAAGCAGCTAGTGTGCTGTGATCCCTGCTTATCAGGCTGATCACAATCGTCTCCCTGTTAGCTTGTGCTCTTGCCATCGGCCTGTTATATCCACCAGTTGTCTTTTGTACTAAACTTAGAAGGTATATGCTCTTTTGGTGGGATACTGGAACAATTTGTATAGTGGGGGTGCTGAGAGCCATTTGACCAAACTGTAAACCCTGTATATAATGGAAACCACTTGAAGCCAGGGGGTGCAGCAGCACCTATGTTTTTGGGCAGGGAGTATCTTTTTGCTATGTTTGTACAGTGCCTAGCAAAATAGAGCTCTGCCTTCTAGGTACAAACACTACATACCGGTAAATAATAATAATAATCCAGACTGAGAACTGACATGGTGTTGCTAAATATTGATTTACACAGAAGACTATGACGACTTCAAAGGGTCCATCCCTTGCAACTTTTAAAATTATTTCTGGATAGATAGAGAAAAGAAGGGGACTAGATGTAAATAAAATCAATTTTTAAAAACTATGACAATTGTATATATGCTGAAGTGACAAAGACTCACTCAATCAAAGAGAAAAATAAAGATTGAATCTTCATCTTTAACTTGAAAAAAGAAGAACAGGAGTACTTGTGGCACCTTAGAGACTAACAAATTTATTAGAGCATAAGCTTTCGTGGACTACAGCCCACTTCTTCGGTATATGCATCTGAAGAAGTGGGCTGTAGTCCACGAAAGCTTATGCTCTAATAAATTTGTTAGTCTCTAAGGTGCCACAAGTACTCCTGTTCTTCTTTTTGCGGATACAGACTAACACGGCTGTTACTCTGAAACCTATCTTTAACTTGCTGCAGCTTAGTTTTTAACTTATACTGTGTTTACAGTAGTAGTAATGGTAATAATGGTTTGCAGTTGTAGTCGTCCTGGGCATCTTCAGCTCCCATTTTAACATCAGTGCAATTTGTGGGTGCCCAGTATTTTGGAAATCAGATTATTATATAGTAGCTTCTTCTACCCAGTGATTAAAATTAACGAATTAGGCTCCATTACAGTGAATGTGGATTATTGTTCCCATTTAAAGACAGTGAAAGTGAGGTGCCGAGAAATTGCGTGATTTTCCAATGTCACACAGGAAGTCTCTGATACAGCTGGAAACAGAACCCAGGGCCAATATTTCCAATGATTTTGGATGCCTTCATGAAACACCATAAATGGGCATAACTCAGAGTGAGTGCTCAAAGCATGGTTGAAAAACAGACCCTTCTGAAATGTCTCCAATTGGACATCCAGAATCACTAGTCACCTTTGGAAATCTTGGTCCAGATTTTCTGATTTCCAGTCCCGTGACATGGGTGATATTGCCAAGCACAATGGGAGCTAATTAAAGGCAGTGTTTCAGTCCCAGCCACCCGAAATCTAAAAATGCATCCTTCATGTTCTTTAAATACTGTTTTGTTTTTTAATCTGTTCAGCTGACCTTAAATACATTATTTTTCAGGCAAGAATTTTGGATAAATCCTGTGTTTGAAGAACAGTTATGCTCCAAGAAATCCTTTTGCTCAATATACAGTATTACAACAGTTTCTATAAATATAAATTGTTTTACAGACAAAGACAGACATTACAGTCTGTTCTAGTTTACACTGAAATTAAGCCAGCCAGTTTCTCATGCCAGCAATACAATAATCATGATGATAGTATTATTTCAGTTTGTGAAAGCCAAGCTCCAGTGTGCTACAACTTAGAACCAAGCATTATATAAAATTAAGCAAAAGACAAGTAATGCTAAAGGAAATGAATACTAATAAAATGCAATGTTTACATTTCTTTCTTGGGTTCATATATAAGCTGGACATAAATAAGAAATCATATGTTTAACTGTAATTTATTTCCTTTTCTTTATTACTTCAGCAATGGGACTTTGTAGACAAAGATATTGTGGGAAAGAACATTTCTGATGCAAGGATGCAGATTGTAGGGTGGGGGAAGGAAAATGGGGCTCTGACCAATTAAAAGCTTTAAGAAAGAAAGGAGAATCAATTAAAAATGCCAGAGGGAAGGGACTGCTTGTTGGGGGGGCGGACAACTGCTTGTTGGGGCGGGGGATTGTGGAGAAGAGGTTTTGACAAATCTGAACTACAGGGAATAACCATGTTCTACAAGGCCTGGAGTGGAGGATGAAAATAAATTGTATTAATATCAACATAGTCTTGGGAAAATAGGAAAATATCCATCAGCATGGATAATAATGAGCTAAGCTTTCAGTAGGCTGAATAAACAAGCAAGATTAATGAGTTAGTGTTTGTAGAGTACTTTGAAGATGAAAAGCACTGTATAAAGTGCTATGTGTTATTATTAAGATACCCAAGGCAGCCGCACTTCAAACTGAGGTGCTGGATTATTAGTCCTATTGATCTAGCACTGCATTATTTTTAACAAACAGCAAACCCAGTAGTCTCTCAATATGATGCAGTCCCTGAAAATGCAATATTTACAAAATAAATATATTGGCACTTTTTTCCAGACGCTCTTATTTTGGTAAGTTGCTAGACTGAGATAATGATCAAAGAGACAAAAATGACATTGTCAAATGTATTCTTTGACTGTAACTGTAATTTAAAGACATACTCCTATGTAATCCCCCCCCCCCCCCACCCACACACACACACTCACAACTCCACATTTTTCTTTGGCCCTCGCCTCTCCCCCATAAGAACAGATTTTTTAAGTCGGCCAGCGAAACATGTTTTATTTAAGGACTATATTCCTAGAGCAATGGATTCTTTGGAGACCTAAGGGCTGCAGAGCACTTCATTAGTTCCACATAATGAAAGAATGGTGCAATTGAAGGAGGTCTCTAAGGGAGAATGGCGTGAAAATTAGAGACCCGTCTGCTCACTTGCAAATAAAAAAAAATTGTGGATTTGCTAAATAAAGCACACCGTCTCCATTCAACCCACTGAGAAAGGGTCCCCACTCAATCCTCTTACCATTGACAATATAATAAGACCGGAGGGACGTTTTTGAAGTAGAT
This sequence comes from Trachemys scripta elegans, assembly GCF_013100865.1. Lineage (NCBI taxonomy): Eukaryota > Metazoa > Chordata > Testudines > Emydidae > Trachemys > Trachemys scripta. The sequence continues at coordinate 120,318,209 of NC_048298.1, forward strand.
CTGCACATTCCACATTTGGATTGAGGGGCAATGGACTGTTTAAATTGCTATTTACATTTCCAGCTGTTTTACCAGTGATTTGCCCAACTTAATAGCTCTTTAAGCTTTTAAACAAGAAAATAGCTATTCTCACGATTCAAAGAAGAAACCATGGTTATTTCAGACTGCCTCTATTGTAAAAGGCTTAGACCCCTCTGTCTTTATATATGCCCCTCTCTTTATAGTACTTCCCTTTTCCATCCCTTCCTAGTTTCTAAATCTTCTTCCACTTTCTTAGGGTTTTTTTTTTTTTTTTACATTATATATTTTTAGCAACATGAGTCCTTCTGATACTGCTGATTCAAGGAAAGTCCTTACAGGCAGCCACCAAGGTTCCCAAGAGAGGCCCAAGTTAGCCAGAAAATTAGATTTGAGTGTATAATCTTCTGCTAGTTATTGGAGAGTTTAGCCCGCGTTAAACAAATGCTCTACAACTACTGAGAAATGTAGATTCATTTACTCACATATCTCTGGGGATGGATAAAACTTAGTAGTGTGTGGAGGCAACTGTTTCCTGCTTCATTTTTAGGGGGGTGGCGGTGATGGAGATTGGCAGATAAAAACAAAACCAAGATGAAAGGTTAAAAAAAAGTGGGGGGAAGTTGATTTCATAGTGGATCTATAAAACGCTGTAATTATTCAGTTATAATTTGCTGCCTTAACCTAATGCCAATAAACTGTTAATTCATGGACCAAAACACCCTCAAACTTTGCATTGATCAAAGCTTTAGATTTTTCCTTTTATTAACTCTAAATGTCTCCTATGTTGACAGAACTTTGCGACACTTTATTTAGATAGCAGGACAAACAACCACATTTAAACCGTGCAAAAAGCGTTAGCAGCAGCTCTTATTGAAACTTTCAAGGCACATACTGTTCACTTAAGCTCTTACGGTACACTGACTGGAAAATGTCAACTATATTACAGGCCCAAATTTTAACCTATGTTCAAAATTATTGTGAAAAGAATTGCAGATAGGCATGATGTTAAATATCTTTTTTTTTTAAGTACAACTTCACTTTTGACAGTTAACATTACCTCTCCATCAAACTGACAGATTATTTTTTGTATAACTTGCAAAACACATTTTGTGTTCCTGTTACTAGCATTTTAGCTGCTGACAGATAATCACTTATGATGTGAATGTACAAAGATGGTTTGCATGATGAGACCCTATGTGCATTAAGATCACTGTCATTATGTAAAAACAGCCATGGAACGGATATACTATCTCCATTCAGAATAGAAGATAAAAATCAATGGCCCTGATTCACTAAGGTGCTGAATTGTTTGGAAGGGAATTCCAATGGTGTCAAACTGGAATTGGACAACATTTACTGGGAACAAATTAAACATTCTAAGAAAATTAGAAGATCTAGAAAAAAAAATTCTGTAAAAAAGTCAAAATTTTGACCACTCTACAAGCTGACTGAAAAACAGCAAAACGTTTTTGCAAAAACTGTTGAAAATTCTCAGCCAGCTTTGCTGTTAATCTTAAAAGTAAAGCTAATTCTTTAGTCATACTAGAGTAAGACTATTCCATTGAAAAAATATTTAGTTTGACAAGTCCAACACTGTTGATTCATAGATTAATGGATTCCAAGGACAGAAAGGACCACTGTGATCGTCTAGTCTGACCTCCATTATAACACAAGGCACAGAACTTCCCCAAAATAATTCCTAGAACAGATCTTTAGAAAAACATCTAATTTTGATTTAAAAATTACCAGTGATGGAGAATCCAGAACATCTCCAGCAAATAGTTCCAATGATTAATTTAAAACTTTAAACCTCAATTGCAGTGTGGATGTGTCTCGCTTCAACTTCCAGCCATCGGATCGTGTCATACTTTTGTCTGCTAGACTGAAGAGCCAATTATCAAACATCTGTTCCTCATCTAGGTACTTTATAAACTGTGATCAAATCATTTCTAACCTTCTTTTTGTTGAGCTACATAGGTTAAGCTCCTTGAGTCTATTACTCCAAAGCATGTTATCTAGTTCTTAAATCATTCTCCTGGCCCCTTCGCTGAACCCTCTTGAATTTATCAACGTCCTTCTTGAATTGTGGACACTAGACCTAGACACATTATTCTAGCTGCCATCACACCCAGGGCCGGCTCCAGGCACCAGCCGACCAAGCACGTGCTTGGGGTGACATCTTATAAGGGGTGGCCAATGTTGAGGTGGTGGGGGGCGCTCGCGGTGTTTTTGTTTGCTCGCGGTGCTTGAGGGTTTTTTTTTGTTTCGGTGGCGCGGCACTGCGGGGGTGGGGGCATTAGTGGCGAGGAGCTGGGGGGACGGGGGTTTGGGCAGCCCGGCGCAGCACTCCGGGGGTTTGGGCGGCTCGGCGCAGTGCTCGGGGGGGGGGGGGGGGGGTGGCCCGCCCGGCGGGGGCC